>NC_140169.1:121005904-121125904 GCF_963971535.1 Notolepis coatsorum
ACGCAACAAAGAACCATGGGATATGGAGTTTATATTCATTGTCAGCTTCACCAGCTGATTCATAATTATTTTCTCAATTAAATGGTCACAGTTGACCTTTATCACATGAGATCAAAATAAAACTGCTGCTATTTTTTTAAAGTTTATACTGAGTTATCTCAGGCTATGTATCTTTATTTTAAATATTTAGCGCGATTCATTTTTTTTTAGTTAGTCTTTACAATTTCAACATAGAATTTGATTACAAAGTTGCAATGTGACCTCTGTTCACATATTTCTTTATTCTAGTAGGCCTACATTTTAATTGTACATTGTCAGAATGCAGGTAGGTGAATTCCAATGGGTGAAGGCAATCACAGAGACAGAGAGTGTTTACTCTTGAACAGGTTCGACTTTAATAGTAAGAACACAGAGTAAATTCTAAGAGAGAACAAGTGCTAATAGCACAAGTGTAAAATAAGGTAAATGGGAGCTTATTGGAGGTCCAGAGTAGAACCGTCCGCGTTATCCCCGAACGCAATTAGTGAAGACCTGACAATGGACAAGCAGAAGAGAGGTATGTTACATAGAGACAAAATACCAACATTCCACACACACCCCCGTGACAGCCAATCAGGAACCACCCCTAAGTGACAGCACTAATTGACAGGGAAATGACAGGTGACAAGCCCAGTGACATATGCCAGGAATGTGGGTGGTCACCGACCGAGGTCGGTGTCCAGAACGTAACAGTACCCTCCCCCGACGAACGGCACCAGACGTTCACCTAGGAGCCTCGGGATTCAGCCGCCGGAAATCAACGATCAGGCTGGGATCTAAAATATCCCTTTGAGGCACCCAAGAACGCTCTTCTATCCCGTACCCCTCCCAATCCACCAAGAACTGAAACCCCCTACCCCTCCGCCTACAACCCAGTATCCTCCGCACCGTGTAAATGGGTTGACCGCCAATAAACCGGGGCGGAGGAACCACAGGCAGTGGCGGGGCCAAGGGCGATGAGAGGAATGGCTTCAACAGGGACACATGAAACGTCGGATGAACCCTCATAGAGCTCAGAAGTCGTAGCTTGTAAGCCACTGGATTAACCCGATGAATCACTTTAAATGGTCCTATAAAGCGAGGAGCCAGCTTCTTGGATTCCACCCGGAGAGGGAGATCCCGGGTGGAAAGCCAAACCCGCTGCCCTGGACGGTAAACTGGAGCCGGACGACGCTTACGGTTAGCCTGCCGTTGGGTACTAACCGAAACCTTCTGTAGCGCCTTCCGAACCTGTTTCCACGTCCTGCGACAGCGAGCCACATGTGCCTGGGCCGAGGGCACCTCCGCCTCCTGCTCCTGCTCGGGAAACAGAGGAGGTTGAAAACCATACTGGCACTGAAAGGGAGACATACCGGTAGAAGAGGAGAGAAGGGTATTATGCGTGTACTCAGCCCAAGCCAACCTCCTACTCCACGTTGCCGGACTACCGGCAACGTAACACCTCAAGACCCCCTCCAAATCCTGGTTGACCCTCTCCGTCTGCCCGTTCGACTGTGGATGGAACCCAGACGACAGACTGACAGAGGCGCCGAGGCCGGCGGCAAACGCCTTCCAGAACCTGGAGGCGAACTGAGGACCCCGGTCCGACACGATATCTACTGGCAGCCCGTGGACCCGAAAGACATGCTGTATAATTAAATCAGCAGTCTCCCGGGCCGAAGGAAGCTTGGGGAGAGGGACAAAGTGAGCCGCCTTAGAGAACCGATCCACCACCACCAAGATGGTGGTGAATCCGTCCGAAAGGGGAAGACCAGAAATAAAGTCCAGAGATATGTGTGACCAGGGTCGTTTAGGAATAGGGAGTGGTCGGAGGAGACCCGCCAGTGCCCGTCGAGAGGTCTTACTACGTGCGCACACCGGACAGGCCGCCACAAAGGAACGCGTATCCCCCTCCACTGTCGGCCACCAGAACCTCCTACGGATAAATTCCAGGGTCCTGGTTGCCCCTGGGTGGCTGGTGAGGGATGACGCATGTGCCCACTGTAGCAAGCGTGAGCGTGCCACCTTGGGAACATACGACCGTCCCGGAGGACCCCCACCAGGATCGGGCTCCCGCGTTAGCGCCGACCGTACCACCTTCTCTATGCCCCAAGACACGGGTGCCAAAATCAAGGCCGGTGGAATAATGGGATGGGGCTGCTCCTCCCGCCCAGGAAGATCAAACTGGCGCGACAACGCGTCAGGTTTGATATTCTTGGAGCCGGGTCTATAGGAGATGGTATATCGAAATCGTGTGAAGAACAACGTCCACCTGGCCTGGCGAGCGTTAAGGCGTTTAGCCCCTTGGATGTAAGCCAAGTTCTTATGATCAGTCCAAATAATGAAAGGATGTGCCGCCCCCTCCAACCAATGTCTCCACTCCTCCAGTGCCAATTTGATCGCCAATAACTCCCGATTACCCACGTCGTAATTACGCTCGGCTGGTGACAGACGGCGAGAAAAAAAAGCACACGGGTGCACTTTCCCATCCTTTAAGCATCTCTGAGAGAGCACCCCCCCCACCGCGACGTCAGAGGCATCCACCTCCACAATGAACGGAACCTCCGCGTCATGGCGGATCAATACAGGAGCGGATGTAAAACGACGTTTAAGATCGCAGAAGGCCGACTCAGCCCTAGGCGACCATTCAAAGCCAGGGAGAGAGGCCTTAGTGAGAGCTGTTAAGGGATTGGCTAAGGCGCTAAAATTGCGAATAAAGCGCCTGTAAAAATTTGCAAAGCCCAAAAACCGTTGTAACCCCTTGAGCGACGAAGGCCGTGGCCAGTCCAAAACTGCACTCACCTTGGCTGGATCCATGCGCAGATCGCCCTTCGTCAACACAAAGCCCAGGAAGGACACGGTGTCCGTGTGAAACACACACTTCTCAGCCTTAACGAATAGTTGATGCTTGAGGAGACGGTCTAGCACCTCCCGAACGTGCATTTGGTGTTGCACCATATCGCGAGAAAAAATCAGGATATCATCTAAGTAGACAAACACCGACACCCCAATCAAGTCTCGCAGCACGTCGTTAACCAGGGCTTGGAAGACTGCCGGAGCATTAGCCAAACCAAAGGGCATGACCAAATACTCATAGTGCCCATTGGGTGTGTTAAATGCAGTCTTCCACTCGTCTCCCTCTCTAATCCTGACCAGGTTGTATGCATTACGTAAGTCAAGTTTAGAAAAGACCTGTGCCCCCTGTAAGCACTCAAAGGCCGTGTCCATGAGGGGTAAAGGATATCGGTTCTTGATGGAAACGTCATTCAATCCCCTATAATCAATGCATGGGCACTGATCCCCATCCTTTTTATCAACAAAAAAGAAGCCAGCGCCGGCAGGGGAAGTGGAAGGGCGTATGTGCCCCGCAAGCAATGCCTCCTCTATGTAGGTGTTCATGGCCAAGGTTTCGGGGCGTGAGAGAGAGAACATTCGCCCGCGAGGCGGGGAGGTACCGGGTAGAAGATTAATGGGACAGTCGTATGATCTATGAGGCGGAAGTGCTTTAGCACGCGTCTTGCTAAAAACGTCCGCCAGGTCCCAATAGATCTCAGGCACCCCTATTAAATCGGGATTAGAGGGTAGATCAGAATCTGCCACGCTCCCCACCATCCTGGAGAAAGAGGGAGGAGACAAAAGAGAAGAGGGGGGGGGAGACAAGGGTTTGGGCAAACTCCCGCTGACGATCGACTTGACGTCGGCCGCCGTTGAGAGTTCGCCCGTGCTCCAATTAATGACACGAACACATGACGACAACCAGGGATGACCCAACACCATGACAGAATAGGGGGAAAAGATGACAAAAAATGTAACCCATTCCCACTCCCCACCCTCCACCCGGATGTGTAAGGGAACTGTGCGCTGGGTGACGCTCCCACTGCCCAGAGGCCGACCGTCCAGGGCATAAACTGGTAAGGGAACCGCTAAATCCTCCACTGGGGTTCCCCACTCCTTCACCAATCCCACGTGAATAAAATTGCCCGCCGCCCCTGAGTCAATGAGAGCCTTAGTTCCCCTAATGTCACCCCCACAGTTGATCGCCACCTCAAAAAATGTACGAGAATCCGTGGTTTTGGCAGGAATGAGCCCACCTGCTGGCGCCTTTTCGAAGCCCGACGGTGCACCTTCCATCCCCGATTGGCGCCGAGCCGATACAGCCTGGACCCGACAGCTGCCGAAGCGGTGACCGGTGCGGCCGCACCGGAAGCAGCGTCGCTCTTTGATGAAGCGCTGCCTCTCGTCGTCCAAGAGCGACAGCGCTCCAAGCTGCATGGATTCATCACCCAGTGGCCCACTCGTGTAATGCATGGAATTATCAACACCAGGAGCAGAAGGAAAACATACCTGGGGCTGGGTGTTGTTGACATGCTCCTTCTCCCTCTCCCGGTGCCGATTATCCATCTTGATGGTGGTGTTGATCAGCACTTCCAGCTGCTCTGGGATCTCACGCGCGGAGAGAGCATCTCGCATCCGCGCTGAGAGTCCCCTGACGAACAGAACCACGCAGACGTTCTCCGCCCAAGCTGTCTCCCGAGCCAAGATCCGAAAATTGATAGCATAAGCTGCGACCGTGCGGAGGCCCTGCCGGCAGTCGAGAAGACGACCACCAGCCTCGAAGATCGAGAGTACCCGGGAAGTATCGAATACTCTTCTCAATTCCCGGGTAAAGGCGTCCAGACTGTCGCAGATTATCGCCCCTGCCTCTAATTCCGCCGTAGCCCAGGAGAGAGCTTGACCGGTGAGCAGTGTGATAATATACGCTACCTGCGCTGTCTCCGATGGAAATTATCGTGGTTGCAGCCGGAAAACGAGTAGACACTGGGTGATGAATTCCCGACAACCATCCGGTGATCCGTCATAGCGAGCGGGCGCCTGCAGATGTGGTTCGCGGGACCGCTCCTGGACCCCGAACACCCCCCGACTCTCCTCTGCGTGGAGCGCTGCTTCTCCCGCCGCCGACTGAACACCAGCCACTCCTTCTTGGGCTTGTCGGGCTGTGGCCAACGCCGACTGCGCCACCGCTTGGGATGATCCGACGACCCCATTGAGTCGGATTAACTCGGCGCTGACCAGCTGCTGATGTTCCTCCATCCGTGTCTGGGCTGCTCCCTGCGTCCGGAGCATCTCCATGATGGCCTCCATGGAATTCTGATGGTCAGGTCTTCTGTCAGAATGCAGGTAGGTGAATTCCAATGGGTGAAGGCAATCACAGAGACAGAGAGTGTTTACTCTTGAACAGGTTCGACTTTAATAGTAAGAACACAGAGTAAATTCTAAGAGAGAACAAGTGCTAATAGCACAAGTGTAAAATAAGGTAAATGGGAGCTTATTGGAGGTTCAGAGTAGAACCGTCCGCGTTATCCCCGAACGCAATTAGTGAAGACCTGACAATGGACAAGCAGAAGAGAGGTATGTTACATAGAGACAAAATACCAACATTCCACACACACCCCCGTGACAGCCAATCAGGAACCACCCCTAAGTGACAGCACTAATTGACAGGGAAATGACAGGTGACAAGCCCAGTGACATATGCCAGGAATGTGGGTGGTCACCGACCGAGGTCGGTGTCCAGAACGTAACAGTACATAGTTTTTTATGAGTTTTGATTGTTTTGATTGCTTTAATAATAATAATAATAAATTGTATTTGTATTGCACTTTTCGTTCACTAGGATCCCAAAGTGCTACAGGGTTAAAACATATTTTTTTTTAATAATTATTAATAATAATAAAAATTAAATACATAATAAAAATTAAATAAAAATAGAACATAGTTAAAAACATAGTATAAACAGAAAATTAAAGACAACAGCACAAGAAAAATTTAAATCACAAGAAAAAAGAAAAAGCTAGCAATCAAAGGCCTTTTGAAACAGATAGGTTTTCAGACCTGCTTTAAAAGAGTCCAGGCTCTGTGGTGCCCTCAGCGGATGGGGAGGCTGTTCCACAGGCGTGGTGCAGCCGAGCAGAAGGCTCGGTCACCCATGGTGCAGAGCCGGGTACTGGGGACCCGAAGGAGCAGGCTACCTGCAGATCTGAGGGTACGTGTGGAGGATTGTGGAGTGATGAGTTCCTGAAGGTATGGGGTGCGTGTCCATTTATGCAGTTATGGGTGAGCAGCAGGATTTTGTAGTTGATCCGGGATGAGACGGGGAGCCAATGTAGTGAGTGGAGGATGGGGGTTATGTGCTCGTGTTTACGGACTCTCATCAGGATCCTGGCAGCGCTGTTTTGGATGTACAGTATTGCAGCTTTTGGATGCCCTTTCTTGTGTTATAATCAATCTTTAAGGAAAACCATCCCCCATAAATCACACTGCTTGTGACCATAATAGATGTTGAACTACCCTCCCAGAAGGCATGAAACAGTGAATAATTTTAAATCCTGCACTTTACACAAGAAGCAGACTGTCAAAATGGCCTAAAAATCTCTAGTTTATTAGGCCTACATACAGTCATATGTTTATATTGCACTGTAAAATATCATAAATTATATCATCTTGCATGTTCAAGTAAACATTTTTCATTGTTTTTTGTTGAATCAACTAAATTCATAATGATGACAACTAAATTATGTAAACTTGATTAAATGGTTGTAAACTAGATATCTAATATTCACACTCTCCTGTTTAGTTCATTCAACTATAAGCCAATTATAGTCAATCTTTTAAGGAAACCCGTCCCCCATGAATCAAATTATAGATTTTCTTATCTTGTTATATGTCCTGGTTGCTACTATAGTTACTAGGCTACTAAATCATTTTGTGTCTTCCACTGTCTTAAATGTATACTTGCACAGTTGATGCGCACACACACACACACACACACACACATTTAGAATCTTTATTTATGTCCACATAAAGACAATGTTTAAAGGACACAAATATTATCAGTGCACTTGTACATTGTGGGTTATTCTGATATGCCCAAATTGACAATGGCAACCAAAGTTACACACACACATGGGTGATGAACCTGACAAGCAACACACACCTCATGGATACAGATAGCAGCGTCTTCTCCAAATTGCGCGGCTGCCAATAATTGCTGACACTGAGCAATATCTTGCTAATTGTTTGGCTCTTCTCTTCGGAAGACCGGCCATCTGAAGGCCTCTAACACCCAACTTATGAACATGACCCAGGCTTCCAAATATGAAGACTAAAAGTTTACAGTTGTAGCCGAGTTGTGATATGGTATGCTCTAACAGTTGATACTTTAACATTTTGGTTGTAAAGGCTGCCTCTAGACGTATAACGTACAGCCAACTTCCAGGATGAGAACCTCTCTGTTATTCTCATTAACAACAACAACATCTGGGGTGTTTGCTGAAATATCCGAGAACAGTGAATTGTCCCTACACAGATTGAACATAATATGGCTTCACACTGGTGTGCTTATACAGCTTATATGTTGCAGGTGACCCGAGTGTGGAACTGACACTGTCTGCAATCAGATCCATGATCCTATCATGCCTACAAATGTAGAGCCCTTTGTATGACAGCCATTGAGTATGTGAGACATGGTTTCTGTTGTCTGTTTGTGACCATGGTGTATAGAATAGAATAGAAATACTTTTATTATCCCGTGGCCGTGGGAAATTTGACACTGCAAATCGCTCAACATTTAAACATTTAGACAGGACAGGTCACGAATTAGAATAATAACACAATCAATCAAGTTGCCTAGGATAAGAGTAGAGTAAAATAGAATAAAAATGAAATAAAATATACAGAAATAAATACAGTAAAAATATACTGAGCATGGGGGAAGGGGGGGGGTACAGGTAGTAAAAAACAACACAGCAGTGTAAACAATTTGGTCAATATAATTTAACTATCTAACTAAATGAAATATATATTCACAGTATTCACAGTGTCACATAAGGTGCAGTATGCTTCAGGTGTATTGTCCTCCTTGGGTTCCTATTAATCCAAGGTCAATGTCTGGCAGCCGTCGCTGCCCCCTGTTTTGGAGCCTGGAGGCCGCTAGTCGCGGCCTCCTGCCACTATTGAGCTGCCGCTCTGTGCTCAGTGATGCAGTGAGGCACAGTGATGCATTGTATAGTCTGATGGCTGTTGGGATGAAGGACTTCCTGTGCCGTTCAGTGCTGCATTTGGGTAGTGTGAGCCTAGCACTGAACATGCTCCTCCTGTCAGCCAAGTCTGTGTATAGTGGGTGGGTGGGGTTTTCCCTGATGGCCTGGAGCTTAGCAAGGCTCCTCCTCTCCGCCACCCTCGCTAGAGAGTCCAGCTCCACCCCAACCACGCTGCTGGCCTTCCTGACCAGCTTATCCAGCCTGGTTGTGTCCACTGCTCTCAGTCTGCTGCCCCAGCAGGTCACAGCGTACAAGAAGGCGCCCGCCACCACCGACTCATAGAACATCCTTGTACAGACATTGAAGGATCTCAGCCTTCTGAGGAAGTAGAGTCGGCTCTGGCCCTTCTTGTATAGTGCCTCTGCATGTTTTGACCCGTTCAGTTTGTTGTCGATGTGCACACCGAGGTATTTGTACACCTCCACCATGTCCACATCAACTCCCCTGATGGAAATGGGGGTCACATGTGCACTCCTCCTCCTCCCCAGCAGTGTGGGCTATGACTGCCAGGGAACCAGATGGAAAGGTTGAGCTTCGATGGTAAAACCTGTAGACTAGCTTTTAAAGTAACACACACACACACAACATATGAATTTAATTACATAAATAATGAGTAGGAGTACGTTTTATTAAGCTGCAACTATTGCTAATCAAATATTAAACAATAGCACCACCTGCTGAATTAAAGGGGAACATCACCCAAATTAAGAATTCCAATATGTTATTTCCATGGCCCAGGAAAGTTCAATCAATGTTTGTGAATGGTGAGTTACACTCTGACAAAGCCAGAAACCAGAGAAATAAGACTCAAACGTGTGATCTCATCAGGTATAAAGTCAAGAGCTGCTCCATAAACAATGAATGGAAAACTGATTTTGTGGACACAGAATATTTGAATTGTTATACTCAAATTAGCTTTATTCTGTGTTTTCACTTCAGAAACTGAAAATGTATCCATATACACAGAACATCCCCCTTTACCATCTTACCCAATTCATTGTCTATGGAGCAACTTCAGACTTTATACTTGATGACATCACAAGTTATGCTTGAGTTTTAGCATTCTAGTTTTTTGTTGTAACTAATATTTTTGGACTGTGTTAGACCATAGGAATAATATGTATGAATTCTTAAATTGGGTGTAGTTCTCCTTTAAATATGAAATCCATTGTGTGGCCAGTAATTCATTAATCTTACCGCAGGGGAGGTGAGAAGATGTGTTTCTCACAGTGGAAGATGAGACAATTCCATAGATTTCCCATAGGATGAATTCTATCCACTCATATGTCCTCTCATATAATGCAAAAAGGGCTGTAGCCTGTAATGTGGCCACATGTCAGCTGCACTGCAACAGTCACATGCACAGAGGAACTAATGGGGGCCTTGAACCAGTCTCAACATCTTTAGCATGCAACCCACAAAAGATCATCCTAAAATGTTATTTTTTGTGTGTATTCAAGATAATATAAGAGATAAGATAAGATTATCCTTTATTAATCCCCTTGGGGAAATTCAGGTGTCAAAGCAGCATGAGGGTGGATACAGAGCTTCACAGTCCTATACAGTCCAGTATCTATATACACTATAGATACAATATAAAATATAAATACAAATACAATATAAAAAGTACAAAAATAGTCCAGTGAGTGCACGTGGATATGAGTCTCGAGTTCTCACGTCCCGAGTATGATAGTTCTCCTGACCACAGAGCCGGACGTCCGAGCCCTTGGTTAGAGAGCCTGATGGCTTCCGGACCAGCCCAGGCGGTTTGTGGTGTGTCAGGGGGGATGAGTCTTTGGCTGAATGGCTAGCTCCTCATAGAGGGGGTGGGAGGGGTTCTCTCTGGTGGCTTCTATAGCTTTTTCCTCATTCCTCCCCATCATCATCTTCATTTAAACCAGGCCAGGACATTCATGGAGGGTAAAACACCACACCCACTCACACACCCCACCTCCCCCATTCACTTAAATGGTTTTAGCAGCAGGAGTGCTATTTCTCTGGGTTAAACCCTTGCCTCTCAAACAGCGGGTCATGCTCTAGTAACAACTTCCTTTTTATAACAGTCTGAGGGATTACTAGGGGTTCCCAAAACGCTCATGCCAATGACTCAATTTAAAATACTACACAATAGCCAGCAAGGACATTCATCTGATAAGACCTTAGAGGATTTGGTACAGAATGTTGCATAATAGTCTATACCAGTGGTTCTCCAAGCCACAGGAGTTCATAAAAATGTCTACAAACATTATTTATGGTTGTCTAATAATTTAATCAAGATGCTTTCTTCTAATCTAGATGCCCTTTCTTGTGTTATAATCAATCTTTAAGGAAAACCATCCCCCATAAATCACACTGCTTGTGACCATAATAGGTGTTGAACTACCCTCCCAGAAAGCATGAAACAATGAATAGTTTTAAATCCTGCACTTTACACAAGAAGCAGATGTTTGACTGTCAAAATGATTAATCATATCTCTAGTGTATTAGGCCTACATACAGTCACATGTCAATCTGTAATTAAGGAAAACCCCCATGAATCAAATTAAATAAGAAATTATAGACTTAGCCAAGGCATTCGATTCAGTTGACCACAAGACCCTTCTGGGTAGGCTCTCCAGCATTGGTTTAAACGTTATCCCCCACCTGCTGCAACTGGTTTGCCAGCTACCTTACTAACCGGATCCAACAGGTCAAGACAGAGAATATCCTGAATAGTCTGAGCCACTTGCCATCACTAAAGGGATGCCTCAGGGCTCAATCTTGGGTCCTACCCTGTTCTCCATTTATATTAATGATGTGGCGAAGGCTGCAGGCAGCTCTCGGATCCACCTTTATGCTGATGACACCATCCTGTATGCTTCTGGCCCTTCTCTCCATTCCACGGCCTCCACTCTTCAAGACAGTCTCACTTCCATCCAGCAGTCCTTTCATAACCTCCACCTTCGGCTTAACACTAAGAAGACCAAATGCATCTTATTCGATCGCAAAAAAGAAAACCCCCAGCCCCCCCAAGATCCTTTGCGCTAATGACACTGAACTGGAGTTTGTCAAGTCCTACAAATATCTAGGGCTTTGGCTGGACTCTTCCCTTTCTTTCTCCGTTCACATTAACAGTCTTCAGTCTAAAGAAGGTGCGGCACGGTGGTGTATTGGTTAACACTGTCGCCTCACAGCAAGAAGGTCCAGGGTTTGATTCCCGTTTGGGGACCAGGTTTCCGCGTTGCCAGGTACCCAGGTGGGGTATCTCCCAGGCCTTTCTGTGTGGAGTTTGCATGTTCTCCCCGTGCTTGCAAGGGTTTCCCCCCGATAAGATAAACCCAATGGAAAAACATGCACAACAGATCACTGACGCTGTCGCGTCCTTGACGAAGACGGGGAGGAGCACTTGGATTGGTCCCCGGGCGCGGTACCTTGCCGACACCCTGTCTGCTCCCGGCTGCCCTTGGGGGGAAGGACGACGGGATGGGTTAAGCGCAGATCTCAATCGCATCGGCAACCCTGAGAAAAAGACAATGCATGTGTGTGTGTGTATTCCTGTGTGTGTGCCGCCCATTGCATGTCCCATGTCGTTGCATGCCGAATAAAGACACTCTAAAGAGGTCCTGCATTATTAAAGTGAAAGCCAGACTGGCATTTCTCTTCCATAATAAAGCTTCATTCACACGCTCCGCAAAACTCACCCTTGTAAAGATGACTGTCTTGCCCATCCTGGACTATGGTGATGTAATTTACAAAATGGCTTAAAAGACGGCTCTACATAAATTGGACACTCTTCACCATTCTGCCATCCGCTTTGCCACCAATGCACCCTTTAATACACATCACTGTGACCTTTACAAACTGCTTGACTGGCCCTCCCTCCACACCCACCGACTCCAATATTGGTTCCACTCCATTTACATTGGTACCTCCACCTTTCTCTTAGCACTTATGGCACAAGATCAAGCAAACTCATCAAATTAAACATCCCAAGATCCAAGACCACCTTTGGCCGAAACTCCACTTTGCAGCAGCGTATGACTGGAACGCCTTTCAAGACACCCTTAAACTTACAGCTCTTACTTCACTGACTGCCTTCAAGAAAATACTGAACACACTCTTAGTAGATCCCTCCTGCTCTTGCTGATACCCCAGCTTCACACTTGCATACACCTAGACACACAACATACAAGCACTCATTCATACTCGCACCTATACACACGCATCTGTTTACATGCACATGCACATGCACGCACACACACACACATTCACATACTTTCAACCCCCCCCCTAATCCTCCCGTTTATTTCTTTTGTACATAGGCTGTGCATGTTTTTGTTTATTTGCTTATGTGTATGATTCCTAACTGTGTTTTTATTTTGTTATTGGTGTATTGAATTGATTGATTGAAAACTTTATTAACAAATTGCAGAATGGGTACAATACAGTACAGCTCAATACACACAATTGTTAAGGGGATGCAGACCAGAGAAAGACTTTCGTTTTGTTTACATCAGGGTCCCCCATTTTCAATTCATCAGGACATATATGACATACATGACATACAGATAAGACAGTACTGCTACATCTATACATTTATGACATACCAGATTTGCAAATACAGTACTGTTTGTGATACAAAAAGAGTCAAGAAAAGGGAGTATATACATTTGACGTAGAAACTGTACATTGGAGGAGGTATATGTGTGTATATATACTATATATATATATACATATATGTATGTATGTATGTATGTATGTATGTATGTATGTATGTATGTATGTATGTGTATTTGTACTCCTGTTGGGGCCTCTTGGACCAGATCGACATTGTAAATAAGAAACCTGTTCTTAATGTTTTATCTGGCTAAATAAAGGTTAAATAAAATAAAGAAAGATGAAAAAGGGAAAATAAAAATAATTGAGTAGTCTATGTTACTGGAGTTAACAATAACATAAATCACATTTTAAAAAGCTCCTTCTTTCTATCATTGTGGCACCCTCTACAAATAAAAAACAGAAATGAATATACTAGAACACGTCATACTGGTACCCATGCTCCCTCGAGAACCCTAGGGGGCCCTGGATCCCTGCCCTCTGCTCGGCCTATTTCACCAAACAGCATCTAAAACCTCATTAACATCTGGTTTGTGTTTGGTTTTCGTTTAGACCGAGGCATCTTGTTTCCGTTGTGTGTGTGTGTGTGTGTGTCATGTCTGTACTTGGCCGGAGAAAGCAGGGGCATACATACTCAACATTCCAGAAGGAGTGTCTTAAGAGTGTAGAGTCAAGCAACACTGACAGGCGGAAGAGAGAGAGGGTGAGAGAGAAAGACAGAGATAAACAGAGACATAGAGATAAAGAATTATATTTACATATATATATCAGAAAGAGATAGATAAAGCTGTATATATATCAGAAAGAGGGTGAGAGAGAAAGAGAGACAGTGTGTCACACACACACACACACACACACACACACACACACACACACACACACACACATCTGTGCCTGCTTAATGAATGGCCGTTCTTCAATGGACAGTCACAGGCCTGTCCTATAGCAAAGATTTCGGAGAGGATGTGGGAAACGCCCGTGACAAGCACAGAACTAGTTATGACATCACTCTGTTTGACTCACAGCTGGGATCGTCACCGCATCAAATAACTGGCCAACTGGCTTGCCTTTCCATCAAACACACCCCGGCAAACACCAGCAGGAAACTGGAAGCCATGTTGGATCATAAGCTACATTTCAAGCACTAAAGTAATGGGAGAATCTGAGCCCACATGTCCGAAGTAGACAAGCAGTTTGCCCTTTCTATGTCAATTTGAGACATGCCCCTTTACCTCTAGATATGTGTGGAACTGGCCAATGGGATTCATACATTTGCGTGAAAAGCAGTCGTGTTTACCAATTAGAAAGAGGCATTTTGACAGAAGGGCGGGAAAGGGGCGTGTCTTCAAATCTAGGGTGTCGCCGCGGTGGCTCCCATTCGAAGGCGACGGCGGTCGTCTATTTTGGCTTCTAATCTTCGAGAAAAGAAATAACTGCGATACGGTCGTTAGTTTGACACACTTCTGCCCTCAGATTTTTTTTAAATTCTTCTCGGCCGAGGTTGTAGCAGGAGTTGGAATGACGGGGTATACCAATGATTTGAATTAGCTTGCTACTAGTTTGAAGAAAGAGTGAGTGGTAGAGAGGGGAGCCATTTTGTCCCGACTGTGTGGGAGGAAGAGAAAAGGGGAATCACACGGGAGGAGATCATATTTGTTTTGCTTTCTGTTCAAATGCCATTAGGGAAATAGTCGGACTTTGGAAATAACGTTACGTATTGGACACGGTTCTGGCACGCATTTTTGGGTGGTATATATATATATATAGCCAACTAGCTAGCCCGCTAATCAACGTATCCAAAATTGTACAGAGATTCAGATCGGTTCGCCAGGTTGGATCGCGACGAGCTGGCTTTAGTCAGATCTAGGTTATTTTCTCATCTTTGTCCGGTGAACACAACCCGTTTTTCCAAATGGCGAAGAAGACGTACGACTTGCTGTTCAAGCTGCTTCTGATCGGAGACTCCGGCGTGGGGAAGACGTGCGTGCTGTTCCGCTTCTCTGACGACGCCTTCAACACAACCTTCATCTCCACTATAGGTAAGAGGCGAGGGGCCGCGGGGGCCAGGGCTTCAACACAACCTTCATCTCCACTATAGGTAGGAGGCGAGGGGCCGCGGGGGCCAGGGCTTCAACACAACCTTCATCTCCACTATAGGTAGGAGGCGAGGGGCCGCGGGGGCCAGGGGTTCAACACAACCTTCATCTCCACTATAGGTAGGAGGCGAGGGGCCGCGGGGGCCAGGGCTTCAACACAACCTTCATCTCCACTATAGGTAGGAGGCGAGGGGCCGCAGGGCCAGGGCTTCAACACAACCTTCATCTCCACTATAGGTAGGAGGCGAGGGGCCGCGGGGCCAGGGCTTCAACACAACCTTCATCTCCACTATAGGTAGGAGGCGAGGGGCCGCGGGGCCAGGGCTTCAACACAACCTTCATCTCCACTATAGGTAGGAGGCGAGGGGCCGCGGGGGCCAGGGCTTCAACACAACCTTCATCTCCACTATAGGTAGGAGGCGAGGGGCCGCGGGGGCCAGGGCTTTAACACAACCTTCATCTCCACTATAGGTAGGAGGCGAGGGGCCGCGGGGGCCAGGGCTTTAACACAACCTTCATCTCCACTATAGGTAGGAGGCGAGGGGCCGCGGGGGCCAGGGCTTTAACACAACCTTCATCTCCACTATAGGTAGGAGGCGAGGGGCCGCGGGGGCCAGGGCTTCAACACAACCTTCATCTCCACTATAGGTAGGAGGCGAGGGGCCGCGGGGGCCAGGGCTTTAACACAACCTTCATCTCCACTATAGGTAGGAGGCGAGGGGCCGCGGGGGCCAGGGCTTCAACACAACCTTCATCTCCACTATAGGTAGGAGGCGAGGGGCCGCAGGGCCAGGGCTTCAACACAACCTTCATCTCCACTATAGGTAGGAGGCGAGGGGCCGCAGGGCCAGGGCTTCAACACAACCTTCATCTCCACTATAGGTAGGAGGCGAGGGGCCGCGGGGGCCAGGGCTTCAACACAACCTTCATCTCCACTATAGGTAGGAGGCGAGGGGCCGCAGGGCCAGGGCTTCAACACAACCTTCATCTCCACTATAGGTAGGAGGCGAGGGGCCGCGGGGCCAGGGCTTCAACACAACCTTCATCTCCACTATAGGTAGGAGGCGAGGGGCCGCGGGGCCAGGGCTTCAACACAACCTTCATCTCCACTATAGGTAGGAGGCGAGGGGCCGCGGGGGCCAGGGCTTCAACACAACCTTCATCTCCACTATAGGTAGGAGGCGAGGGGCCGCGGGGGCCAGGGGTTCAACACAACCTTCATCTCCACTATAGGTAGGAGGCGAGGGGCCGCGGGGCCAGGGCTTCAACACAACCTTCATCTCCACTATAGGTAGGAGGCGAGGGGCCGCGGGGCCAGGGCTTCAACACAACCTTCATCTCCACTATAGGTAGGAGGCGAGGGGCCGCGGGGGCCAGGGGTTCAACACAACCTTCATCTCCACTATAGGTAGGAGGCGAGGGGCCGCGGGGCCAGGGCTTCAACACAACCTTCATCTCCACTATAGGTAGGAGGCGAGGGGCCGCGGGGCCAGGGCTTCAACACAACCTTCATCTCCACTATAGGTAGGAGGCGAGGGGCCGCGGGGGCCAGGGCTTCAACACAACCTTCATCTCCACTATAGGTAGGAGGCGAGGGGCCGCGGGGGCCAGGGGTTCAACACAACCTTCATCTCCACTATAGGTAGGAGGCGAGGGGCCGCGGGGGCCAGGGCTTCAACACAACCTTCATCTCCACTATAGGTAGGAGGCGAGGGGCCGCGGGGGCCAGGGCTTCAACACAACCTTCATCTCCACTATAGGTAGGAGGCGAGGGGCCGCGGGGGCCAGGGCTTCAACACAACCTTCATCTCCACTATAGGTAGGAGGCGAGGGGCCGCAGGGCCAGGGCTTCAACACTGACGAGGGCTCGGGCTTTGAGTTGGACAGCGGTTCCAGATGTCTGGAATTGGGTATATATATATACACTCTTAACTGTTAGCCTACGATATCTCGCCTAGCCAGCAAAAATCGGATTGCTTATCTTGAGGCCTAGAGAGCTAAGTTAGCAACTAATATTAACATTAGCTAGCTAACTTTACTTAACAATGTCTTGATCTCTGTCACGGAGTCCTTCTCCGGTGAATAACTGAAATACTTTCACCAGCTAGGCTTTAACATTTTCACCAACGAGGACAGTGCTGCTAGTGTTGAGTAGAACCGGCGAGATGCGGCTAACTTAGCCCAAGGGCCCCGTTGCTAACCTTACTGGTTCAGCTGCTTATTTGCCATTTGCGTAAAACAAATTAGACTATTAACGTTACGTTTCATACCTATGTGTAACATGAACCTATGAATATATCTGAGGCATGTATGTATTGTTATTGATTTTGACCACACTCTAGGTGGACACAGGTTTTTGAAATGGTTGCCAACTTACTAGCTAAGTTATCCGTCTAGCTAGAAAGCTACTCAAAAGAAATCATAAACAATTCATCAGTGCTGGCGTCATCGCCTGTCTGTTCCCTGTCACCCACGTTCACCTTCATGGGTCAAGTGTCAAACTGCGAAATCCCTGCTTGGCTCTCGTGAAAGCTCGATTTACTCCGCCTGTGACACAATTATGAGTGATGAATAATAATGTAGACAAGTTCTCAGGAAATCCCACCAACCAGCCTGCTCTTGCTTTGCACTGTCACCGTATCTAGTTTCCTCTGTGAGCTTGGATTTATATCGGTTATAAGTTGTAGCTATGAAGGTTATGGCTTTTAGGGCTTGACAGTTGTAATGGCAGCCAGCCATAATGGGCTACATTGGGCTACATCTAGTCTACAGTGACATTCAGTCTACACTGGATTTGTTGACCTACACCACTGAACAAAGGATTCCCACATCTGCCCAGTCTTGTGTCACATGTCACTGTTTTCATCTGTTTTAGGTGAGGTGCATCATAAAGATGTTTTGTTATTCCTTTGAGAGGGAACCGATCCCAGCACCTGACTTATTGTTGACATTATGCGGTAGTGTCTTTAGAAATAATGTTATGGAGATTATGTGTCGTCTTTGGTGTATTTATTGTAATTACGTCCGTCCCATGTGAACTAACGTAAGAGAATGGTCATTCTGTTGGCGACGGGAGATGCAGACATACTCGGTCTTGACACAAGTGGTGGTATAGCCAGAAAGATTCTTTAGTGTTCAAAAGAAACAGACAGTGAGATTGGACCCGCAATGGTGTAAATGTAAGGATATAATATATCTCTTCCTTAGTGCAGGTGTGGGGGAGAGAGAGACCGTCTGACCAACCAGCTCTTTTGTAGACTCTCTGTAGAAGGAAGTGAAAACCTGTTTAGTTCAACTTCTAGTCCTGGATCCATTCCCGCAAGCAACGTGATGTATTGTTGCTGTCTCGTTGGCTTCACTTTGCAGTCTGTGTGGTTAAATAAAGGGAACCCAACCCATGTGAAATGGTTCCAGAACTCCATGCAGACAGTGGTGGTGAGACTAACTACAACATCACCTGTGGGAGGAACAGCAGAGCGAGGAAAGAGTTGTCAGAACAGTGTTTTTGGAACGAGTGAGTGTGTTCCGTACATAATATGCATTTGTCTTGTCTGTGCACAGTGCACACCACTTGTGCAATAGGAGCGTGTTAGCCGCGCATTAGCCATTTTTCTGACGCAGCACTCATACCTTTGGAGGCAGCAGATGCACAGCTGCTTCTCAAAATACTCCCCCAGAAAACCCCCTCTCATCATTGAGTCACTCAACTCACTCACTTCTCTCTCTCTCTCTCTCTCTCAACCCTCGAATGTCCGAAATAGCCAGCATAGCATTGAATATGCATGACGATGACTGACTTCACGTTTTGTATGTCGGAAATCACTCTCTGCAAAAACATGTTACATTTTGCATGAAAACTGGTGGCGATAAAAGTTCCTTTGGCCTAAAAGTCTTCTGTGTCCCGTCTGCAGAGGCTTGCTAATATCTTCCTCCCGCGCTCTTCTATTTCTCCTCTTCCTCGTTCCCTATTTTCTTTTGTTTCTTTACCCCCATCTCGCTCTCTCCCCCTCCCTCTCTCAGGGGTGTGTTTTAAAGTTCAGTGAGTCAGACCTTGGCAAGCAGTTCCTTCATTACTTTGCGGCGCTGCCCCACCTAGAGCACACAGCTGTTCCTCTCGGACTTCCTTAACATCTCACCACAACCGCTAACTAGACCAGACTGACCACAGCTTGTCAGTTAGCTGGAAAGCACCCCCCCCCCCTTTTCCCCCTTTTAAAAGTATTTTTCCGCTGACTTGTCAGTTTTGACACTGTTCACATTTGGGTGAACTGTCCCTTTTTTAATTAGCCCATGCCTTTCTGTGGCACATGTCTCAAACTGGCTTTAGATTTCGTTAATGCTAACAGAATGGTTGTTGGTTAGCCTAGGGTTTGGATTGGCCCACCTCCCCACAAGCTGTGTGGTGTTTGCAAGCCTGAGTGACTGATCCACCGCTGCCTGGCTATAGGCTGAGGCCCTGCTGGCGCTGCTCTCAACAACATGACACAGCAGAAGCAGGAAGAGAGATACTGTTGTCTCTCTGATGGAAACACTTGTCACTTATTCACTGTGTGCGCGTGTGTCTCATACAAGCGACCTCACTGTTACCGCTGTTTATGACCATGTCACCAGTACAGAGTTCACCCACACCGATGCACTTTCTCTTTTTGTCTTGCAGGAATAGACTTCAAGATCAAAACCGTTGAATTACAAGGGAAAAAGATCAAACTACAGATATGGTGAGTAAGGGATCATTTTTAGTGTGTGACTGGCGCTAAGCCTGTGTGTGTACAAACGAAGGTGATATGAACAGTAGCACTGTTTAAAAGTATTTCATACAATATATCTCTCAGCAGAACTGAAGTTCAATAATGGGAAAACAAGATTTGTTTCTGACTGTCCCCGTCACTGTCAACTGCCTCACAAGCATGTACTCTGTTGGCTTCCATGAGTGATTCAGCGTTATTGTCCATGATATTCTGTCCATATGATGATATATTATAGACACAAGATTATCAAGATGCATCGCATGCGTTTTCACCGATACTCGTTCTTGCTCCATAGTCAGTGAATGAGAGTGCATTTTCAAGTGTCAAGACGTTTAACTTTTTTAATCGGTCATGTCTGCAGCTACTCTGCATGTTTCATCGTCATTGATGTCAGGCATTTGTTGTTATACTTAAAACGAAGCTGGTGTTTTGTTTTGTAAGTTGCCTTAATCCTACAGTTCTAATGCGGGACCTCCCTTCAGATGCTGCTCCATGTGTGTCTCATCAATAGAAGTCAGGACCAGGCTTAGCTTGTAGACCAGTCTGGTACATGGTTCTACCTGAAGAAGTAACAGCCAGGAAGCTGCCAGAAAATAAGTGTTTCAGAAGATTAAATGAGTGTTCACTTCAGCGTGTTTTACAAGTATAACGTAGGGGGGGGGATTACATTCACAACAATCCTTTAGGTCCAGTGATTGGCTTTGCCCCGCCATGTGGATGCGATCATTTGAGCTCTCCGGATATGTGAGGTCATGACCTTCCCGGCGCCAAGTGTGCGGGTTCTTGAAAACGTACTTTTATCACTTTTACACACTTTCCTTCGGTCTCCTTAACACTGTTGTGGCTGAGTAGTTGTTAACACAGCAGGAGACGATATTTCCAGACCGTCTTTCAGTACTGCTTAGTTGACCCATATTAAACTAGTTCACTTCATATACACATTTTCCCCAACAACACTTTCAGAGCCCTTGATTTACCGGTTGAATGCCCACCATCCACTTCAATGTTAGCGTTAAAAACGCCTAATCTGTTTTAAATTATGGCTATGTGTCTAATCTGCCCGTCGCTTATCAATGACTCGTTTTCCAGTCAACATTGTCGAAGCGGATTGTTTTTTTATCGGTTCATTTTTGTTTTATAGCATTTTGAAAAGCCCTTGTTTTCAAGGAAAATATAAAGATTTCATGATAAAAGACGTTTACTGGAATATTCTAGAATACACAAAACGTTGTCATTTTTCGGCCTATTTATGAATCGTTTTCAAATAAACGCTAGATTATCGATAGTATATGTATACATATGCACGCTAGAGACGCGATCTGAAAAATCTTCTATTAGTTCCTCATCAGCGATCGCGCACAAACAGACACATCACACATAGGGCAAACACTGAGATCTCAGCGAATACAACTCTGATTATCCCAAGACTGGTAAAATAGATTCCTTACCTCAGATCAGATGTTCTCCAAAAAGACCATTCCAATTCCTGATCGCCATTCAAATGATCGATCACGCTTATTGATTGAGTATTGGCTAGGGGTGGACGGTATAAACGGTATACGGTATAAACGGTATGAATTTGCTCTACGGTATGGATTTTGACTATACCGTGTAACCGGTAGGGCAGCTCTAAAATAGCAATGACGTCATGTAACCACAGCGCGACTATTTCAATCGCATTTGCCCCTAAAAATAGATAGAATTAGTCATAGATAATAGATATGTGCAAACTGGAAAAAGTTATTTAGGAGGCTTCGCGCAGTGGGTGTGTCAACACGCAATTGTCATTTCATAATAAACACATATCACCGCGGCGCACAGCAAGTTTCAATTTCAGTTCCTGGCATTTTTAACCAGTGGAGAAAGGTAAGGGATTTCCCTATCGTTTTTCTTATATGAATTATTCTACGTTAATAAAACATACCTGGTGATCAACTACAGTTTGCTGTAAACATTATGATATGTGTGTAGTGTTATGATAACGACGGCTGCAGCGGGTGGACGTCCTGCTCCCATTGCAAACAGCGGGGCTGGATTTTGCTAGAAGCATATGCAGCTGCAGAGCCGCAGAATCAGGGGCGCTTTTAGGTCTGGTCACAGGCCCGCTCAACAGCGCCCCCCCCACCCAACGGCTGAATTGTGACCAGACCTGAAAGCGCCCATGGCTCTGCGGCTCTGCAGCTACATATGCTTCTAGCAAAATCCAGCCCCGCTGTTTGCAATGGGAGCAGGACGGAGTCTCGACTCGGGACTTATTTTATTTGGAATATAATGACTTTATACGCAAAAGTAGCCTAGTTTTAAGTTAAAATATTATAAATCTACATGCCTTGAGGATGTCATTCTTTATATAGCCTGCCTATCAGGCAAAACAAATTATTCTAACGGAAACACTGATACCGTGATATATACCGTTACCGTCTATGCTTCAAATTATACCGTGATATAAATTTTAGACCATACCGTCCACCCCTAGTATTGGCTACTGTGAATATATATTCCAGGCTGATTCCCGTCCCGCGATGACTTCCATGTTGAGCAGACAGCTTGCCAGCTCAAGGAGCCAGCTGGCTCCGCCTCTACATATCGACTGATCCCAGGTCAGTCTAAGCGACTGACCTGCAGTTACACAGGGATAGACGATAGGGGGCGCTTTTTTCCATTCTGAGCTGCTGGAGGAGCTGCTGTACCAACGGGAGACTCTGTTGATGAAATATGAAATCAGATCGCTAATAAACAAATAAAACGATATTTGTCGTTGTGGGCACTCAGTGGGGAGCCTAATAAAACGAGATATGTCGTCCGTGGCACTGAAAGTGTTAAGTAAGGCTGTAGACTAGTTATTCGTCAGTACTAACAGTCAAGTTTATTGTATAGCCCAATATCACAATTGTGAAGATGAAGAAAATCCCCAGCACTTGTATCTGGTGTCATCGTGGCTGTAATCTGTTTATTTTGGACAGCAGAATCACCGTCATGTGCCAGGAATAATCCATGCACCATGTCATTGTAATTTCCTCTTATATTACTGATATGATATTCTGCAAACAACCATATATCAGACTGGTCTCTCAGCTAAACCAAGGGCTTGAAACGAGTGAACCATATACCAGACTGGTCTTCCAGCTAAACCAAGGTCTTGACACTAGTGAACCTGGTCTCTCAGCTAAACCAAGGTCTTGACACCAGTGAACCATACTGTACCAGACTGCTCTCCCAGCTAAACCAAGGTCTTGACACTACAGTGAACCCTATACCACACTGGTCTCCCAGCTAAATCAAGGTCTTGACACCACTGTGTGAACTCTATACCACACTGGTCTCCCAGCTCTTGACACCACTGTGAAGTGAACCATATATCACACTGATCACCCAGCTAAACCACGGTCTTGACACTACAATTACTGTGACACTATTAGTGAAGAAGTGTGAATTTTGTAGGGGAAGGGAGTTTCCCCAACAAAAAACAGCAACATATTGTTTATCGATTTTTGTCTGATCATTATCTGATCTTGGCTGACTTAAATCCTGCCTGCGATTCGGGTCTTTCCTGTCAGCGTCAGAAGGGATGGATGGATGTTGACGGGATTTTCCCAGGCAGTCGAAAGTAATTGCTCAGGTGTGTGTTAATGCAAACCTCTGAGAGACATGGTTGGCCTGGGGTGGTCCATTAATCTTTTTGCGTTTGTGTGTGTGCGTGCAGGGACACAGCTGGCCAGGAACGGTTCCACACCATCACCACCTCCTACTACAGAGGAGCCATGGGCATCATGCTGGTCTACGACATCACCAATGCCAAGAGCTTTGAAAACATCAGCAAGTGGCTTCGCAACATTGATGAGGTGAGCTACACACACACACACACACACTCAATCAATCACAAAAGATCACTTGTTTGGTAGTATGGATTTAATTTAACACTGCTCTAGCAATGCCATGTCAACTAAATCTAGGGAAGAACACTAGTATCTTTCCTCCAAAGCACTGAATACATTCCACACATGCCTTATTTTTGCCGAGTTTGTTGCGTCATCTCTGACAGGCTTCTAATGCCCGCTGGTGTGCAAAACTCACCCCACTAATGATGTTGGCACCTACTGTAAGCCAGGAAAAGCCCCGTTTGTGACAAGTATTCTCAGCGGATGCAGCGTTTTGATGTTAACAAGCTACCTGGCCAACGAGCTAGCTGATCCTGCTGTGTGCAATGAACAGCTGGCTGGGTGTCATGGAGTGAATTGGGTCAATGCAGACAGCAGACACCAGTGTGCAACTGCTGGTCCATTGTATCGGCAAAGGGAAGAAATACAACATTCTCACAATGACCTCCCCCATATAATGGAATTGTGAGTGATCCACAGCCTTTCATTTTTATTTAACTCCATCTATCCCGTTTGATCTTTTGTTGGGAAGGATGGTGTTTTGTCTGGAGGGATGGCTGATTGTCAGACACCCTCCCCATGAGATATACTTCTCCCTTTCAAAGCTTTGATTGATTATTCCCAGTCGTGTTCCATCGTCTGGCTGATGGGTTGAGACTGGCCTGTGTTTGGATTGTCCGGAATGCTTCCATGTCATCTTTTCTTGACCCAACGCTTTTTAAAGGCATCGTGTGTGTGTGGTGGTCAAGGAAAGGAAAAAGGTCAGGTTTTCTAGAAAATCTAAACGATAAGCCCTGCTTTTGTAAAGACTACCCCTGTGTGTAGACTCACTGGTCATTCCGTGGAGAGGGGATGATGCAGGGATTTGTGCAGAATTCTATTTGTAGCATGTTACTGTAACAGCCTAAATGACTGTGGCTGGAAAACACATTCAGAAGGTCAGCTGGTGCTTGCTCGGTTTAACTGGGCCTTGAGGCCCTGCAGTCTGGATCTGGGCTCTTGTGGATTCACTCTTTGAGGAAAAGACATCGATTGCCAAAACGGCTCAATAACCATAGGTGACTTTACATTAAGGAATAGAGATGTTCTTTTAATCGCAGCCTAACCTTTTATATATATAAGGTAAGGTGTATATATAGGTATAGTAGAAATGTACTACTGCTATTTACTACTACTGCTAGCGGTACTAGTCTAGTACAACCAGGGAGCGAAATTAACTTTTTGACTCACCGGCCAGTGGCGGGTAGATGGGAAGAATCTACCCGCCAAGCAGATTTCTTACCTGCCAACTTTTTTTTGATAAAAAAAAAAAATTATTATTATTTTATATAATTTTTTTTTAATAAAATATATATATTATATAATCATACTTGTAGTTGTATTATCTGAGAGACATCGCCACCTCACTGTCTGCAAACAGCTCCACTGTCTGTGTGTATACTCTAGTGGCCTCCAGCTCCAGCAAGGATTCTCCGGCGCTACAGCTGGACCCTAAACTCTTACATTCAGCATGAAAGGATTCTCCTGCCCTGCACCTGGACCCTAGTCAGCAGCGCTGCAGCCCTCATGCGATGTAACTGGACACTTGCAGTTGTTTATGTCGGGAGCTATCAGAAGCTAGCCAGCTGGATAACGTTACACAATGCCTCATGTATTAAACTAAAAGTGAATAGTTGACTGGGTCATTTTGTAACAGTAGCTAACATCAGCTCACGGAGTTCTCTCTGACTAGACTAACATCAGTCACGGTGACTGTGTGTTTACATGCAGCATACAGAAACAGGTAGGGGAGGTTTAGGAGCAGCAATATATCAGACAGCGAGTGAGAACTCCGCTCAGAATTGGATCATGATTTTCGGTTTTCACATGATCATTTGATTGGCCGCCACACGGCGGTCAGTCCTCTAAGTGGGAGGCGCCAAACGTAAAAACTGCCCGCAAATGGCGGGCGGCGCTCTCTAGTTTCGGTCCCTGAGTACAACTATTAGTACTACTACTAGTCTACTACTAATAATGATCAATCTCATACGGTTACAAATATCTCCTACAATTACAAAGCGATATATCTGACCTTTTAATGATCAAGTCTTTTTGATCAAGTCTTTTTAAGTGACATTTTCCATAGTGACTTGCAATATACAACTGCAGTCCCTGATGTGCAACTAGCACTGGAGTAACACCCTGGTTCCTCAAAGGAACAGTGCCTGGTCTGGAGCCAGACACACCGGTGGTCCTGTAGATTATCATTCAGACAACTTGGACATAATATATGCACCTCGGCTGTTCGAAAGAAAAGCCAAAACAAACTGTTATTTAGATTTAATTACTAGCTCGTCTTCAAACTCTGCAAAATTCCGGAAAGTAGTTTACTCAAACTAAAACAAATCCACAAATTCCATACCTACATGTTAAAGTAGATGACTGTGGGATCTCTGATCAGAAAGAAGTCTTGCCTTTAACCGGCACTTCACTGATGCTGTTCATTTACTATACAGGGCCCCCTCTTGTTGATGCTGTTACTGATTATACATGACCCATGGTGTCTCATTTCTCCTTTCAGCCCTTTTCACATATTCATGTACTTGGTGCCTTGCAATCTATAGATCCTAAGTGTTCTATTGGAGGACAATTTAGATATGTATTTTTAATCAAACTGGCTGCCCTAGTTATTACTAAACAATTAACATACATATTTAATCTGTCTTGCTTCAGGGAGTTTTCCTCTAGTTTGGAAATCTATCGGAGTGATTCCCCTGCACAAAGGAGGTGATGGGGATAATTTGGACAACTAATAATTTCCACATCAATCAGGATTCGGAGGCAATCGCAGCACAATTTCAGCCACCACATTGATTACTAATGATAGTTTCAGCTTTAGATAAGAGGAAATACTCTGTTGCTCTCTTTAAAGATCTGTCAAAAGCCTTTGATACACCTGCTTTTAAAAAGGTTATCTAATATTGGCTTGGATAGTGGTGCATGAGATTGGTTTCAAGATTGTCATTGGAGGCTACGAAATGGCTACGACAGTAATGTTTTGTTGGTTTTTATTTAATGTTTTTACTGAATTCCCATTCTGTTGGTCGTGATGGAAATTAAGTGCATGACATTTGACTGTGACATAGATGACTGCAGGATTCATCGGGATGACATCAATGATTGCCTAATCTAATAATCCAGATGCCTTTTGCTTTTCATTTCTATTTCAGCATGCAAATGAGGACGTTGAGAGAATGCTGCTAGGCAACAAGTGTGACATGGAGGACAAGAGGGTTGTACCAAAAGCCAAGGGGGAGCAGGTGAGATGGTGCAGTCCATTGCGGCTAAGATTAAATTCACCACCCAGCCCCTTCATCTGTTGATGAGGGCTTGGAGAAAAATAAATATTATAATAAACTACAGGGGGAAGAAATGACAGACCGACATTGCCATTCCCAGAGCCCCTTGCTAGCTCTCAAAAATCTAATAAGTTAATCAAAGAAGATTCCTTGAAGCAGTATTGAACTAGGACCATGACAATTCTATTACAAGATAAAGACATACAAATGATGTCATCACATTGTAGTTTGTACTGAGAAAATATACTGTCACATACCGTTATACCATGAAAACTAAGAATATTGTGGTATATTTTGAGCATATTGCCCAGATATGTGTTTAGGTATGCAAAATAACATGTTAGTTAATCCAATTGATGCTCATTATATTGGACTGCAGTATAACAGGAAGTATGATGCATCAACATAAAACATATTTTCATGTCACATAATTCAGACTTAATTTTGTGAGAAACTTTATATTCAATTTGGACAATACAATTATGTGTATCATGATATAAGAAGAAATACTGTCACACAGACGGACAATAAACCATATTTATCAGAATATTGCTCAGCCCTATGTCACTGCATATACAACCATAATAGTCTATTTGCCAACACAATGAACCCGCAAATTTTGGAACCACCAAACTTTTATGATAGATATGGATAGTATGGGTCACCAGCACTTAGAAACTGCCGGATGCTAAGTTGTACATGTTGGGCAACTTTTTTTATTTGCATAATTAGCTACATTTGTATAATCACCTAAATACCCAAATCTCGGAAACTACTTTCAATTTCAACAATGTTGGAGTGGTTTTGGGGGTTATTCGGGATGCTGAATCCATTTATGATACTCAAGAGTTTCGGAATTGCAATATTTACTGGAATTTACCAAATTTCAATTTCAAGAGAAGTTTTGCTGAATAATATTATGGGGAAACTTACTCCTTGCTTACAAGTCTTGGTTATCATAGACTCGGGTCTACTGTAAGCTTTAAGTCCCACATTAACAAGGTGACAAAAACATAATTCTTCCACCTTAGAAACAAAGCTAAAGTACAACCATTTATAAATCAAAATGATGCTGAAAAACGGATCCATGCCTTTATTCCAAGCCGACTGAAGAAAATACTTCAGTTTATTCAACTCTCAGCTAGGCTATTACACTGGCTTCCGGTAACATTTACAATTGATTTGAAGGTCCTCCTCCTTATGTACAAAGCCCTAAATGGAACCAGACCAAGCTATATTGGCAATTATCTTGTCAACTACATGCCCCCAAGAACACTACGATCATCTACTTCTATCATCTTGTATTTTTATTTTCTGCATTGCATTTATTCTGTCTATTTTATGCTCATTTGATGTATTCTAGTGTATTTTCTGCTGTGAAGCACTTTGGGCTGCAATTCTTGTATGGAATTTGTACAAATAACGTTTATTATTATTGCCATCCTTAGAGTTATTTGCTACCTCTATCTAGCAGGGCTAAAATTATTTGAAATGGTTTTGTTAACCCTCCTGTTATCCTCAAATTGACTTTACACTCTTTATCCTTGGGGACATTTTGACCCCAGCAGTTTAAACCTCCATAAAATGATCATAATCAAAAGTGTTACCCAAATGTATGTTTCAGGTGCTTCATGTTACCCCTTTCTCTGCCACGCTTATATCCATCCTTATACCATCCTCTGCCAGCTCTATTTGTCTATGGAGATGTTCCCCTTCTTTGCAGGGCTATAACTTTTTAAATTGTATTGCTAAATTGACATTACTATGGCCCATTCAACGTCAAGTATCTATCGTTTAGGATGTAACAACGTTCTACTTTTTCATTCACATATTCATACTAAAATACGGTCTAAAGTATAAATATGTTTTTATCGTTTTCTGCAGCATTCTGCAGAACGTGAGTTATAGCCCTAAATACATATATTAGATCATCAAATGTAGTTTGATACCGATTGAAGTCAGATAAAAAATGTCAATTGTACAAGGTCCTACACGTCATGCCTCATCATCTGCTGGTGACCGGAGGGGGGGGGGGTTTATAAGTCCGTGGCCGACGTTAAATCATTTATTTAGTATGGGTGATATGTTGATCGGAGCAGTGTGTACTGTATGTATAATAATAATCAAACACGCTGAAACTCACCGCAGCTTCCTCGTAGCGTTGGGCGATCAGCGTGGAGCAGAAAGTTCGCTATTATGGGATGTCGATCTAGTTGGTCCAGTTCCAGGTTGTATAATACTACCGGTATATACGTCCAAATCATGTTGTTTATCGAGTTATTGGCAACGGATCGCTATCCAGTGTATCAAGCTGGAGTCCCGCTAGCGATAGCGAGTGGCTGGACGAAATATGGGTGAGCATGAGCACCACTTCCGGTTTTGGCGATTCGCCGATCGGCCACCAGATGGCGGTCTTGAACCGTTGGAGAGTTGAGAGGAGATCAACAGCAAGTCTCAAGTCTCCGTGGGTGACGCCACGCACACCCGCCCTGGACTGTTCCATCAGAGGGGGGAGCTTCGGTGGTAGTGTGAGTAGCTACAGACCACTGCACTTAAATATAAACAGTCTACCTGGAGACTCAATGAGGTCATTGTAGATGTCGCCATAAGACGCGTCTGGCCATTTAGTGGAATCATTGTTTCATTATCCTGTTCGGCTGAAAGGACACTGGCCACCGAAGCTCACCCCTCTGATGGAACAGTCCAGGGCGGGTGTGCGTGGCGTCACAATCCGTGGGCAATCTGCGCATGTGCATGGGGAATAGGTGCTTAAAAATTGGCTTTTTCTCTGCCGATTTAGTTCTGATCGATTAGGAATGCAACCACACCACTTACATCACGGCTCTCATCCACATTCATTAATTTGCTCCCCCCGCAATCTCCTCCCCGATTTCAATGTAACGCGGAAGTGTAGTGGTCTATTAGGCGCTCTACAAATTAAAGTTATTATTATTATTATTATTATCATTCTGTTTACAATTGAACATTCCATGAAAATTATCTATAAATTCTGCATCTTCTGAAACATTTATAAACAGAAAATTCATAAAAAATGGCAAAAAAAAATGGTAAATTCCAGTAAATATTGCAATTTTGAAAATAAATTCTTCTCTTAATTATCATAACTGGATTCAGTATCCCGAATAACCCCCAAAACAACTCCAACATTGTTGAAATTGATCAAGTAGTTTCTGAGATTTGGCCATTTAGGCTATTATGCAAATGTATGCTAATTATGCAAATAAAAAAAGTTGCCCAACATTTACAACTTAGCATCCGGCAGTTTCTGAGTGCTGGGGATCCGTACTATCCATATCCATCATAAAACGTTGGTGGTTCCGAAATTTCCGGGTTCACAATGGGATGGCAAATAGACTATAACTGTAGATGTATATTTGGTATGTTAGAATAACTGTCCTTTCAGTTATGAGTGAACAGGGTATGACACTGGTGTATTCCAGCCATTTCCCTTTCCTGTCTGACAGGGTAGTTGCATGAGCTCGTCAGGAAGTTGCACATATGAATCATTTCACAGGAAAACTCGCCTACCACAGCAGAAACCCAGGTTAAAATCCTGTCAGCGGTACCTTCGCTTGGTCAGGCATCCCTATGAACACTTTTATTGGCAGTGTTGGAGGGTGGGAAGCCGGTGGAGTATGAGTCCTTGCAACAGCAACTCCTACTGGTCGGTCTGGGCGCCTGTTGAGCGGATAAATCTTTCGGGTGAAAAGAAGCGGCCGGCGACTCCAAATGTATCAGAGGAGGCATGTGGCAGTCTACACCCTCCCCAGACCGACAGTAGGGGCAGCATGTGGTAGTCTACACCCTCCCCAGACCGACAGTAGGGGCAGCATGTGGTAGTCTACACCCTCCCCAGACCGACAGTAGGGGCAGCATGTGGTAGTCTACACCCTCCCCAGACCGACAGTAGGGGCAGCATGTGGTAGTCTACACCCTCCCCAGACCGACAGTAGGGGCAGCATGTGGTAGTCTACACCCTCCCCAGACCGACAGTAGGGCAGCATGTGGTTGTCTACACCAGTGGTTCCCAAAGTCGGGGTCGCGACCCAAAGGTGGGCCGCGAACAGCCACGGGTGGGCCGCGAGATGATTTAAAAAAAAATAAAAAAAAAATATTTTTTTATTTTATTTTTTTATTTTTTTATTTTTTTATTTTTTTATTTTTTTATTTTTTATTTTTTTATTTTATTTTTATTTTTTTTGTCAGGCCACTGAACTTAGAAGCAGGCCAGGACAGTGTTTCTAGTTGTATTCTAAAATTCTATTCTATTGTATTCTAAAATGTGACTATATGGTTTTATATTAACTTAATAAATAAACAAAAACGGAAAATCTACTTATTTCAACGAACATTTCAAACTAAATAACAGATTATGCACATAAAACGCTGAAAACAACCGAAGCAACAATAGTATTTTAATGAGGCTATTATTATTATCATTATTATTTTGCAACAAGTTAGCCCTCTCATAAATAGCACATATAAATGAATAACTAACTTGAACTAACTTAATAGGATTGAAGTGATATTTGGCTTAAAAAATCGGTCGCCTGGCAAAAAAAAAAAAAAAAAAAAGCCAGACGATGTGCATTGGGCCGCGGCTCTCTGACGCCTTATTTTCTGGGCCCTGGCCTGAAAAGTTTGGGAACCCCTGGTCTACACCCTCCCCAGACCGACAGTAGGGGCAGCATGTGGTAGTCTACACCCTCCCCCCTCCCCAGACCGACAGTAGGGAAGCATGTGGTAGTCTACACCCTCCCCAGACTGACAGTATGGCAGTGCAACGACCAGGAGGTAATTACATAACAATTAAATTGGGGATGGGGGGGGGGGGAAGGGTTCAAGAAAGATTTCAAAGGCAAAATGTGTTTTCTGCTCCGTCAACCTGCCCAGACAACATGTCACCTTAGAGGAACTGGATGCTGGTTTGTCTTAATTGTCTTTACCTTTGCTTGGCCTTATTGTTTAGTGATTTCACAAATAATTAGAACCTAGTACCAAATATATCCCAATTTCATACTTGAACAGGTGTAATGAAAGAAATGTGCTCTAATATGAACATATATGCTTTTGATTATATGCAGTTGTTGAGATTTCATTTCAAAAGCATTGGTGCTGAAAATGAAGGCCTACAGGGCATTCTGTTTAATTTGGACTGTTGCAAGTGACCTGACAGCGTGTATATTTTCCCTAACGGAGTTGCACTTCCGCGTTCGGTTTGCACGATCGGATTGGCCACTGACGTTTTTCTCAACGCCAATCGTGTTACTCCTAACAAACTGGTTAAGCTTGGCGACTCTTTCGAAGTTGGTTAAGGTTAAGGTTAGGGTTAGTTGGTTAAGGTTAGGGTTAGGGTAACAGCCTGCTGGCGTGATTGTTAGGAGTAACGTGATTGGCGCTGGAAAAAACGTCAGTGGCACTGGCCAATCAGATCGCGCAAACCGAACACGGAAGTGCAACTCCGTTAGGGAAAATATACACGCGACCTGACATGCTTCCCCTCAGCATCATCACAGGAAGTAAGGTCTTGTAGAGTCTTAATATTTTAGCTCCCAGTCAGTAACAGGGTTTCTCTGCTCACGTCGTGCTCTCAGTGAAACTCCTCGCTGTCGGGTGAAAAGCAGCGGCTGGCGACTCCACATGTATCGGAGGAGACATGTGGTAGTTCTATACACACCCTCCCCAGACTGACATAAATAGCGCAACAAATGAGGAGGACTGTGACACAAACGGGGAATTGGCATAGCAATTAAATTAGTGAGAAAAAGATAAATAATTTTTTACTCTAGCCTACCTCCACAATGAAGGGTTTTGTGTGATTGTTGCAGTGTGTGTCGCAGGAGGGCAGTAGTAGTCTATGCATCCATTACGCCACGCAATGCATATTCACTGACAATTCACCGGTCAATGTATGCTCATAAAATAATTGTTACATGTTTTCCTATTGCAATGTTGTGTTACTTTATTTAATAACAATAAATAAACCAAAACATTTACTGACCAAGATGGCAGTCAAGATTTATATACAGTATACTCACTGGCCATTTGAAATTCTAGTCGGCCAATGGCTGGTAAATGCTTGCTAATGGAAACCGTGGTGAAATCAGATAAAGATCTGCCTATTCACCCTGCACACAGACCCAGCTAGTGGAATGTGTTTGTGTGTGAGAGAGAGAAGAGAGTAAGGCAAGGATAGAGAGCGAGGATAAGGCAAGGATACCTGATCCTTGCCATGCTCAGGAGATCTGCCACCTTATTTTTGGACTGTCACCCCCCCCCTCCCACCTATAACCATTTCCTCATTCATCTCTCTTCCTGTCTCTCTCCCTCTCTTCCTCAGATTGCAAGGGAGCATGGCATTAGGTTTTTTGAGACGAGTGCTAAGGCCAACATCAGCATTGAGAAGGCTTTCCTCACGTTAGCGGAAGACATCCTCAAAAAGGTTTGTATGTTTCTGTGTCTTTGTCTTTACATTTAGTCATTTAGCTGACGCTTTTATCCAAAGCGACTTACAAGTTCTGTACGACAAGTCATCAGGAAGGGTACAACTCTATCAGCTGAGTAACAATGTTCATTGGGCGGCCAGGTGGTGCAGTGGGCAAGGCACTCACCACCAATGCTGGAGACGCTGGGTTCGCGTGTTCGATCCCAGCTCTCCACATTGTTTTCAGTTTGGCTGGTCGTCCGTACTAATACAATTGGCAGTATTAGAGGGTGGGAAAGCTGATGGGTTGGTCCTGGGCGTTGTAAACAGAAAAATACTTGTACAGTTCGGTCGGGGCGCCTGCTCAGCGAAGGAAGGATCTGGAGGGAGGTAGTGTGACCTTCCACACGTTACACTCTCCCAGTGAGAATCTGAGTTGCCAGGCTGGCTGCCGGCTGGCTGCGCATGTGTCGGAGGATAGCATGTGATAGTCTCCGGCCTCCCGGACCAACAGTAGGGGGGGGTGCGCAACAACCAGGAAGGGAGTTGGGAATTGGCATAACGACTAACAGTGGGATGGGAGAAAAATCGGAAAAAGAGGAGGGGGGAAAAAGATAGTAAAAAAAAAGAAAAACAATGTTCATCAAAGTGTTGCGTGCTACAGTGTAGGTTAGTTTATTAGGACAAGTGCATGACAATAAGGTTAGTTAGGGTTAGGGTTCGATTTTTTTTGTTGCACTTTGCACTTAGTTACTTACTATGGTTTATTTATACTGTTTTACAACAACTTGAATGACAGAGACATTCTAATAGTGCATTCAGATACAACACAAAGATAAATATTATCTTGCTCTACTCGTGGCAGTTTGACAGTTGGACACTAGCAGAAACTATTCAATATATATATAGGCTACAAATGTAAATGTATACTGACGATGGACACATCAACTTTCATTGACTTATGGGAGGTGTCCATTAACTTTTTTAACTTTAACAATTCACTTTTTTAAATGTTTATTCCACCCAAATCGTTTTAAAGGTTTATTTCACCCAATATCGTGTAATAGTATATGATAGTGTACTAGTATAATAGTGTGCTAGTTTACTGGTGTGTAATAGTATCTCATAGTGTATACTAGTGTCATAGTATAAGGTCTCATTCACATCTAATCGGGGGGAAAACTTAACAGTGTTCTTCCATTTTGTAAAAAGATGGTTGATCTGTGACCATTTTTGTTGCGATGCATCTTTGCTGTTTCTTATTATGTTTCCATAGGGGAATAAACAAATTAAATCTAAAAATGGTGGTGACTTTATGTGACTGTGTTGTGTGGGAACTAAAAAAGTTTGGCTGCTCAGTTTGCCATCTTGCCGGAACTGCCATCACCTACCTTTATCACAGCCCGCCACATGTGTCATGGAATTCAAGATGGCTGACTTTGTATTAGATTACAATCTAACTTTTCGGGCTGTTTGTTCGGCAAGCTAGCAAATTATTGGAATAGTAACTAGCTTCAAGCAGTGCCATAGTTGGTAAGCTGAATGCAAATGGCGTCAACACTACTAGTTATATAATATATATGCACTTTATTTGTATAGCACCTTTCATACAGAAATTGCAGTTCAAAGTGCTTCACAGCAGTAAAAAAATACAGGCATAAGATGAGCATAAAGTGCAGACATATAAAACATTTATTACAGACATAAAAATAAATCGCACTGTAGGTGTGATTTGAATGTATTATGGTGTGTATATGTTATCTGCTACTGTGTATTTCACAAGGTGTGTGTTATTTATTTTCTATTTATTTTTTAATACTTGCTGTGCATCTTGTCTCCTGCAGACACCTGTAAAAGAGCCCAACAGTGAAAACGTCAACATGAACAGTGAAAGTGGAGTCACAAGCTGGAAGAGCAAGTGCTGCAGTTGAACAATTCACCCCCCCGTCTCACTCACATACACACACTAACACACACAGACATGACACACGCACATATACTCTCTCTCTTTCTCTCTCCATCCCTATCTCTCTCTAACTGCTAACGTCTTCAAACCTGATCTCATAAGTTCTTGCACACTGACTCTTTCTCTCTCTCTCTCGCATCTCAAAATAGACCACTTCACTCGTCTAACTTCCCCTCTTCACATTCTTCCACTCTCTACTGCTTTCTGATGATCATTTTTATTTCTGAAAAAAAGAGAAATAATGTCATGTTTGTCATTTGTTTAAAAAAAGAAAAAGAAAAAAAATAATAGTTGCAAAAGAGAGTGGAAAAAGACAAAGCTCACATTTTTAACCTTTCCTTTGCCTGAGCTCACCTTGGTTGGACCCCCGACACTCACCTTCAGTCAAAGGAAAAACAAAAAAGATGGAGAAAAAAAAGATGAAATAAAAACAAAAAGACAAATGTAGGATTAACATTTTGTACACTAGTGGGGTTTCTGTTGTCTAACCGTATTTGGTCATTTACAATTTGTAACCAAGTGACGGAGGCGTGGTTAGCTCCTTTTGTATGTGGGGTTTATTTTGTCCTGTGCCTTATATGGAAGACAGGGGCGGGGCTGTGTGGTGGGCGGAGCCACATCCACCCAATGAAATTACAATTTAATATTCTGTTCTGGCTCCTTCCTGTGAAGCGGAACTGAAGCAGAAGCGTTTGAATTTCTCCTCCAGCCAAGAGAACAGCATAATAACGTCTTGTTTATTGTTGTTTTAATTTTTTTCTCTTATGATTTATTTTACTTATTTTTTTTCTTTTTAATTTGACTTTTTTTGGGGTTAAACTTTTCTTTTCTTAAATTTTTTTAAACATTTTTTTGCATGCAGATTTCTTTGGGTTGGAAGCGTTTCTGGAGCGTTTCTGTACCGTTGTGTAACGTTTGCCACTGGGTAACTGTGGGCGGGAGGTTGGAAAGTTCTCTTTGGAAATTCAAACAATTTTGCAGATCCATTAAAAATAAGCTTGTTTAAGTTAAACTTGTTTGTCCTCAATGCGTGTGTTATGCTTAAGTTGTGTTACTTCAGTGTATTTCAAATCGGATATGATGAAGTGACCATTTTGAGGCACATCAAATAGACCCCAGGGTCCACCGTGTTTGGTTGACTTACAAAGGGTCTTTACTCACCATCTCGGAGCACTCGGAAAATAACTTGAGGTTCGCCCCCTTAAAGGTCCTATCCGTAAGATAGTTGGGCCCATAAATATTTGGACATCAACACAATTGTCATCATTTTGGCTCTACACCACCACAATGGATTTGAAATGAAACGATCAAGATGTGCTTTAACTAGACTTTCAGCTTTAATTTGAGGTTATTTACTGTACATCCAAATCGGGTGAACGGTGTAGGAATTACAACAATTCTATATACATGCCTTCTTTTTAAGGGACCAAAAGTAATTGGCTGTTCCACAGCCAGAGGTCTGTTATTCTCATTATTTAATTGATTACATTATTTAAAGGAGCAGATAAAAGGTTGAGTTAATTTCAAGTATGGTATTTGCATTTGGAATCTGTTATCAACTCTCAGTATGAGGTCCAAAGAGCTCAGTGAAGCAAGACATCATTAGGCTGAAAAATCTAAAACCCATCAGGGAGATGGCAAAAACATTGGGTGTGTCCACATCAACTGTTTGGTACATTCTTAAAAAGAATGAATGCACTGGTGTGCTCAGCAACACCAAAAATACCCTGAAGACTACAGAAAACAACTGGTGGATGACTGAAGAATAATTTCCCTCGTGAAGAAAAATCCATTAACAATAGTTCAATAGGCGAGTATCAGGGGCGGATTTAGGATTGTAGGAGATCCGGGGCTTAGCCCAGATGGGCCCCCCCCCCTTTTTTTTTAAATTTTTAAATACATTTTTTTTGGGCAGGCAAGGGGTGGTTTTGAATTTAATGAACCTGTACGTGCAATTTCCTGCAATATAGAGCCTTCAATCTTGACCAATAAAGCTGCTCTTTTCACTATAAAACTTAGTTAACCATAACATAGTTATGGTTAGATTTATATATTGGGGGGGGGGGGGGATATATCATATTTTTCATATAATCAAAAAGTGGTGGAGCAAGATCATACCTTTGCTCCCCCAAGTTCAATAGTGGGAGAGCAGAGATGCTCCGAATGCTCTTATGGCCAGGCGTCTATGATTCACTGATACAAAGTAAAATAGTGCAGTGCAATAAAATAGTTAGTAAAATAGAATAAAATAATGCAATAGTGCATTGCAATAAAATAGTTATCATCGTATTTTTTCGGGAGGCCGGTAAGGAGTGCATTACAGTAGTCGAGTTGGCTTGAGATAAAGGCATGGATCTGGTTTTCAGCGTCCTTTTGATTTATAAATGGCCGTACTTCAGCTATGTTTCTAAGGTGGAAGAATTACGTTTTTGTCAACTTGTTGATTGTGATTTAAAGCTTAGGTCTGAGTCTACCATAACACCAAGACTTAACTCACTCAAATACAGTTAGCAGCTGGATAGACCACAGATGGAAATTAGCTTCTGCTAAATCTGGTGCAAACATATTTTCATGTAACAATGATGAATTGTAAAAAAAAAAATGTTTTTATTTTTTTTTAAATAGATTCGGGGCTTTTCAGAATACATCCGGGGCTTGAGCCCAGGTAGGCACCCCCTAGCTCCGCCCCTGGCGAGTATGTGTGTCAAACTCAACAATCAAGGGAAGACTTCACCAGAGTGAATACAGAGGGTTCACCACAAGATGTAAACCATTGGTGAGCCTCAAAAACAGGAAGAATAAAAAAAACATGTACAGGTCTGGAACAACATCCTATGGACAGATGAGACCGATCAACTTGTACCAGCATGATGGGCAGAGAAGGAAAGGAACTGCTCATGATGCAAAGCATACCACCACATCAGTTATGGCGGGCATGTATGGCTGCTAATGGAACTTGTTCCCTTGTATTTATTGATGTGACTGCCGACAAAAGCGGCAGGATGAATTCTGAAGTGTTTTGGGCAATATTATCTGCTCATATTCAGCCAAATGCTTCAGAACTCATTGGACGGCACTTCACAGTGCAGATGGACAATATACTGCGAAAGCAACCAAAGAGTTTTTTAAAGCAAAGAAGTGGGATATTATGCAATGGCCAAGTCAATCACCTGACCCGAATCCAATTGAGCATGCATTTCACTTGCTGAAGACAACTGATGGGAAAATGCCCCAAGAAAAAGCAGGAACTAAAGACTTGCAGTTGCAGTAGAGGCCTGGCAGAGCATCACCAGGGACGAAACCCAGTGTCTGGTGATATCTATTGGTTCCAGTCATTGACTGCAAAGGATTTGCAACCAAGTATTAAAAGTGACAATTTGATGTATGATAAATAATTCCACTCTTAATTCATGAATTAGTTCATGTTGTGTAGTATAATGTGTGCCAAAAGTTATTAATGTTTTGGCTATGTACACTTATTCTTGTTACCTTGAATGTGAAAAACATAATAAAACGCCAGAAGCCAGAGAGAATCAAACCTGGCTAAGCCATCAGGTATAAATGGGAGCTGCTTCATTGACAAGCAATTGCAGAGTGATTTTGAGAACCAGCAGAATACTTTAGTTTTCATATCAAAATGAGCTTTATTCTATATAGTGTTCTCAGTTCTCTCATTTTCCTCTCGGTGCTCGCCGTGTCACCCCAACCTCTTCCCAATTCACTCTCAATTGAGTAGCTTCAGACTTTATACCTGATGACATCACATGTTTGGCATTTAGATTTATGAATTTTTGGAGAGTTATTTTTATAATACATCATATTTTTGGATTATTTTGGACTTTAGGAATAACATGTATTATACCATGGTTTGGGTTAATTACTCAATTCTGATTGGCTAGAAGGGTAGATTAATTTCAGATGTACTAAAGGGCTCTGACATAGTATAGCCTTCTCACAGTTATAGATTAATGTGCTATCAATAATTGTGTCCTGCCCCCTACAGTGCAATGGGGACTAATATAAGTTTGGCCTACTGGATATTACTGTTCCACTATGACTTGTTTACAAGATCCAGTAATAAGACATCAAATTATAAATTTTTTGTTGATCCATTTCTCATTCATCCACACATATCAACCATTGTCTCTTCCAACATGGTGGACAAATGGGCATTCTATAAAAGGCCTCTATTGCTATTGCATAGTCACACTTGTGGGCCATGTGGAATGACCTTGGTTACATATAAACTGTTGACTCACGGACACCAGTCAGTCAGGCACCTTCCTTTCTGTAGGCGGGTCCAGCAACAATGCGATTAACAGTTAAAGAACCACAGCACTTTATGGACACCATCCCCTGTTTGGAAAGAATTACGTTTTCTAGCATATCAAGCATAGCAGAGAGATGGTGTGGAGACATCAATGGTTGTTTTCCTCTGTAAATGTGTCCATTACATTCAATAAAGTCATCCATGCTTGTTTTTCAGCAGAAGAGGCATGGCTGGTTTTATAACTTATTTACTTGTTAAGTTATTTTGTCATTCAGCCAATCATGTGTTGAATGACAAAGCCTAAAATCCAAGAAGGTGAGAAAAATAATTGAAAATAAGACACAAGTCTTGTGATGATTTTGAGTTGCAATCTTCTAGAGGTCAATGCACATTACCAGCTGTTGATGACACACTGAACTTGACTACTTGATTGAATGTAATCTTAATCTGTCTAGAGATGCATTCATCACACTAACATGGGATATTGTGTATAAGGCACTTCAATTCTGAAACTGCTAATGTGGTACGGCTGCGAATTACCCTCAAAATAAATCTGACAGTTCAACCCAATAGTAATTTTGTCTTCAATGAGGGTAACCACCCCTCCCCCCGAACCCTCCAGGGATTAATAAAGTTATTTGTATCTTATTTAACAGGGCCAAGACAACAAATTGTGACACTGTCCAAACACTTTAGGACATTGATTCTCAAACCTGAGCACCAGGATCCCCCCAGTGTCACAAGATGATTTGGGAGAGTCACAAAAAATGGTAAATGGACTGCATTTATATAGTGCTTTTATCCAAAGCGCTTTACTTGTTTTCTTTTGTTCCTCACATTTTACAGACACACCGACAGTGGAAGCAAACATGCAAGGCGCCAACCTGATCATCGGGAGCAGTTAGGGGTTAAGTGTCTTGCTCAAGGACACTTCGACACACTGCCCGGGAGGAGCGGGAATCGAACCGGGAACCTCCAGATTACCAGATGACTGCTCTACCTCCCAAGCCACTGTCACCCCCATAAAAAATGATACACAAATACATTATCATATTTATAATTTTGTGAAATAATATTTGATGCCTCCAATTATTAACCAAGCTAAATAGCCTTAAAGGGTGAAATAAAATGTGACCATGTTGAGGGATTGCAAACACGTTTCCCTTTGTTTTTAGGCGCCACAAACCAAGGAGAACTCAGTGTAATAGGCCTACTCAACTAACCTCCTCGGCCAGTCCTTCATACCTTCAACAGTGGGCAGGGACCGCTGCCAGACATCCAACTACTAGGAACTTCCATCACTGAGTGTCTGACTCCCACCTAAAAGGACAATATATAACATATGAAGTACATCACGGCATACCTTATGCATACTGCACCTTATGTGTATACTGTATACTTACTTCATCAGAGCATATATTTAGCATTTTTTGATTATATATTAGCTAAATTAGTTATTAGATTATATATATTGTAACTATATTTATTGTTGGGCAAATATAACTGAGAGGGCATACATACCCTCATCTCGCACCTTGACCTTTTTACACTGCTTACTTGCCCATATGCGCATGTCCAGAGTTAATTATATTGTTTACACTGCCTATTTTTATTTTTACTTCTCCACTGTACTATAATTCTATGACCTGTACCATGTCTACACCAGTCTTCTACTACCTGTACCTCCCCTCCCTCCTCCCCCATGCTGCTATGATGCCTGAAATTCCCCAAGGGGATCAATAAAGGAATAAAATGATCTTATCTTACATGTGTTCTCACACTTACTCAGCAGAGGGGGCTCTTTCCCCACATGCTGTCATTAGACAATGTATGACAGTCGGGTTGCATTTGCAATAAGTCGCAGGCTTTATCACAATGCAGTGCTTCGGTGTGCTAGTGGTACTCATCATTCCTATTCACGTTGTAGTTTCTATGTGAAGTCTATTGTGTGAGAGACTTGACATTCCTAATCAACACACAGATCAGAATGGATCCTTAAAGGGGTACTGCACAAAAAAACAATTCAGATTGTATTTAGCACATAATCTCGCACACATCCAAAATCTCTAAACAGTTGGCACAACTTTTTTTTTCTTGTGCCGGAACACACAATACTGTGTTGTGTTGAAATATGACACGTATCATGTAAATTTATAGCAGAGACATTCTCCCATTACCACACTATATAAAGTTTGTTTACGTCTCTCTCTCAGCCAGAGGGCCACTCACAGATCAGTGACCTGCTGACCCCTGGTGCATGGTTCCGTCCCTCTCACACACACACACAAACCTACACACACGCACACATCTCCCCCACACACACACACACACACATACATACACCCTCGCTCTCAACGCGCACACAGTAACTCCTTTGGTGCTGAGATCCCACCAGATTAGCCAGATCAAATAATTCAAACTCATTATGACAAAATGCCACAAGCCAACTAATATACGACCAGGTCAAACACTGGTTGCATACTCTAGTCTCCATTAATCACAGATCGTTATCATAGAGACACACACGCACAAAATGCGCACGTAAATGTGCGTTCCACGCACTCGTGCACGGCAGACATACAGGCGGACCAATACACACAGACACACAATGTGCACTCAGGACAGAGACCACATACACACTGGACTATGGGATCGCTAATAAAGATCACCCTCACAGGGAAGGGGGGACTTCTTCTGCTTTGACTTCTACTGGAGACTGACTGGGACTGACTGGACTGGACGGACGAGACATGCTGGACTGACCCACAATGACTTCACTGTTTTTTCTTTCTTTTATATACTCGACCGGCCGGTTGTAACAATCTAGATTTCAATTGTACCTTGCTATATTCACCTTGTATAAATACTTTGCTTATTCACTTTTTATATTACATTGCTTGTTAACTTTTTATAATAAATACCTTCAAAAGTGTTTCATATCTTATATTTTTAAATATCTTATTACAAATTTCACGATTGAGTCTAAAACGTGACAGTTGCAAAAGATAAAACACAAGACAACCATGTCACAGAGTAGACAGACCTACAGACAAGACATCAGAGAAACAATGTAATTAACTCCTTCCCTCCGAACCAACGTTATTCATGTTGATGTGGCACAGTCCCATAAATCCAAGGTTATTTCATAAATTTGCACAGCCCGTTTTATATTGCACTGTCCCAGACCAGGCTGCAAAAACAAATTAGTGGGGGGGCATAAAATTTTCTCGGGGGGGCACAATGGTTTTTCAACACAGGTTCCCTTTTATACGTTTCAGCTGGGACAGCGGCGCTGTGGCTTGCTTGGCGCTGCCCACGGTGCTGAACTAAACAGCAGAGAGGCAATTGAAAAATCTAATTTCTCTTAAGAACTTTCACTTATACAAAAACAGACTGAACGGATATATATAACAGACCTGCTGGGGCAGCGGACTGAGAGCAGGGGACACAAACAGGCTGGATAAGATGGTCAAGAAGGCCAGTAGCGTGGTTGGGGTGGAGAGGAGGAACCTTGCTAAGCTCCAGGCCATCAGGGAAAACCCCTCCCACTCACTATACACAGACTTGGCTGACAGGAGGAGCATGTTATAGGCTCACACTACCTAAATGCAGCACTGAACGGCACAGGAAGTCCTTCATTCCGACAGCCATCAGACTATACAATGCATCACTGTGCCTCACTGCATCACTGAGCACAGAGTGACAATTACCATCTTCCTGGACTCTTACTTTTTAAACAGCACTGTGCATTATTACACCTACTGTAGACTTCAGTATATTTTTACTGTATTTATTTACTGTATCTTTTATTCTATTTTTATTCTATTTCATTTTATTCTATTCTTAGGCCATTTGTTTTGTTATTCTTATTTGTGACTTGTTCTGTCTAAATGTTTAATGTTGAGTGATTTGCAGTGTCAAATTTTCCTCAGGATAATACATTTCTATTCTATTCTATTCTATATCTTTGAAAAGTCTCCATTTATTCAACACTTCTGAATTCACTGACAAACTGAACTGAACTGACAAAAATAAGGTGCATAAAAAAGCAAACAAAATTCCTCCACAGGCTACCATCATTAGTAGAGCGGCAAGCAGCGTTTTGGGACAGACTGAAATCTTCTTAAAACACTGCCCCTCCACTCATTCCTGAACTTTTTTGTTAAGTCCTTCTCAAATGCCAACTGAATTAAATTGGCCTTAGTTGCGTCGATGAAGCATACTAAGGCGATGTTCTGTAAAGACGTTCTTGAGGGTAGAAAACGAATTCTCACAGAGTGCCGTGCTAGCTTCAGTAGTGTTGTTGTTGACATCAGTGCCCACTAGGGCTGTCCCCGACTAAGGATTTGGATAGTCGACTTTGATTAAAAAAAAAAAAAAAAATTTTTTTTTTTTTACCAGGGTGGGCACAGCTGACTCAGTGGGCGGGCCCGGCCCCCTAATGCTAATGCTAATAAAGATCACCCTCACAGGGAAGGGGGGACTTCTTCTGCTTTGACTTCTACTGGAGACTGACTGGGACTGACTGGACTGGACGGACGAGACATGCTGGACTGACCCACAATGACTTCACTGTTTTTTCTTTCTTTTATATACTCGACCGGCCGGTTGTAACAATCTAGATTTCAATTGTACCTTGCTATATTCACCTTGTATAAATACTTTGCTTATTCACTTTTTATATTACATTGCTTGTTAACTTTTTATAATAAATACCTTCAAAAGTGTTTCATATCTTATATTTTTAAATATCTTATTACAAATTTCACGATTGAGTCTAAAACGTGACAGTTGCAAAAGATAAAACACAAGACAACCATGTCACAGAGTAGACAGACCTACAGACAAGACATCAGAGAAACAATGTAATTAACTCCTTCCCTCCGAACCAACGTTATTCATGTTGATGTGGCACAGTCCCATAAATCCAAGGTTATTTCATAAATTTGCACAGCCCGTTTTATATTGCACTGTCCCAGACCAGGCTGCAGAAACAAATTAGTGGGGGGTCATAAAATGTTCTCGGGGGGGCACAATGGTTTTTCAACACAGGTTCCCTTTTATACGTTTCAGCTGGGACAGCGGCGCTGTGGCTTGCTTGGCGCTGCCCACGGTGCTGAACTAAACAGCAGAGAGGCAATTGAAAAATCTAATTTCTCTTAAGAACTTTCACTTATACAAAAACAGACTGAATGGATATATATAACAGACCTGCTGGGGCAGCGGACTGAGAGCAGGGGACACAAACAGGCTGGATAAGATGGTCAAGAAGGCCAGTAGCGTGGTTGGGGTGGAGAGGAGGAACCTTGCTAAGCTCCAGGCCATCAGGGAAAACCCCTCCCACCCACTATACACAGACTTGGCTGACAGGAGGAGCATGTTATAGGCTCACACTACCTAAATGCAGCACTGAACGGCACAGGAAGTCCTTCATTCCGACAGCCATCAGACTATACAATGCATCACTGTGCCTCACTGCATCACTGAGCACAGAGTGACAATTACCATCTTCCTGGACTCTTACTTTTTAAACAGCACTGTGCATTATTACACCTACTGTAGACTTCAGTATATTTTTACTGTATTTATTTACTGTATCTTTTATTCTATTTTTATTCTATTTCATTTTATTCTATTCTTAGGCCATTTGTTTTGTTATTCTTATTTGTGACTTGTTCTGTCTAAATGTTTAATGTTGAGTGATTTGCAGTGTCAAATTTTCCTCAGGATAATACATTTCTATTCTATTCTATTCTATATCTTTGAAAAGTCTCCATTTATTCAACACTTCTGAATTCACTGACAAACTGAACTGAACTGACAAAAATAAGGTGCATAAAAAAGCAAACAAAATTCCTCCACAGGCTACCATCATTAGTAGAGCGGCAAGCAGCGTTTTGGGACAGACTGAAATCTTCTTAAAACACTGCCCCTCCACTCATTCCTGAACTTTTTTGTTAAGTCCTTCTCAAATGCCAACTGAATTAAATTGGCCTTAGTTGCGTCGATGAAGCATACTAAGGCGATGTTCTGTAAAGACGTTCTTGAGGGTAGAAAACGAATTCTCACAGAGTGCCGTGCTAGCTTCAGTAGTGTTGTTGTTGACATCAGTGCCCACTAGGGCTGTCCCCGACTAAGGATTTGGATAGTCGACTTTGATTAAAAAAAATAAAAATAAAAAATAATTTTTTTTACCAGGGTGGGCACAGCTGACTCAGTGGGCGGGCCCGGCCCCCTAATGCCCGCCCATGGCGCCGGGACTGCACTGTCCCATGTAAGTTGCAAGCACATTTCTATCCTACTTGTTAAGTAGGCTTATTGAATGTGGCACAAATTAGTTTTTGAATCTTTTCCGTTTCCAATTGGGGGATCTGAAGCACTTATGTGAGATTATGTGCAAAATAAATCATAGTTTTTTTGTGAAGTGCCCCTTTAATGTGAACGCCTTATTAGTCTAGATTCTGCTGTAGAGCCAAAGAGGGCCAGGCATTAGAACTACTCCAGGGCAGCGTGGTTCACAACCTTTTTGATGTCTGACTCGTAGAAGCAGAGGAATGCCTTGTCCTGACCCCCTCAAGCATATAAAGAGCATGGGTCATTGACACCAAGATTAAAATGTATTATCATTATACAGCACAGTACAACGAAAAGAAGTTTGGTACCGAACCAGAGTGCAAATGTAGCAGTAAAGTGCAACAGCAATATACAATGTACAGGTGGTTAAACTGGGTAAAAATTATATAAATTAGTACTACTGAGTGTAGTGCTAATCTGATGTATGTACAGAGTCGTATTATGTAAATAGAGACAGTATGACTACTGGCCAGCAGCGTAACTAACTACTCTAGTAAGAGTAGGATATGTACATATATAGATATAGTAAAGGACTATGTATATACAGTATTATAGTACATGCTATCATCAGGGGTGTAAAGTACTTGAGTAATTGTACTTCATTACAATACTTAAGTACTGTTTTGGGGGATTTGTACTTTACTCGAGTATTATTAGGTTTGTATACTTTGTACTTTTACTCCATTACATTTCAGAGAAAAAAAACATACTTTTTACTCCTTACATTTAAAATGCAGACCTACAAAGTACAAATCTCACAGGTCCAACCATTTTATTTAGTATATTTTAATTGTTTATCTGGCCGAACTAACGTTAACGTTATTAATCCTGCGACCGCAGGTAAACAGCCAATCAAATCCCCATCAATGGAACATGAACCCGCCCATACCAATGCTGATTGGTCGTTGTGCAACACTAGAAAGCGGGGATCTTTGATTAAACACCTGCTATCAAAAGAATAGACAATCAGATCCGCAATATGCTGTGGTTAATATTGTGATATTATTCAGGGTACTCCAGTATTCTGTCTTTAATATTGTGATATTATTCAAGGTACTCCAGTATTCTGTCTTTAATATTGTGATATTATTCAGGGTACTCCAGTATTCTGCCTTTAATATTGTGATATTATTCAAGATAATCCAGTATGCTGTGGTTAATATTGTGATATTATTCAGGATACACCATTCTGTTTTTAATATTGTGATATTATTCATGCTGTAATGTGAATGCCGTCCATGTTAGTTTACCTTCAATGGAGAAGTGCATTAAATAATTTTAACCTGTTCCACCCGATGGGGTCGGTACCGACCCAAAAATGGCATATATAAAATAAATCTATATTTTTCAGTGTTGCATATTTTTTGCGATTTTTTAATCAAACGTTTTCAAGTATTAACATCACTAACATGTCACAAAAGCATGTAGAATGTATATTATCATCAATACATTAGTTTAGCAATAGGTTAAAAGTGCCATTAGATAGTTTTAACTTCTCGATTTGCTGAAGTCTATTACAAGACGGCGACCATTTTGGAAAATTTGAATTATGGGAGTTTGTAGTTTTTTGTGGCCATTTTGTCGAGGGGATGCATAGCTGTAGATCAGCGTTGGAATTATTCCGAACTACACTTCCTGTCAGATACTGTGGGGGTTCAAAGTTCAGCGTTCTGAATGAATTATTTCAATAACCAAGTCAAGTCAAGAGTTTTAATTGTCACGGCATACAGGTATACAATGAAATGCGGGTGGTCTTGCCCGCAACGATGAGCAATACAGTGGTACAACATATAATAGAATCAAAAAATGAAAAAATGAAAAAACAACATTGTGCAGTAAACAGGTAACAGGTAACATGGAGTGACATCTCGGTATCTGTACATAGTTATTTACAGAGCATATGGGACATGCTAGTTAGCTTTGGTAGTGCAATACACTGTTCCTGTTATTCTAATTTAAAGTGTCCTTTCCTTTGGCCATAAGTGTGCGTGTGTGCGACATGAGTGTGTGCCCGCTCATGTTAAAGTGTTAAAGGGGAACTCCACTTTTTTTGGAAATTAGCTTATTTAACATCTTCCCTGGAGTTAGACAAGAAGATGCATACCTTTTTTGTCTCTGTGCGTGCATTTTAGCTTTGGGAATAGACGCTCCGTTAGCATAGCTTAGCTTCATCACTGGAAGTGAGGCAGGACAGTAGCCTTACAGTGCCTTACAGTGTATTGCAAGGTCTGACATTGACCAAACTTGATATGCATGACCTTGGTGGGCTCTAGGTCAACTCCTGAAAAGGGGGTCAATGTCAGACCTTGCAATCAAAAGTTAGGGGCGCACTGAAATTATGGCAAGGGTTATTAGCCCCCTAACTTTTGATTGCAAAGTCTGACATTGACCCCCTTTTCAGGAGTTGACCTAGAGCCCACCAAGGTCATGCATATCAAGTTTGGTCAATGTCAGACCTTGCAATACACTGTAAGGCACTGTAAGGCTACTGTCCTGCCTCACTTCCAGTGATGAAGCTAAGCTATGCTAACGGAGCATCTATTCCCAAAGCTAAAATGCACGCACAGAGACAAAAAAGGTATGCATCTTCTTGTCTAACTCCAGGGAAGATGTTAAATAAGCTAATTTCCAAAAAAAGTGGAGTTCCCCTTTAAGTGGCTGCTCGTGTGTGAGCGTGCACAGCGTGCGTGTCGTGTGTGTGTTCATGTGTGCTTGTGTGTGGATAGTTCAATGTTCTGAGCACTCAATGTTCATTGTTCATGGCTCTGATGGCCTGGGGGAAGAAGCTGAGCATAAGCCGCTCTGTCCTAGTAGCTGCAGGGTTTGCAGGCGTCTGCCTGACCTCAGCAGCTGAAACAGGCTGTTATTGGGGTGGTAACCGCTATTATTCGGGATAATAAGCCACAAAAGGTAACGTTTTTGACAAATATTGAAACGCAGTTAGTTTCTCCTCCATATTGTTAGCATGTAGCAACAATTAGATCGGAAATTAGTTTCAAAATGGTTGCACTGTGGTGAAAATAAAAAGGTACAGTAAATTACAGTAGATATCATTATCTGTTCTTATGCACGCCTGGTGATACTAAATCCAAATTGAACTCGGGCATTTGAAAGATAATATATGTATATATATATAAATGTGCGAATTGGCTATAATAAGGTAATTTATAAGCATCATATTCTATATTCTATAATAATATTTCAAATTGCATTGGTCCGGATGGGAGAATTCAGTACTGTATCTACAGAACCTTCTGTTTAATCATCTTCCCTTTATTAATTTCCTTAGACATTTTTTACACATGATCTCAAGAAGGTACTGAACAAGATCAGTGGCAGTTCTTTAAGTTTGGTCATTATTACCATGGTGTTATTCACGGTCAAAGATTCAAAGAAAAATCATAATTAATATTCTCCTTTGTTTCATCACAATTTAAGCAAGCCTAGTAATAGACACAATATTTCTGACACTGTGAATACATTCCCTGAGGTCCATAGATGTACCTAGATACCAAGAATATGCAAATGGACCTTGTAGAAGTGGAGAAATATTCCATTTACCTAGGTATATATTTTAGGCGAAAATATTCCACGGGTGGAACAGGTGCAAAAAAAGTGTCCTCTGTTCTTTCATTTCAGAATTGTCTATCGCAGAACACATTCCATTGTGGGACGAGTGTATGCTTGGTTTCATTCCAGCCTTGCCTAAACACCAGCTGATGATTTCACTAATTGGCTCACCTCTTCAACTAACTCACCTGGTGCAATGTATAGTTAAAATGAAAACTTGGCCCACGATGGAATGAGTTTGAGACCCCTGGTCTATTCCTTTAAAAAAAAAAACTTTTACTTTTTAGTACTTAAGTACATTTAAAAGTAGGACTTTTTTACTTTTACTCAGGTGTGTTTTTAGCCAGATACTTTGACTTTTACTTGAGTCAGATTTTGAGACAGTACCCATACTTTCACTTAAGTATAATTTCTGGGTACTTTTTACACCCCTGGCTATCATACAGAGCTAAGGGTTATGTGCAGGTGTACAAGCAAGTATATAGAGGGGTTATATGCAGATATACAGACCAATATTGGTATATATATATAATATATATATGTGCAATAATATAGTTTCAAGTTCAAGATATAAAATGTAAATGTGCGGTATATGCAGCACTGTTGTACATACTATCATACAGAGTATATGGGTAGACCGTGAAGCAGTAGGTAGGTATAAGTTGAGTTGATATAATAAAAAATAATGATTATTAGTTTCCCTTTTCAGGCTATCTGATTTGATTAATAGTAATTGGAGCTGGACTTTAGACCTCAAATACTCCTTATTTCATGAGAAAGAAAAGCATCTGTACCAAAGATTATAAACACGATTGATTGATTGATTGATTGATTGAAAACTTTATTAACAGATTGCAGAATGGGTACAATACAGTACAGCTCAATACATACAATCGTTAAGGGGATGCAGACCAGAGAAAGACTTTTGTCTTGTTTACATCAGGGTCCCCCATTTTCAATTAATCAGGACATATATGACATACATGACATACAGATAGACAGTACTGCTACATCTATACATGTATGACATACCAGATTTACAAATACAGTACTGTTTGTGATACAAAAAGAGTCTAAAAAAGAGAGTATACATTTGACGTAGAAACTGTACATTGCAGGAGGTTGGGTAGGTGGGGTGGGGAACTGTACATTGGAGGTGGTTGGGTGGGTGGGGTGCCTGGGGTGGGGTGGGGGGTTGGGTAGACAGGGTGGGGGAAACTGTACAACTGTACAAGCAAAACTGTACATTAGAATATCGACAAAACCTTACTTGGTCCAAAGAAGAGGGTCTCGTGTATTATTGGGTTAGGACATTTACTGTATACATTTACAGGGGCCAGTTTTGAAATGCAGTCTCTTGTAGGTGCTCTTTGAGAGTGGTTTTGAAAGTGGGTAGTGATTCACATTCCTTTACAGCTTTGGGTAGGGCGTTCCACATTGATGTGGCATAATTGCAAAACGTGTTTAGTCCCTTGTTTTAGCCGAATCTGGGTTTAACATGATTTGTGGAGCTCCCTCTGGTGTTGTGATCATGGTATTCACTGACCTTTGGGAAGTATTTTGACATGTACATGGGTACCTTAGTCGTGTAGTGTATCTACAGCCAACTTCGCAACATCTGGAAGTCTAAACAATATAGCCTTAAAACCAAACTCAGGCTCTACAACAGCAATGTTAAGTCTGTCCTGCTATATGGCTCTGAGTGCTGGAGAGTAACAAAACAGGATATGAGAAAGGTTGACGTCTTCCACAATAGCTGCTTACATAGGATCTGCAACATCTTTTGGCAAAATAGAATATCGAATGAGGAACTTTATAAGAAGACAGGCAGCTTGCATATGTCCCTTGAGATAAGGAGACAGAGGTTAAGATGGCTCGTCATGTATTGAGGATGCCCAATGAAAGGGTACCCAAAGTTGCCTTGAGATGGACCCCAGTTGGGAAGAGAAAGAGGGGTAGACCAAAGAACACCATGGCGAAGGACAGTGATGATGGAGCTGAAGGAGATGGGTCTTTCCTGGGACGAAGCGCAGGCCAAAGCACGAGACAGGATTCAGTGGCAGTGTATGATTGCGGCCTTATGCCCCAACCGGGACGAAGAGGATAAGTAAGTATACAAGTAAGTATCTTGTAGACCAGGCCCATTGCATGCTGTACTCTGTCGTCTACTCTAAGCCATCCTATAGGTAGTCAAAGTGGGCAGGGACAACATGGATTGTGCTGAGGAAGGACTCTACCAATCAACAATAGCATTGGTAAGTAGGAAATAGACCTATAGGGGACCAGAATTCTGAACTTACCCTTTAATTCTGACCCTTTTTTCTTGACCCTGCCTGCCTTCTGTTCACCCATAGGCCTTCCTCTTGTTTCTTCTAAGCACTATTGAGTTACCAGCTGGGGTCTTTCCAACACAATTTTTTTTTAAAGGATACAATTATATATTTCTTTTATAAAATGTCTCCTATTTTTTCTGTTGGGAGGAAGATAACTTTAGCCCAAAGGCACTGGGTTGAGAATATATACTGTGTTGGCTGTACATCCTCCTGTGTACCGTGTTAGTCATTAGTCTGCCAAATTATTTGGTTATAACTTATAGCCTAAAGGTCAGACTGCAATGTTGGTAGTGAACAATGGAATAAACCATAAGTGAATGAAAGTGATGTAGGGGACGAATGTAAGAGAAGAGGCTGAGTCATTTAACAATTCTGCCTGTCTCAGTTGGTCCATGGCTATGAGAGTTTTCATTGGAACCAGGTGGGACATTCAGTGTCCGATCCCGGACCTTTACCCGGTCTACTCGCTGCTCTGGAGGGAGGCGCCCTCGGGTCAAACCGGCTCCGGTTGAACGAGCAAAGCGCGAGAGAGGAGAGGAGGTGTCCGCGCGGATCCACAGGGACAAGAGAGCGTTCCCTCCGCCCCCGCCGTGTCTGCGTGCACTGCACTCCCTATTCAAACATGGCGAGACTCTTTGCCCTTCTTTCACCAACTCCGAGCCCATCGACTTCCGAAGTCCCCGGTATTGCGAGCCCGTGCCCATTATGACCCGGGAGGATGGAGAAGTTGTCGGCGAGTCTGTCGGAGATCGCGTGGAGCGCGGCGGCGCTGCCGTTAGACGCGGTGGTCAGCAAGTTCCGTCTGCCCACACTGGTCCGTCTCGCCTACGGTAAGAGTACAGACGAGTTCTCATTAGCCTTTTTTTTTTTTTTTTTGCTCTAACCATTTAAAACTTTTTTTTATATCACTTTGCATCCCTCAAATATGCCAAATTATTTTAATTAAATACATAATATCCCATAGTCTATTTATCCCGCTCTGTCGTTACGCACAGGCAGACAAGACCCCGACAATCCCAAAGCTCATCTCCTCTGTCGCGGACAACCTCGCTCAAACATTGACTATCAATGCATTCCTATTTTCATAAAGTAGGCTATTTATTGATGCCAGCGTTGTTCTCTGCGATACCACATTTGTGTATTTTCTGGGGGGGGGGGGGGGGGTTATAGCCAAGTTGTTTCAGGCTGACCGAAAAGCCACAAAGTGTCTGTTGTGTTGCTAAAGTGCAGCTCATTCTTTTCATATGTAAATGATGTAATCTGTCGGCGAATGTTCTGAATACTAACGAGCACCGCGAGGAAACGTCCAAGTTTCCTACATTCCCACTGGACAAAAGCGCGCGCCCTGTCCTAGAGTCCCGAAATACGCACCTCAGTTTGGCGTGCGTGTTTGTGAGTTGAGAGAGAGAGGAGAGGAGAGGAGGAGAGAGGAGAGGAGAGGGGGCACAAGTGGGTGTTTATTAACAGGACTTTGTTTACCTCACAGTTGACTGGTTGTTTGCACAGGAAGCCAGCCCTGGCGGAGGTTATTTATTTACAGTAGTGCCATCGTGATTTTCTGGAAGTTTACCCCCCGTTTTATTTTATATTCATTGCACAGGTCTATGCAGAGATTCCAGATTCCATCTCTTCTCTCTCTGCCTGGTCATGGCTATTTATGACTTTACAGTTTCGTTGCAGGTGTCTCTTCCACTGCTGTTGCTGTCTCCAATATACATCTGTTGCTGCTAATAGGCTAATCTATCTCCGTTTACAACCCTATATGTCTGTCATCATATCTTATCTGTCTCTTTACAACCTGCTGTATATTCCATCCAATTCCATCCTCACACGCCATCACTCAGAGTGAATGTCTTTCTAGACTGCAGCTGTTCACAAACAATAAGACTGCAAGACTTCCATCCATGTGATTTGTATGCGTGTATATGTGTGTGTGCGTGTGTGTGAGAGAGTTATGTGTGTTTGATATCTGATTGAATTGTGCCATTGTGCTTTCAGCAGAAATCAATGTTGTTTTTTGCATGATGGCTTTAGTGAAAGTTGTAGAAGGGCTTTCACTGTGTGTGTGTGTGTGTGTGTGTGTGTGTGTGTGTGTGTGTGTGTGTGTGTGTGTGCGTGCGTGCGTGCGTGTGTGTGTGCGTGTGTGTGTGTGTGCGTGTGTGTGTGCGTGTGTGCATGTGCATGGGTGCTGTATAATAGGGGGTTGCCACAGAGCGGCTGATGATGAGTAGGTTAGGGGCGGAGGATCCACAAAGATGGGGGTAATTACTTAGTCCCTATACACCGAACAGACTGTTTACTTGTGTGTGATGTGTATACTGTGTGTGTGTGTGCGTGCACACCTTTCCATAGTTGAGTTTTGCATTGTCTTCTCAGTTCTAAAATCAGTGCTCTATTGTTTGCACATAATCCATAACGCACTACATAATGTGTGTGTGGCAGGTGAGTGTGTGGAGGGCCTATCAGAGGAGGACGTGGTGCTGTTACACTCGTGTCGCCAGTGGACCACTGTGACGGCCCACAGCCTGGAGGAGGGGCACTATGTCATCGGACCCAAGATAGACATCCCACTGCAGTACCAGGGTCAGCACGCACACACACACACATGCACACACACACACGCACAGACACAGACACATACACGCGTGCACACACACACGCGCATGCAACACACACACACACACACACACACACATGCACACTCTCTCTCTCTCTCAGACACACACACATCCCTTCACCCCACATCATGGTAGGAAATTCACTCTATTTTTGGGGGATTTTCCCCCAAGTCAGCTGAGTTTAGGGAGTATTTGTCAGTGTTTATGGAGAAATTAGAAAAAGCACATAAATCAAAAATCATCAAAAATGTCAATATGCAGGAGCGGCTGGGTAGCGCAGTGGACTAAGCACTCGCCTACCACCGCAGAGACTCTGGGATCGAATCCAGCTGTCAGCGGTACCTCCGGCTTGGTCCCTACTAACACAATTGGCAGTGTTAGCGGGTGGGAAGCCAGTGGGGTATGTGTCCTGGTCGTTGTAAACTGTGACTCCTACTGGTCGGTCGGGGCGCCTGGTCAGCAGGAAGGGGATCTGGGGGAAATAGCGCGAACCTCTGCACGCGTTACGTTCCCCCAGTGAAACTCCTCGCTGTCAGGTGAAAAGAAGCGGCTGGTATCAGAGGAGGCATGTGGTAGTTCTACAAATCTACACCCTCCCCAGGCCGACAGTGGGGCAATGCGTGCAACGACCAGGAAGGGAATTGGCATAACGACTCAATTGGGATGGGTGAAAAATGTGAAAATGAAAAGTTTTTTTTTTCTAACAGGCTTTTTTTTTTTTTTACCTATTTGTTTCATGGGTGATTTATGGGGCATTCTTACCACTAGGTCCTGTTAATTTCCCTACCCTGTCTCACATCTACTGTAGACAGACACTGTACTTTGCTCTCATCTAGTTAATTGAGTCAGGAGAGATGCACGGTGGGGTCCTCCAGTCAGTCTCATTATCTCATCGGAGCCTCCGGCATTCCCATTGTTCCGATGTCCAGTAGCATTCCCAGTGTAACTGGATCCTAATGCCTCCTTCACTGCTTCCTCTCCTGATGGACTGCTGATGTCACCTCGTCGCCTTCCGGCGCCCCGTCAGAAGAATGAAGGGGCTGGTGGGTGGAGGAGGAGGACAGAGAGAGAGAGAGGGATAGAGGGAGGGAGGGAGGGAGAGAGAGAGAGAGAGAGAGAGAGAGAGAGAGAGAGAGAGAGAGAGAGAGAGAGAGAGAGAGAGAGAGAGAGAGAGAGAGAGAGAGAGAGAGAGCGAGAGAGGGGTGTCAGTTGGCAGGTTGAGATCATAGTCTGAGTTGCTTGGTGCTGGTGTATAGGCTGGTTTAGTTATTCAGGGTAAATAAGTTTGAATATGGCCACCAGTGATGTCATCAGGAACACTTGTGTTGTGTTAATTACAGCTCAATAACATGATAAGGTAGCAGTCCCTATAAGACAAGGTATTGCTGTTTGTCATATACATAATGTCATGGTTCTGTAATTAACACAACACAAGGATTCAATGTCCCCGAATATGACTGGTGGTCATATTCAAACAAATTTTCTCTCAATAACTGTCAAACTAAATGAATGTGTGCACACCTGTTTAGAGTTTTTGGATGTGTGTGAGAGTATGTGTAAAATAAATTATAGTTTTTTTTGGTGAAGTGCCCCTTTAAAGTGGTCAGTTCAACTCACTCTCCTGGTTGAAACACTACCCTCCTAACTCAAGAGGTAGCTTTTAAATTAGCTCGATCGCGAGCAGCACTCTCGTCTGGCGAGTACAGTATTTGTGGCACAGAGACCTATAGGAAGTGGTAATCCCTGGCATGTATGACACCTGTGACATTAGAAACCGCATGAACGTCTGCATTGCTGTGGTAATTTTAATTACAACAGGTGGGGAGGGGGGGGGCAGTGATTGATTGATGTCTGAGAGGTGATTGTAAGCTGGGGGGTGGAAGGTAATCAATACAAAATCTTTATTTTTTTTATCCACTTTTTCTCCTATTTTTCTCCCATCCCAATTCCACTGTGCCAATCCTTCCCTCCCCTTTCTTGAACGTTGCTCGCATATGCCCCCCACTGGCCGGTTGTAGGGAGGATAGAAGCCTTGCATCACGTGTCCCCTCCGATACACGAGGAGGCAGCCTGTCACATCTTTTCACCTGCCAGCGCGGACTCTCATTGGCGAGGTGTAACGTGTGGGAGGCTCACACTACCCCCGCCATTTCCTGTCTCTGCTGTGCAGGCGTCCCCAACCGACCTGTAGGAGTCGCTGTCCACAACGTCCAGATTACCACCCATCGACTTCCACCCTCTAACTCTGCCAATTGAGTTAGTATGACGGCTGGCCCAAGCCGGAGGCAACGCCGTCAGCCGGAGTCGAACCCGGTGTCTCTTGCGTTGGTGACGAGCGCAATGTCCGCTGCGCCACCCAGCCGCCCCTATCAATACATAATATTTACTATCAATCGATAAATATTTCTCTCTAAAGGCTTCTTAGGAGGATGACGTCAGGTGAGTTGTTGTTGTTGTCTGCATGGTTGGCGCTCACAGATGAGGTACCGTCTGTGTGATGATGTCACCCAGGAAGTGGAAGCTGAAGAGGAGAGTATATAGGTTTCCCCCTGGGGGATGACAGCAGGATATTGCCCCCCCCCTCCCTCTCTCTCTCTCTCTCTCTCTCTCTCTCTCTCTCTCTCTCTCTCTCTCTCTCTCTCTCTCTCTCTCTCTCTCTCTGTCTTCCCTCAATGGACCGAGGATGAATGGAGGAGGTGGAGGGTGAATAGCTGAATGATCCATTGTAGTTGAGTGTGCGCTGAAAAGTAAATGGTGCCTGAAACGGTCTCACAAAGGGAATCAGCACCTGAGAGAGAGAGAGAGAGAGAGAGAGAGAGAGAGAGAGAGAGAGAGAGAGAGAGAGAGAGATGTAGTTACAATTAAGAGCCATAATAACCATGTTTTATTTTGAAGGTATTTCTGCTTTTTTAGAATGTATACAGTGGATAGTGATGGGAAAGTTGTGTGTGATTGACAGCGGTCGATTATCTTGTTTTCATGATCGTGGGAACACAAAGTCATAATTTCTATTGAAAGTCGATTTATCGCCCATCCCTATTACACAGTATGGTGTGGAACCCCCCTGTCGTTCGGTTGTATTGTAAAGTAGCACTCGTACTATTTGGCATGGAAGCCCCTCGTTGTTAGGCTTTTGATTGAAAGGTGGGGGCGGAGGAAGAGGAAAGAGAAAGAGAGAGAGAGAGATAGAGAGAGAGAGAGAGAAGAGGGGGGCCGGGGTGTGTGATCTGGATGTGTTGGTCTGGAGGTGCTTGTTATTCTACTCTGCCTCTCAGACAAAAAAAAACTTTGTCTCTCTGATCTCTCCCCCACACACTGTCTCACTCTGTGTCACACGCACAAAACACAGACACTCAGAATGAATGCTACTGTTTAGTTTCCTATCCGGAATTCTTGGATTAGAGAGTGTGTGTGTGTGTGCGAGAGAGAGAGAGAGAGAGAGAGAGAGAGAGAGAGAGAGAGAGAGATAGGGGGGGAGAGAGAGAGACATATTTAGAGGGGGGCTGAGGGAAAGAGAGAAAGAGGGGGAGTTGTATGTGTGTCTCCATGGTGATGTGTCTCTGCTCTGCGTGAGAATGGGGGTCCTTTATTGGTTACCATGCCAACCCTGGTGGCTGTTGATTGGCTGTAAGAGAGCCAGGTCATAGGTCACTGAGGTGTCTCAGTATTCTTTCCTCCAAATGGGTCCCCAAGAGAGTGTGTGTGTGAGTTGCAGTTAGTGGCTTGAAGATTGCCATCCTGTCGAGGAGGAGGTTTAGTTGGATCATGGCTGTAATGGGTCACCAGGGGAGACAATGTTTTCTGTACCCATAAGATGTCATCTGAAGCATATTGAACCTCTGTAAATATTTGAATCCTATGACTATGTGATAATGATCTGTGGATTCAAATACAGTATAAAAAAGTATTCCCGGTGCTATACATGTATACAAATTGACATTTACATTTAGTCATTTAGCTGATGCTTTTATCCAAAGCGACTTACGAGTTCTGTATCACAGGTAAGCAGGAAGGGTACAACTCTTTCAGCTGTGTAACAATGTTCATCAAACAAGTTAGTTCTGGACATAGGAAGTGTGGACCTTTTGGCCACTCTTGACTTTAAAAAGGGACCGTTTTGGGGTCAGGGGGTGAGGGGTTATGGTTAGGGTTAGGGGTGAGGGGTTAAAGTTAGGGTGAGGATTAATGTGAGACTTATGGGCTATGGAATGACTAGTCTGTGAAAGGTTCTCATGAGAGTAGTAATACAAAAAGTGCGTCGTTTTCTACAGTCTATGGTGTGTGTGTGTTATTTCACTGCAAAAGAACAAAGAAAAAACAACCTTCAGACCCCCCCCCATCTCCCCCTTCTCTGTAGGAAGGTTCAAGCTGTTGGATGAAGATAGAGACGTGAGGGACCCGGTCCAGTATTTCTCCAGCGTGGAGGAGGTGGCTGGAATCTTCCCCGATCGCATCTTTGTCATGGAAACCATCACCTTCAGTGTCAAGGTTACGTCTCCCCGCCATAGCCTGGAATTATGTAGTCTACTGGCAACTGTACTGACTCATACATTATTTAAAATCTGGAGTGTCCAGCCTAGTAGAGGGAACTGACTTTGACTGAGTGTAGCTTGCTGGAAGTGTTAGCGCTAAACCCATGCTTGAAAAACTAATATATATATATATATATATATATATATATATATAAAATTATTATTATTATTATAATATAAGCGAATATCTTTTGTTACAGTAAGACTGCTAATGACAGGTTTGTGTTGCAAACCGTTCCTACAGTTTGAGAATGTGAAGATGTTTCATACTGTTGGCATTGTACAGGCAGAAGAATCCATGAGAAATGCATGCTAGTATGCACGAAGTTCAAAGTTTATTTACATACAAAAGTAAAGATATAATGCAGTTAACTTTCCCCAGTGCATTTCCTTGTTCCAACAAAATTGGCCCGGCAAAGCAGTTTTGTTTCTCGCTGCAGTATTTCTTTGAGAATAACCGTGTAGTTTGTCATACCCCACAAGATGTCCACCCGCAGCCAATTTGACGAATACACACAAAACCGCTTTCCTATCATGTCACTTAACACATCATATTTGCTGGAACTAGGGATGCTCGATATTGGCTTTTTTACCGATACCGATATTCCGATATTGTCCAACTCTTAATTTCGATACCGATACCGATATCAACCGATACCGATATATGCAGGGTTTCCCCCCAAAAAAACTGAATAATTTCAGGTAATTAATAATTTCTCTGGATGCATTCAAAAGGCTTTCTAAATGTAAGCATTATCTGTGCAAAATATGATAATTAAAAAAGTAAAAATTAACATTACATATCTCTTGTTGTTGAATTAAACCAACATGCATACTTTTGACAATAAATAAAATAAGAATTGGTTCTTACTTGCTTGACTGGGTAAATAAAGGTTAAATAAATGTAATTTTTTTTTTTTTTTTTACCGATACCAATATTTTCCGATATCACATTTTACTGCCGATATCGGCCGATAATATCGGTCGGCCGATAATATCGGACATCCCTAGCTGGAACCCTATAATATCATACATTGAACCTCAGTGGTTTCTAACCGTTTGGAGCTAATGAGTCAGTGACACTGTAATTGGAAGAAGAGTTTTCATTTGCAGCTGTATTCATGTTCTATAATTGCTAACTAACCGACAGTCAAGCTCTTTCTGTCCGTGTCTCTCCGCTCAGTAGGCCTGCCGATACTATCTGTTTCCGGAGAGCGCTCACATAAACCATCAACAGCTTAGTGGGAAATGGCAGAACTCAGCCATGTAGTACTATACTACTTATTCCTTTTTTTGTATCCACTTTTTCTCCTTATTTTCTATTTTTCTCCCATCCCAATTTCGTGTTTCCAATTCTCCCCTCCCCTGTCTTGAACGTTGCTCGACTATGCCCCCCACTGGTCGGTTGTAGGGAGGATAGAAGCCTTGCATCACGTGTCCCCTCCGGTACACGAGGAGGCAGCCTGTCACATCTTTTCACCTGCCAGCGCGGACTCTCATTGGCGAGGTGTAGCGCATGGGAGGCTCACACTACCCCCGCCACTTCCTGTCTCTGCTGTGCAGGCGTCCCCCAACCAAACTGTAGGAGTCGCTGTCCACAACGTCCAAATTACCACCCATCGACTTCCACCCGCTGGCTCTGCCAATTGAGCCAGTATGACGGCCGGCCCAAGCCGGAGGCAATGCTGACACCCGGATTCGAGACCGGAGTCTCTTGCATTGGTGACGAGCGCAATCTCCGCTGCGCCACCCAGCCGCATTTATACTACTTATTCCTATAACAGTTTAGCGGGACCAGGATTCCTGCTCTTGGTTTTAGTCAAATAAACAGTGTATATCTAGCAGAAATGTACATCTGCTAACTATCGTACAATATCCCACAATGTGTGTGTGTGTGTGTGTCTGTATGTGTGTATGTGTGTGTCTGTGTGTGTGTGTGTCTGTATGTGTCTGTATGTGTGTGTGTATGTGTGTGTATGTGTGTGTCTGTGTGTGTATGTGTGTCTGTGTGTGTGTGTGTGTGTGTGTATGTGTGTGTCTGTGTGTGTCTGTGTGTGTATGTGTGTGTGTGTGTGTGTGTGTGTGTGCTTCAGGTTGTGTCGGGAGAGTTCAGCGAGGACAGTGAGCCCTACAGCTTCACTCTGCAGGCAGGAGATGAGCTGTCACTCATGGGGAAGGCAGAGCTTCTCTGTGCCACGCCGTCAAGGGAAAAGAGCGGACTGAGCGCGCTCCTGAGACGCCTGGGAAAGACCCCCCGCAGTAGGTCCCGGCCCACTGTCAACACCCTGTGGTTTTTAATGTGCCCCTCAAGGGCTTTTCACGAGCACATCTGGTTCTTGTTCCAGTGCAACTATCTCCGCTCATAGTCAATTTTGGTGAAGGCTACAGGACTTGAATGTATAGAAAGGGACTTTTCTAGTCTATCATCCTCATAGCTGACCTATCTCAAACCCGCGCTCTTTTCCTCATCCACCAATCAGAATTGTTGCTTTGGAGTTGTAATTGGATAAAGAAAAGAGGGCAGATTTGAGATTTCTTTCTGAAATGGCCATGGTGTAAAAAAGCGGACATGGAGTTTTGATAATGTTGCCATGGGAATGAGCATTGGTTTTGTATCAGTGCGTGGCACGCAAAACGTGTTTCTCCAAGTGATTTGTTGCTATGGTAACACAAGTAAACAACCACCACTGGGGGGCGCTGACTCTTTCAGCTGTCTCAACCGTTTAAAACTGTTTAATTTAATGTTTCAATCAACTTAAATTGACTTGGATTTCCATATTGTTGTCAAGGAAAAGTCGTCGACGTCTCGACCTTGAGTGTTGTGCACCGAATCAAAACTGCTTTCTACAACATTTATCAAACATGCCATCAGCCAAATGACCAATCAGTAAATATTTTTGAATAGCGATGCCCATTCTATGGATTTCAGTTCTATGGTAAATACGCAGCTCTGTCTAAAGGTTGTTGTCTCTGCCCGAAGGTAAAAGCCCGTGCCTGGTGTGTATGAACCATCGCACCAACCAGAGTGTCAGCCTTCCCTTCGCCTGCCGGGGTCGCTTCTGCACGCGCTCCCCTCTGGAGCAAGGCATGCTGGGAGCAGAGCACACGGTGCGCAGCATCATCGAGAGGGTCCGCCTCCCCGTGAACGTGTCGGTTCCCTCCCGGCCGCCGCGGAACCCCTATGACCGCCACGCGGTGAGGGAGGGCCACCGCTACAAGCTGCTCAACATCGTCAGCAAGACGGTGGTCCTCTGTTTGGTTCTGCGCAGGCAGGAAGTCTCTCCCTCCCACTTCCTGCTGCTGCGCTGCATGCCCCGGTTCAACGTGGCCGAGGCCTCCGTCCAGGCGGCGGCGCTGGAGAGCCTCCTCCTCCGGCACGCCTTCGACCCCGACGCGTACTCTCGCGCCGTCCGGGAGACGCGCCCCGAACTGGAGTGTGTGACCGAGGAGTGCGTGAGCCCGCGTCGCTCGCGCGTGTGTCAGGACTCACTGGCACCGGCGCTGCAGCGCCTCTCACTGTGCGTCTACGGGGGCGGGGTTTCAGATAGCCTGTCGCAGCGCTGCAGGGACTCATTAGGGGAGGGGTTAGGGGAGGGGCCAGGGGAAGAACGAGAATACGTCACTCCCGATTGGCCCGAGGCCGAGATGAGGATCAGCGAGGAGATCCCTTATGAGGAGCTTTGGACCAATCAGAATGTGGAGGGCTTGGGGAAAGAGCCAAACCTCATCTCCTTCCATTCCTCCTCCTCATTGGACGGTACGCTGGGCACCATGGTGACACGGGTGTCCACGGCACCCCCTATACCTCCAAAATCAGATGCTGTGAGTCCCACCTCTTCCTCCATCTGTCTTTCTGTCTGTCTCTCCATGTCTCTTCCTCTAGATCTACTGTCTGAGTCAGACGAGGCGGCATCCGCCATCCGGATGCCTGGCCTGAATTATTGATACATTACAGCTTTTAAACCTCACTGACCACACACACACAAACACACACGAATGCCCACGCATGCAGGCACACACACACACACACACATAGAAACACACACGAATGCCCAGACATGCAGGCACACACACACATGCAGGCACACACACACACGTATAACGTGCATACAAACACATGCACACACTTCCTGGAACTGCTACGACACACATGTAGGCTTACCCACACACACACACACACGCACACGTACGTACACGCGCACGCACTCACACACACACATAATGCCAGTTGTAATATGTAAACTCACTCACCAACAATAATATGGATATGCTGTAGTAGCTGCATGTAGTCTTCAGTATAAAGTCCTCTGGCTGTGGTATAATGATGTAGCAGTGGAACAATGTGTTAAGTGTCAGCGCAGGGTAATGGCCTGTTAGCAGGCTGTCTGGACGGGAAAGGCAGGGAGATGTATATGAGGCTGTATGTGGGAGGTGACTAAAGCAACGGAATTATACCCTGTCACACTTACCACTGCTCTCCCACCGATATTTATCCTGCCAGGACGTTTGTGTGTGTGTGTGTGTGTGTATGTGTGTTGACTGGGAAGTTTGTGTGTGTGTGTGTGTGTGTTGACTGGGGAGTTTGAGAGTGAGGGGGAGTGTGTTTGAGGTATGTAAAGGTCATCGAGTTTGACATTTACCCAACCGCAACACAGAAATGAGCCAGCAGTCACGCACGCACACATGCACACGCACCTATTAAACATTCCAATGAGAATCCAAGGCTCTCTTTCTAATGTGTATGTGTGTGTGTGTGTGTGTAGGTGAGAGAGGAGTGTCGGTTCCTGATCGCCCCTCCTGTCCCTCCTCGCTGCTCTAAAGGAGGCTCCGCCCCCAGCCCCGTCCCCAGCCCGCCTGTCCCGCCTCGCTTCCCTAAGACCTCCAGCTCCCCAAGGCCCCACGTGTCCTTCTACTCCTCCGGCCTACAGGACAGGTGAGATCAGCGTTTCCGTTAGAACATATTCGTGCCGGTCTGTTTGTCCTGCAAGATTTCTATCCCCGGACATATTCGAGAAATGCCGGTCAGCCTGGTTTTCCTTTTTACCAGCTGAATGCCACCATCGGCGCCAATGTTAACGTTAATATCGCCTAATCTATGTTTTAAATTATGGCTATGTGTCTAATCTGCCCATCGCATTATCAAAGACTATTTTCCAGTCAGTGCTGTCAAGGCTGTTTATCGCGTCGTTTCCGTTTCAGAGCAGTTAGAAAAGCCCCCGTTTTGATATAAAAAACAGCTCATTCTGGAGCATTCTATGAAAATCGTCTTTTAGTGGAATATTCCACAACGTTGATATTCGTCGGCCTTTTTATGAATCGTTTTCAAATAAACGCTAGATGATCAATATTTTTATATTATACGTGCACGCAAGCACATTACGGCCGCGCGCGGATAATCGCCCCGTTGATTTCCTCTCGGACTTTTAGTGAAAACGAAAGAAGACATTTCACAAAACAGCCTATAACTTCATCAAACTTACTCTGATTATCCTAACACTGATAACATAGAGTCCTTACCTGACATCAGATGGTATCCAACTGGTATATTCCAATTCCTGATCACCATTCGAAAAAATCGATACGTGTATGGATCCAACACGATACTGTAGAACTCCATGATCAGCGGGGATCTGAGGTTCCAGAATGAACTGTGTCACTGGTAACCCTGGCTGGATCAGTGAACTGGAAAATGTGGATATAATGTCGCACCTCAGCCAGGATAATTAAACTTTCCACTCGGGCCTGATATACCTGTTTGTCGTTATGGTGGCCAGACAGGCTCAAAAAAAGAAAGAAAAAAAGATTCACATCCGAGCGGCGCCATCCGCGCTTTATCAGCGTGAAGCAACATGTAATGATTGTTTCGTTCATCGCATAGGCTATTTAATTTGAGCCTATTTTAATACAATTCAAATAATAAAATTGTGCTTAGAGAAATTATTTTCACCGGACATTATGACCGGAGATATTTAAATATTCGGACTTCAACATATTTTGCCAGTCAAATACCGGTAATTACCGGCTAACGGAAACGCTGGGTGAGATGACCAATCACTGCAGCCGCATAGCCAGGCATCGTCACACGTGTTGTATAGCTTCATTCACTTTGTAAAACTGTTGTAAAGCTTTCTTAGTGATGGCAGGATGGGCTAGTGGTAGAGAAGCCGACCAGTACCTCAAAGGTCGTGACCCCCAGCCCTGATAGGGGGGTGTATTCCAGCTGTGAGCTTGAGGGTGGCTGGTATTACATCTACGGAGCCCATCATTTCTGCCATGTGCCCTTGAGCAAGGCAATGAACCCCCCAAACTGCTCCAGGCTTCACTGCACTGTGTGTGTGTAGTATGTGTATCTAGGGGGGGGTATTCGGGCTGCTTGATCATGGCAAAAATCATAATCATGATTATTTAGATTGATATTGAAATCATGATTATTAAACACGATTACTCTGGACTGGATTCGTTTTCTACAAGTCTTCTACAAGTTACCAAAGACATTTCAATTTACAACACAAGACAAAATTAGAGTAACGCTTTATCTCGATTATCTTGTTTTCATGATCGTGGGAAGCCTTCATTGAAATTGAAATTCAGTGAATCGCCCAGCCCTAGGGGATATGCAGGAAGACTAATTTCAGTTGCCTTGTGTTTTTAATGTAATCTTCTTCCTCTTGACGTTCCTTGACTGAGAGAGGTTCAAATGGCCTTGACCCCACTGCTCATAAGTAATAAAGTCTTCTCTTATTGTGGGCTGACTTTCTTCTGTAAACGCCTAATAAGGTTTAATTGATTCTGACATATTGCTCTCATCCTGTCTCAGCTGCTCTCCGTCTCCAGAAACCTCTCTGTACTGTTATCCCTGCTCCTGGACCGACTGTCCCGCCCCTAACCAGGCACGTTCCAGCCCCGAGCCAATCCCCGCCCTCCACGCGGATGTCACAGCCAATCCACAGCCAGCGCAGGCCACTTGGGTGGAGCCGTGGGCGGACTCCTTTAACTCTGGTCCTCGGCTGAGGCCGCCACCCCCTCAGAGCCGATTTGCTCCTTTCGGAGCGCTGAACCCCTTCAACCGCCAATCACCTTGCCCCTCACCCGAGCCCTCAGTAAATCCAACAACGGATTCCTCTCGCGGTGCCGAGGGGGGCGGGATATCGGGAGGGGTCATGGAGGGGTCAGCCGGTGACCCCACCTGGCGTCCTCCGACTGACCTGTCGGCACTCTCATTGGAGGAGGTGTCTGCCTGTCTGCGGTTCATCGGCCTATCTGAGGCGGCGGTGGGCGTGTTCCAGAGGGAGCGAATCGATGGCAGCCTCCTGGTGCAGCTGACTGAGGACATCCTGTCACATGACTTCCACCTCAGCCGGCTGCACGTCACCAAGATCACACAGTTTATACAGGGCTGGAGGCCCAAAATCTAATCTTGCACAATGTGACTAACACCCAGACATATAAATGCATACACACACACATACTGTGCTGCAAATGTATTACGTGCCTGTTCATCATTGAGCCGTCCTGAATGTGCCTTCTATTTGGACCAAGTGGCTGTGCTGAGCCCTACTGACCGGAGCAGAGACTCTGAAGGGGAAACCATGACGCCTAGTGGCCAAGCTGTGGAAGTGAACTGAACTGACTGCCACGCAGGGTGTTTGTTTGACCATCTGTCGATCTCCTGTTGGAGGAAAACACTGAGACTAGTTTACTAACGAATGAATGACTACAACAGTCAGTCACCATGGTAACCCTCGACTGTAATAAGCCGTTGCTATGGTGTAGTACTATAATTATTATGTACTGCCATTGAAATAGAATTCCTAAAATGGGCCTCTGATTCACGAGTACTCTTGATGTAAGCCGATATGACTGCACTGCAAATGCATAGTTTCAGTGTTAGGTGGTGATCAAACTGGAAGCATTGGAAACCGTTTCTGAGTGCATAGCAATTATTGCCATGTTACCATGGAAAATCCAGCCAAAGCATTGTGTGTTGGCACATTGAAATGGGACTGGGTTCAGCTCAAGGAGGGTAAAATCGAGGTGATGCCACCAAAGATGTCACTCGTCATATCATGTCATTGGGGTATGTATGACACATGCGCGGTTACAATTTGGCCGCATTTCCATCAATTTGGTCCCCCTCATCACTCCACCGGCGCAATCTGAGCATGCTCCATACCCCCATCTCCCATTGGATGGCTGACTGAGCCTACATTTATTAGCCTTGGGAAATGTGTGCTAATACTTTCGCCTCAGCTTCTCACCGTGATCACCACCATAATGTTTGAAGTAGACAAATCCTGTCTTAGTGGTACAAACATTGAATTGGAAAAGGACAAAGAAAACGACTATATATCAATGAATATTTGTTAAATCTGTGCTAACTGATAATGTCACGTCGACATGGTGCAGCTCTTACCACAACGCTCTTGGGATGCAGTGCAAGTTACCTTCCATTCTTTGAGGCCGTGTCTGAATCTCATGTAATAAGATCACAGTTAAGGTAAATCGGATCATCTTAAATCCTAGTCGTAGAGTCAGCTCTAGGAATTCTATTTCTATGTCCAGCTGTTAACAGGGGTACAGACACACCCCTCTACAGCCAGTGATGATGACGATGATGCTGTTTAACCAGGGACTGTAGACTAAACCAGAGATCCATTACAGAGTTCTATGGGACTCTGGTCTAAATCAATATAATACTGATCTACTCTGTGTGACAATGTAACCATGGGAGGGGCTGTAAAAAGAGAAATGAGAATTAAATGAATAAATAAATATAAAGTTAATGACCTCTGAAAACGAAGTTATCCCCCCCCCCCCCCCCCCCCACTAATGCTTGAGAGTATGAGGCATACGAGAAAGAGAGAGAGCGGAGGTCGAGTGGTTTATTAAAGTGAAAGCCGGGCACAGTTATTATTGCATCAACAAATTTACAAAATGAACATCTGACCATAAAGATAGTTATCACAAACACACACACACACTGTAGTGCAAAAGAAGCCAGCTGGCCTCTACTGTGGAACTAAGGCCACATGTGACTGAGGACTGAATGCCCAGATACAAACCCACGCCCAGATACTGTTACTGTACATTGACCCTAAACACTGCCGCTAAGCATTTGGATGACTGAGAAAATTAAATATTAGGTGCAAGCATGTTCCTTTTATACAGGTTGATGAAAGTGTAATACAGTCCTTTAGTATTCCTTCCACTTATCTAGTTACACTACAGGCCTTCATGGACCTGCTTATCCATGGCTCCGCCTTGTTTTCTTGATCCTCCAATCACAACCGTTTGCCGTCAAGAGGATTGTGATTAGAGGATCAAGAAAAGAGGGCGGGTTTTGGTCTATTAGGTTAGGTCTATTACCTTTGCCTACATTACAGTCCCGCTACCTCTGTGCTGTTCGAGTAAGGAGTGCTTGTTGTATTACAAATGGGCTGGTGATTAAAGCATGAATAGAGTTCTGCAGTGCCCGCCCCCCTTTCTGGTTCCAGAACTATTTTAGCTGTAGCCGTAGCCTCTGGTGAAAAAGTATGGGCTGACCCAAAGAGTAAAGGGGCATTTCACCAAAAATACAATGCCGATTTATCTTTCAAATAATCTTCAGACACATCCAAAAATCCCAAAGAAAATTCACACATTAATTTAGCTCGACAGTTATTGAGAGTAAATGAGTTTGAGTATGGCCACCAGTAATGTCTTCAGGGACATTGAATCTGTGTTGCGTTAATTACTGTACAGCTCCATGAAATTATGTAGATGAAAAATTAGCAATACCTTGTCTTATAGGGACTGCTATCTTATCATTTCATTGAGCTGTAATTAACGCAACACAAGGATTCAATGTCCCCGATGACATCACTGGTGGCAATATTTAAACTCCTTTACTCTCAACAACTGGCAAACTAAATTAATGTGTGCAAAACTGTTTAGCATTTTTGGACGTGTGAGATTATGTGCAAAATAAATCAACATTGAACGTAAAGTGAAGTGCCCCTTTAACACATTCCCTGCCACGAAATTTGAGCATCTTATACCACTCTCTGCCAGCACTCTAAGTCTATGGAGATGTTCACCTTCTTTGCAGGGCTCATTTTCTGCAGTAATTCCTAGAACGTGCATAAACGCATATATAGATTATCAAATGCCGTTTGTTGGTGATACACGCTATATTAAAAATTTCAACTGTACATGATCATAAACGTTATGACTGATCATGCGCGGATGAACGGGGGGGGGGGGGGGGGGGTTCGTTTATAATTCCGTGATAGTCAGTAAATGCTTTATGTAGTATGGGTGATATATTGATCAGAGCAGTTTGCATGGATAATAATAAACAAACGCGCTGAAAATGACGTCAGCGTCCTCTTACCGTTCGACGATGAGACTGGAGGAAAAAGATCCCACTTATTTGACGGCGATCTCCTAAATCCATTTCCGGTTTGTATCATCATAATAAACGGCCAAATCGTATCGATTATTGCGTTATGGCAGCGATCGCTACACACGGACGTGTGTCTACAGTCACGCAACAATATGCGAGTGCCGGACGCATTTGCCAGATGCACCGAGATCACAAGAGATCCACTTCCGGTTGCAACTCGCCGATCATCCACCAGGCGGCAGTATTGAAGCGTTGCAGAGTTGTGCATGCTCCCACTGCATCAGACCAGGCTCCGTGAGGTAATTATGAATAACATGGCGAAAAAATGAAATATGATCTCAATAACGTCGTACGCCGTGGATTGGCAAAATGAACTTGAAACACGTCGTAAGCCGTTTCCGGCGTGGGATGTGTTAAGGAAAGAAGAGCAGTCATGGTGGAGATGAAGGAGGCGATAGCCTCACTGAAAATAAACACCACTGAAGACGTCGTTAGCAAAACGGTCCTACTGTAATGTGCGCACCTAGAATTGCCTGTAGAATAGCAATTAAGCTTAAATATAATTTTCAATATTATATAGTAAAAAATTTTATCATTTCGATGTCAAAACCTATTAAATTGCTAGCCTAGCTTACCTTCTTTGTTCATAGTCAGAAAAGAGTGAAATATATAATTAACATGCACTCAAAATGTAACAAAAATCGAACCCTTTTTAAAAAAAGATCTGCTGAATGACATTCCGAGTTTAAAGTGTCATTTCTAAGATCGTAAACATTGCTGTTGCTCAAGCAAATCATGTACTTTTACTGGTACAGTATGAGCAATTTTTACATCATTCAATAAATGTTTGGACCTCTTGAGGTCTGTATATTTTCATATTGCTAATGGAAGTAGCCAAGGTTCTTGCCTCTTCCGGTTTCTGGCTGACCTTCATCAGATCAGCCCAACTAAAACGTCAAGGTTTTTAATAATACGAGTTTCATCATTTCATTATGAGTGTCGCGCTACATTTAAGACTGTACCTTTTCAGGGGCGGTCAGGTGGCGTAGCGGAGATTGCGTTCGTCACCAACACCGGAGACGCTGGATTCGCCTGTTCGAATCCAGCTCACAGCTCCGGCGTTGTCACCAGCTTGGCTGGCCGTTCACACTAATACAATTGGCTGTATTAGAGGGTGGGAAAGCTGGCGGGGTGGGTCCGGGTCGTTGTAAACAGCGACTCCTACAGTTCGGTCGGGGCGCCTGCTCAGCGCGGATAGGATCTAAGGGGGGTAGTGTGATCCTTCCACACGTTACACCCTCTCAGTGAGAGTCCGCGCTGCCAGGTGAAAAGAAGCGGTTGATTGGCTAGACGTGTGTCGGAGGAAGCACGTGGTAGCCTCCACTCTCCCAGACCGACTGTGGGGGGTAAGTGCGCAGCGACCAGGAAGGGGATTGGAAATTGGCATAACGACTAACATTGGGATGGGAGAAAATCGGAGGAAAAAGGAGGGGGAAAAAGATCAATAAAAAAAAAATAAAAAAAATACTACCTTTCCTCATAGTTGGGAACATGGATTTCTCTAAGTATGATTAGACACAATAACTACTCACTGTTTTCCAAGATTGTATAGCAGTTGCATAGGTTTATATTGTGCTCTTTGAAACCAGGTAACTGCAGGGTTTTATGTCTCATAATAAAAAATATATTTTTCAATCTTAACTACATTTTAATAAAAAACTTCGACAGAGGCAACAGCCAATGAGAAACTAGTTCCAGAACCAGAGGAGGCGGGTACTGCAGCGCCCCTTTAAGCTACAGTCTCAGATTCACAGGCCTGATCACTCAGTGACGGAGTCGGTGGAAGGCCAGCAGTGGTGGGGCTCGGCCAATGATGGTCTCTTTAAGGCTTGAAGGTAGTAGAAGCGGATGGTATTACTTGTGGAACCTCTTGCTGGGGTCTGCGGCGTGGTCCAATAGCAGCTGGCAGGGAGTGAAATGATTTCCATAAACGTCCTCAAAGCGCCGCATAATACCCACCAGACGCTCCGCCCCGATGGAGTCCACAAACCTGAAGGGACCTGATGGAGAGAATATAGAAACATGGAGTTACTAACGGTGAGAAAATATACAGAGAGAGTCAGAAAGAGAGAGAGTGAAGTGTGTATGTCGTACCACCCAGGCAGGGAGGGAAGCCTAGTCCGAATACAGCTCCGATATCTCCCTCCACCGGGCTCGCTAGAATCCCTTCTTGCAGACACAGAACCGCCTCATTCACGAAGCGAGACACCAGCCGGTACTGGACATCAGAGTCAGAGGACCTGAAGACACACACACGAGCTTTGTCAGGATCAATTAGAGGCGAATGTTCTTTAGAGAAAAAAAACAAAGCACCCGGTCTTGGAGAATAATAAGTGGTCATATCTCATGTTCTTACACGGTGGGAGGAGCGTCCAGTTTAAACATCTTGATGATCTCTTCAGCTCCAGGATTCACACTCTTGTCCTTCTTGCCCTTTCCGTAGACATAACAACCTTTGCCCGATTTACGACCTGCACACATGAGGAACACAACACATCAGCTGCTAGACCACTAGACGGAGTATTATTGTAGTAAATAAGAAAACAATTGGAAAAGGTTCATCTCGTCTTAACTGCTAATATATACAGAATAGTAACACTTTAGAGTAGAGATCACAGCCCAAATGTATGTATAAACATTATTATATGTTACATAAGTAGCACCTTTGAAGCCTTTGTCCACCATAGTCTGGAGAACCGCCACGTTTCCTCCTCCAAATCGAGAGCCGAATGCTTTACCCAGATCCTACACACACACACACACACACACACACACACACACACACACACACACACACACACACACACACACACACACACACACACACACACACACACACACACACACACACACACACACACACACACACACACACACACACACACACACACACACACACACACACACACACACAAATTAATAAATACATCTTGAGTAATGGGCTGTGGCTGTCGGCAGTAATTAAATCATCATCATCATGTAAAAAGTGATAATAAATCAACACGTACCGTGGCCACGTGTGCCGCCACGTCGATGCCGACCTCGTCCGCCAGTGTTGCCGCGCCGACTGGGAAGCCAAAGCCAGTTGTCAGGGAGTCCAGCTTCTTGGGTCCAACCCCTTCCTGTGACACGAAAAAAAAACATTATATGTTGTATTAGCGATGAAACGGTATTGTGGGTCCTCTGTGTAGTAGTTTCATTAGCCCCACAGAGAGACGGATGAACTGTGTGGTAGGTAGAAGAACAAGGATGATCACCTGAAGAGCTCTTACTGCTTCAGCCAGCATAGGAGCAAGACACCTGGTGGTGTAGAAACCTGGACCATCCTGGAGAGAGGGAGACACACAGAGAGAGAGAGAGGGACAGACGCACACACAGAGAGACAGACAGCAGACAGAGAGAGACACACACACACACGGAGACAGACCGACACAGAGACGGAGAGAGAGACAGAGGGACAGACACACACAGAGACAGAGACACAGAGAGAGAGACAGACACACACATAGGCAGATATACAGACAGCAGACAGAGAGAGACAGACACACACACAGACAGACAGAGAGAGACAGACACACACATAGGCAGAGATAGACAGCAGACAGAGAGACACACACACACAGAGAGACACAGAGCGAGACAGAGAGACACACAGAGAGAGAGACACACACAGAGAGAGAGACAGACAGACAGAGAGCGAGAGACACACAGAGACAGAGAGGAGACAGACGGACGGAGAGAGAGAGGGGGGAAAGGGAGACAGATACAGACAGGTGAGACAGTGAGGAAGAGACATCAGTAAGCTACCCAGCTCTTCTGTTGTATGAATGTGACAGATTCTCTCACCCCGACTACGATGATGATCTTGCCCTGCTTGAGCCCCACGCTGACGGCAGAGGCTGTGGTGTCCTTGGAGGTCTGGTCCGTGGTGATGATCTCCAGGAGCTGCATCTTGTCCACAGGAGAGAAGTAGTGCATGCCGATCACCTGCACGCACACACACACACAGTTTAACAGTTTTGTTATCAAACAAGTATTTCTTGTCAAAACTTGAACCATGTTCGAAAACCCATAATCTTAAATGTATACAAATGGGTGGCCTAACTCGAAAACAAATGTTTTGACACATTTTCAGTTTGCTGACTGACTGACTAACGACATTAAATGAGGACATGGATAGAAGGTTTGTATTGTGTGCCACGTTTGTGAACCTTGTCAGGGCGTTTGCTGGCAGCAGCGATGTCTTTGATGGGCAGGGCTGAGGTGTTGGACGCAATCACACAGTGTTCAGGGACCACCTGGGGAACACTGTTACAATTACTATACATTCAATTAATAGAAATAATAACAACAATAACCAATTAATTAATTAATAAATGCATAATAATAATAATAATTACTGGGTTTTATATAGTGCTTTTCTAGAACTCAAAATTGCTTTGATTTGAGTCACTAATGCCTTGGGGGAGGTAGTTCCAGAGCCTACGTGTATAAATTATACTGTATATATATATACATATATCACATTAGTAGTATGCAGAGTATGGTCATGTGGATTACATGTGGATATAACATGTATGAATGCCCTCACCGCCTCCAGCTCCTTGAGGACCTTGTGTTTGATGTGGATGTCCTCGAACACGGCCTCGATCACCATGTCAGCGGACCGGAAGCCGGTGTAGTCCAGCTGGGCGGACAGGTAGGACAGGGTGGAGTCGCGCTCAAACGTCGTCAAGGCCTTCTTCTTCACCTTGTCATTCAGCCTGAGGAGAGACACACATTACAGATGTTTTTTTTTTTAAACCCTTTCACTACCACTACAGAATGTTAACCCTTTCACCACCACACCACAAAAGGGTTAACCCTTTCACTGCGACATAACAGAAGGTTAACCCTTTCACTGTCAAGCGACAAAGGGTTAACACTTTCACTGCCACACGACAAAGGGTTAACCCTTTTACTACCGAAGGTTAACCCTTTCACTACCACACTACAGAAAGGTTAACCTTATGTAGTGCGGTAGTGAAAGGGTTAATACAGTGCTGTTCTCACAGAGACAAATCCTTCTTACTGTCATGTCTCTTTATGCAGTGCTGTTCTCACAGAGACAAATCCTTCTTACTGTCATGTCTCTTTATGCAGTGCTGTTCTCACAGAGACAAATCCTTCTTACTGTCATGTCTCTTTATACAGTGCTGTTCTCACAGAGACAAATCCTTCTTACTGTCATGTCTCTTTATGCAGTGCTGTTCTCACAGAGACAAATCCTTCTTACTGTCATGTCTCTTTATGCAGTGCTGTTCTCACAGAGATAAATCCTTCTTACTGTCATGTCTCTTTATGCAGTGCTGTTCTCACAGAGACAAATCCTTCTTACTGTCATGTCTCTTTATGCAGTGCTGTTCTCACAGAGATAAATCCTTCTTACTGTCATGTCTCTTTATGCAGTGCTGTTCTCACAGAGACAAATCCTTCTTACTGTCATGTCTCTTTATGCAGTGCTGTTCTCACAGAGACAAATCCTTCTTACTGTCATGTCTCTTTATGCAGTGCTGTTCTCACAGAGATAAATCCTTCTTACTGTCATGTCTCTTTATGCAGTGCTGTTCTCACAGAGACAAATCCTTCTTACTGTCATGTCTCTTTATGCAGTGCTGTTCTCACAGAGATAAATCCTTCTTACTGTCATGTCTCTTTATGCAGTGCTGTTCTCACAGAGATAAATCCTTCTTACTGTCATGTCTCTTTATGCAGTGCTGTTCTCACAGAGACAAATCCTTCTTACTGTCATGTCTCTTTATGCAGTGCTGTTCTCTCAGAGACAAATCCTTCTTACTGTCATGTCTCTTTATGCAGTGCTGTTCTCACAGAGATAAATCCTTCTTACTGTCATGTCTCTTTATGCAGTGCTGTTCTCACAGAGACAAATCCTTCTTACTGTCATGTCTCATTACAGTGCTGTTCTCACAGAGACAAATCATTCTTACTGTCATGTTAGGGCTGGGCGATATGGCCTAAATATGATATCACAATATTTTCTGACCTTTCGGCGATACACGATACATCACGATGTTTTTCCTTTTTTCCCCAAACAATTCATTATGAGGCTTACCAAGACAGTATTTGAGTTTGCAAGCTAACATTAAAGACAAAAAACTCATGCATTTAGCATTTTTATATTAGATTTCGATTATTGGATTATTAGATTATATATTTAGCATTTTAGCCTTTTGTTTTTTTAGATTATATATTGTAACTATTTATTGTAGGGCAAATATAACTGAGAGGGCATACATAGTACTTATCTTATTAAAAGAACGCTTGACTGTTTAAAAATAAATGAACGACCACACTCACACATGACGACTAATTTCTTTAATTGTTACATTAGATATAAATACTGATATTAAACTAGTAGCTTATTGTCATTCAGCCTGAGGAGAGACACACATTACAGATGTTTTTTAACCCTTTCACTACCACTACAGAATGTTAACCCTTTCACCACCACACCACAAAAGGGTTAACCCTTTCACTGCGACATAACAGAAGGTTAACCCTTTCACTGTCACACGACAAAGGGTTAACCCTTTCACTGCCACATCGACACACTGGTAATCGAATGCTTTTGCATACATTTATATGAACTATTCCACTTACCAATGGCCAGGTGAAGCCTGTGCCCAAAACACTGGAGTCGAGTCCACTTGTTCAAAGCCAAGGCTTTGACAACATTGGCTCCGCTGTCTTTTCCACGGTTGTCAATGGAACCATGTCCTTTCTTATGTCGAACGTTACCGCATCTGTGATCTCCCTCCATCGCTTGCTCTTCTTGTCATAAGGGATGCTGCTGCTGGCAAATTATGTAGTTAACGTAGTCTGTTTTGGCTGTGGTTTTAAAACACTCGCGGTAGTAGGGCTACCGCGCAACTTAATGCTTTCGGCATATTGGTAGTGTTTCCTCCCGTTGCCCCGACTTTAGCTTTACAAAGTTTGCACAGAATGGTGCTTTGACTCACGTCTGTTCGCGTGTAGCCGACCCAGGTCCATATCACTGATGTAGAACCCTTTTTTGGAATTAATTCTATGGTAGAGTCCTCGCTTTCGTTTTCGCCTTGGTCACTCATCTTGTGGCACCGAGCCACCGCCTCTCTGTCTCTGGCTAGGTGTGTGCGCTTGCGTGCGTGTATGTGCGTGTAGATGACATAATTTGGGCAAGTGTGTGTGTGACTTTTTTTCTGCGAGAGGGAGAGGAAAGCATTTACCGCTGCGCTTGTAAGTCTCATCTCAGCCGCGGCGGCCTCTAACGCGAGGGCAAAACATCACGATATCCACGATACGTTTAAAAAGTGTATCGTTAATGAACTGTACCAGATATTTATATAATATCGTCATATCGCCCAGCCCTATGTCATGTCTCTTTATACAGTGCTGTTCTCAGAGACAAATTATTCTTACCGTCATGCGTCTTTATACAGTGCTGTTCTCACAGAAACAAATCCTTCTTACTGTCATGTGTCTTTATACAGTACTGTTCTTAACACATTGGACGCCAACAACGTGATAATTCGTTATTGCCCGCCATCCGTTGAACGCCAACAACGAATAAACACGTTGTTGGGATCAAAATTTCATTTTTTCGCCATGGCATTCATAATTCATCCAGCCTCCCTCCGGGACTGCAGCTACACCCGTCTGATATTGCAACGCCTCAATACCGCCGCCTGGTGGATGATCGGGCGAGTTACACTCCACGCCAAACCGGAAGTGGCGCTGGTGCATCGAGGAAATCCCTCCGGCAGTAATATCTTGTTACGTGGGTCCAGACAAACACTCAAGTGCATCGGATCGCTTTTGAAACGCAATAATCTATATGATTTCAGCGTTTATTGCGTCATACAAACAGGAAATGGATCTAGCAGATCGATTTCAATTAATTGGAATATTTTTCCTCCAGTCTCATCGGCGAACGGTAAGAGGAATATAACGTTATTTTCAGCCCGATTGTTTATTCATTTCACGGCAATCCATCTGCTCAACATATCAACCCATACTAAATAAAGCCGTTACTGACGATCAAGGAATTATAAACGACCCCCCCCCCTTTCCTTCACGCATGATGAAGCATAATGTATACCGATCATATACATTTGAATTTTTTAATATAGCGTGTATAGGAAAGAAACGCCAATCGATAATCTATCATATGCTTCAGGGCCTATAACTTGCGTTTTTGGAATTACAGCAAAAAACCTTAAAAACATACTTATATTCTCGACGGTATTAACACAACAATTAGGCCTGCCGCGATAAGCAATAAATCGATTAATTGCCGCGATAATTAAAATGAATGCAATGATTTTGACGGGCGCGATTAATTGCTATTTGCGCGTTTGTTTTAATGAGGCGGAACCAGTGCCCCTTGCAGTCTCTCTCCGTGTGGGTTGGCCGCTGGCGTTACTACAGAGCACAGCACGGGAGCTCCGTGGGGCAGTAGCAATGCCACATATAGCTTAACTACATTTATCAATAGTGTTGCTCCTTTTAACCAAGTAGCGTTATTTGTAGTGTAACGTTAGAATAACACAGAATAACGTTAATACAATTACATGCATCATTGTTTACAATGAACGGGTGGGGCTAGTCAAAGGACTGGAGACGGGGACAAGTTAAACATGAATTAATTTATTATAACGGGTCGTTTTCGAGTCGTGCTGCAGTGCCTACGCACCACAGCTATTCTATTATATACTGCTTTGACGCTTCCTCCTCATCGTTGATTGCCTGTAGTAGCTGCATCTAACGTTAGTAGCTAACGTTAAAACTAAAAAACACAACCGGACGAGACAAGTTGTCGGCTAGGATAATCACAACAATACTTCCGGTCCGGTCGGTGGGCTTCAAAATAAAAGTCTTAAACACCGGAAGAGACGGAGCGGTGGGCTTCAAAATAAACGTTTTGGGAAATAAATTTCTCAAAAAAATTCTCTAACCGGTCGCAATAATATCGCTTATCGCGATATTCTCGGGGGCAATTAATCGCCCAGCAAAATGTGTTATCGTGGCAGGCCTAACAACAATGTATGAATGAAAAAATATAACGTTCCCACATCCGGAACGATAGATACCCGATGTTGAATGGGCCATAGTAATGTCGATATAGTTATAATATTTAAAAAGTTATAGCCCTGCAAAGAAGGTAAACATCTCCATAGGCTTACAGCGGTGGCAGACTGGACCCAATGATGGGTACAATGCACGGCACCCAATGTGATAACGAGGAACCTTTTTTTCATGGAAAAACAGTGTTGCTGAAAAAGGTAAAGAGTCGACCTGAGCCTACTGGGTGAAGGTTATAGAAATACACAAATACTGTGACAGTGGCTCGGGAGGTAGAGCAGTCGTCTGGTAATCTGGAGGTTCCCGGCAGCGTGTCAAAATGTCCAAGACACTTAACCCCTAACTGCTCCTGATGAGCAGGTCGGCACCTTGCATGGTTGCCTCCGCCGTCGGTGTGTGAATGATTTTTTTTTAGGAGTTGAGTTGTGGTGGCCTCTAGTGGACATTTTACGCTATTGCGCCACTATCTTACCCTTTTTTTTTTACAGATGTTTTTTTTTTACTTTTTTTTTTACATAAAACCAGACACACAATACGACTATCTTACCCTTATGACTGTATGTGTTGTGTAGTGAGTCTTTATGAAGACTGTACATATGGATTTCTATGTGTAGTCTTTACCCTTTATGAAGACTGTGTTTCTATGTGTTGTGTAAAGTGAGTCTTTATGAAGACTGTACATATGGATTTCTATGTGTTGTGTAGTCTTTACCCTTTATGAAGACTGTGTGTTTCTATGTGTTGTGTAAAGTGAGTCTTTATGAAGACTATGTTATGAGTATGTTGTGTAAACTGTAAAGAGAGTCTTACCCTTTGTAGACCTGCTGCTGTCCTCTGGCGATCCCGTCCATGGTTGTGTCCTTCAGCAAGGTGTCTAGGCCCTTATCGACAGACACCTGGGCAATACCTGCCCCCATCAGCCCTGCACCCAGGATGGCTAGCTTCCTGACACACACACACACACAATACATTTACTTACAAGTTGACAATAGAAAAACTTGTTAGGTAACTGTAAATTACTTCCGTTTTTGGCATTCTTATTTTAGACTAAATCGGTTAGATATATATTTAGATTAATATATTTAAATTAATTCCCCCATCTCCAACACGTAAAATAACATAAGTCATTTGGGAAGTACAGAATAACTTTAGTGACTCTATAACCATCCATTATGGTAGTGTCTAGATCCCATTACCTGGAAGGACATTCCCATGTGAATAGTCACTTTTTGACCTACTCATAATTTTCACCTAAAAAGTTGTTTATATAAACCTACCCCTGACCTTAACCACTCCCACCACCTAAGAATGTGAAAATACAACACATACAAATGTTATTCCTAGCAATGGGATCCAGACATACCACCCCCCCCCCCCCCCCCCCCCCACGGGGCTTACTTCACTTCCTTCTCCGGCTTTCCAAAGCGGTTCTTCTTACAGATCACCTGACCCTGGTACAGGCCTATCAGAGCCTTGGACTCTGGTGTCAACGCCAGTTGTCCAAAGTTCTGAATCAGAGAGAGGGGTCCCTTCAGATTTATTTGCATCAATTCACAGCATAATAGAGTGACAATGAATCTGAATGAATGAGACGTTTCTCTGAAGAAACATGTAGACTAACTCACCTGAGCTTCAGCGAGATAGCCAGCCTCTCCTCCCTTCTCCATGCCAGCCTGCACACTCTATAAAACACACAATGTGTATATTACCATAAGTCAAATCAAATGTATATTCTGTACCTTGAATTTGTATCTAATGGAATTAGAAGTGATGGGTGATCCTGGTAAAATATGCTTTGGTCCACAGGTGATTTTCTAACCTCGATGATCTTGACAGGAGCAGGGTAGAGTCCTTTGGTCTGTTTCTGAACCTTCTCATTAACGGTTTTATAGATCTTCCTCCTCACCGGGCCGAGCCCCATCACGGTTTCCTGCAGCTCTACAAACGCACAAGTGTCGCAAAAGTGACATTGATAAAGCAGAGTATGTGTATAACATAGTACTCTATGATAATATGAGGATTAGGCTATGGTATATCTGTGTGAGATATAAATCATATTCTTATTTATTTGAGGTTAAAGCGACAACGTTTTGTTAAAAGTAAAATGTGCACTTTACCCCAAAAAAAACAATATCTTTCTTTTTCATACATATTTAATAAACATACATTTGCCTGGAGCAAGCATATCCACTCTCATGTTGATAAGAGCAGTAAACACTTGAACAGATACATTTTTTTTTACGATTAATCACAATTTACTATGGACAATCATGCAATTAAATATTTGAATCAATTGACAGCCCTAATATCATATTGATGTAGTCTGGACCTGTGTGTGTGTGTATATATATATATATATATATATATATATATATCATATTGATGTAGTCTGGACCTGTGTGTGTATATATATATATATAAATAATCATTGATTGAACCTGTGTGTATTATTCATGTGTTCTGGGTCTATAGCTCACCCTTTCTCTTTCTTCAGGGGAACCTTCTTGTTGGCGATTCTTTGATATATATATCATATTGATGTAGTCTGGACCTGTGTGTGTGTATATATATAAATCATATTGATTGAACCTGTGTGTATTATTCATGTGCTCTGGGTCTATAACTCACTCTGCATCAGGCCTTTCTCTTTCTTCAGTGGAACCTTCTTGTTGGCGATTCCTTTGGCCAAGTTCACCGCCACCTCCTCCAAATACTCAATAGTTCTTTCTTCTGCAGACTTCAGCCCAGGGCCTGGACAGGCAGCGCCATCAAGTCAGAGGAGAGCAAGAGAACTTTATCATCCCCAGAGTGGAAACAACAGCACTACGTGGCAATGGTTAGAGGAGAATGTACTATTGTACTAAGGCAAAAAAGATTAAATAATAATAGTAATAATAATAATAAAGTGATAGAAACAAATGTGTAAAGATTCTACATGGGTATGTACAGGGTAAGAAACAAATGTGTAAAGATTCTACATGGGTATGTACAGGGTATGACTCGAGCTGTGAATCTTCACTGGCCTCACGATTCGATTACTATTCAGCTGTCCACAATTCGATTCGACGATGCATCTCAATAATATATTACATCCTCAATTTTATAATCTATATTACTGCACATGGCTACTTTTTCATCAATTAATACAAGCAGTCAGATACATTTACTTTTATTTAGAAAGTTCTTAAATCAGAATGTCAAAATAAATGTCTTTACTAGTGTTGCATGATGAAAGGTATCTCGATACCCAGCGGTTCAATACTCTTTTTATTAGCATCAGTATCAATACTTTTAGAATAGCCTGATGCTGTATTTTCTATGAGTTGAGTGGATGCATGACCAGAGCACTAGCTTTAATAATACAATAATAATAATATATATTTGATTTGTAGGGCGCTTTATAGTTGTGGAGCAAATCCCAAAGCACTTCATTGTAAAAGAACATAAAAGCTAGCAAGAGAGCAAAAAAAAAAAAATTTAAATAAAATAAAATTGTCTGCAGACGCACGCACACACACACACATATAGGACACTGGGTCACACACATAGGACACTGGGTCGCACACGTACCCAGAGGTTCAACAAGCTGGTGCACCAGACCCATCTTCTTGGCCTTGTCAGCTCGGATGTTCCTGCCCGTCAGCATCATGTCAAACGCCCCGGGGAGACCCACCTACATGGTATATGCACAGGAAAGGGATGAGTGTCGCCTCTCTGCGCGGGTTGTTTAACAGAAGTGTACTGATGTGCCCTCGAGCAAGGCACCTAACCCTGATCAAGTTCCGTTAAAAAGACTGGTACTAATAGTTGTGTACGTTTTTTTGATAACTGTGCTATGCGATTGAACTGACTGAGACCATAACGTCTTATCTGAACTTTTGTGAAGGTAATGTTACCTGCATAAAATCTGTAAGATTTTATCCAAACAACAAGATATGAGTCTCTAAGGAGATGAAAAAATGCCTTGACGAGAGAATGGTTGGATTTACTAAAGGGGGACAGAGACTTAGTTAAGGAAAAGAGGAATGAGATCAAATCTATCGGTAAGAGGAATATGATACGGGTATAAAGAAAAGGTAGAGAAGCAGCTATGCTCTGGTAACGCAAAGAAAGCTTGGGATGGTCTTAATGCAATGATGGGACGGGAACCCAGGAAACGGCAATATTTCCCCTTAAATAACGTAAAGTTATCCTATAACCCTAGTTATATGAGTATAGCGAGCACTCTTCTCTATTGAAAGTTACTGCAAAGGCTCCTGGATATTGGTACTAAATTTAATGGTGGACTTATATTATGGGTCAAAGACTTTCTCACTGATCGACCTCAGAAAGTTAATGGCACCTTGTCAGAGCAGACCATTCTAAACACCGGTGCTTCTCAAGGTTGTGTTTGATCACCAATATTGTTTTCTATTTATACCAATGAGATGCAACTTAGAGATTCTACATTCCAGTTATACAAATATGCTAATGATTATGGCCTTGATCGGGCTACTTCGGGAGGGTGACATCAAGAGTCATATTTTAGACATATTGGTGAGCTGATCGACTGGTGTACAGATAGCACACTGGTCATAAGGTAAAACCAAAGAGCTGACTATCAGCTGCAACAGTAGCCTGCTCCATCCAAGCCAACCAGTTACAATAAATGGTCAGTCTGTAAAAGTGGTGGAACATTAAGTATTTAGGTACTTTCCTGGATAACTCCATGAGCTTTGTAGCTAACACAGAGTACATATTCAAGAAAGATATGCAACACTTGTAACTCCTAAGAAAGTTGAACAGTTTTGCTGTAAGTAGGGATATTCTAGAGCTGGTATACAAAAGTCTTGTTGAAAGTGTGATAACGTTTGATATCTCAACCTGGTATGGAAACCTTGGGGCCAAGAATAAGAACAAATTGGCAAGGATTGTTAACATGGCCAGTAAAGTTATAGGGAAACCACAAAGACAATTGTCTGAGTTGTATGTACTTCGGACTAAGGACATATATTGTACAGTGAATATCGTCTGATCCTTTGCATCCCCTTCATGGCGATTTTGACATGCTTCAATCTGGAAGGCGCTATAGAGTTCCTCTAGCCCCAAAAAACATATTTAAGAAGTCCTTCATCCCACATGCAATTGCCCTGATGAATTCTTAAGATTTTAATTTGAACCTACTAGGTACCTGAAGCTCTGCCCCCGTTTTTGTCATTGTTGTTTCTCTTTTTGCCTACAGTATGTACAGTATTGGGCTGTTTAGGGTTTTTTGTGCCTGTGTGGTGTTTGTATTGTGTTGTCTTGTGGATTGCAACCATGGTGAAGCCAAAGACAAATTTCCATGAAAGTGAAAAAAAAATCTATCTATCTATATATCTACAGTATCTATCTAATGTGTGTTAATGTGCGTGTGCCCTGTCTTCTGTTACAACCCACCCCCAGGTCATAACGAGAAGTCAACCTGGCCTGTTTGAATAAAGGGTATGAAGTATGAGTATTGAGTTCCAGAATGTATCAGTAGCAGGGCAACATCCTATACAGTATGACCTGCATGAGGGGTATCTGTTATCCTATAGTGTGTGTGTGTGTCAGCAGTCATATATGGAGAAGACTGGTATTTATACCATTGATATAAGCTCGATATAGAGGCCTGTGTGTAATGTTCTATCTATGATGACCCCATGTCTTCATGATGCATCATGCATCCGTTTTCCACCCCTGGTATTTACCATGTCCTGTGGCGATTTCTTTTTTCTTCCAATAAATAAAAGATGAATAAATAATGTGTGTGTGTGTGTGTGTACCATCTTAGGTAGTCTCTGCGTGCCTCCAGCACCAGGCAGCAGTCCAAGCATCACCTCTGGAGTTCCCAGGATGGTCTTCCTGCTCTTGGTGGCCACGCGGTACTGGCAGGCTATCGCAAACTATAGACACACAGGGGGGTTATACTCTCAAGTGTACTCTCTCGCTCTCTCAGTGACACACACTCACTCTCTCTCTCGCTCTCTCATACACATACACACACACTCTCTCATACACTCTATATCACTCTCTCTCTCATACACACACACTATCTATCTCTCTTACACACAAACTCTATATCACTCTCTCTCATACATACTCTCTCTCTCTCTCTCTCACACCTCCAGGCCTCCACCGAGACAGGAGCCGTTGATGGCAGCAACGATGGGGATGGGAGACTTCTCGATCTTCTCAAACATCTTCTGTCCTTCCCGAGAAAGACTGGTCACCTCCTCAGCACTCTTACAAGCCTGAATCATACTGGGCAGCAGGAGAGGAGAGGAAGAGAGTGCGGTGCGGTCATTCAATTAAAGGAACATTGCAACATTATGTGAAATGTGCCTTCCATCTTCTCCAGAGTCAGACAAAAAGATAGATACCAATTTCCCCTCTGTGTGTTCAGTAGAAAGCTATCCAACTGCAAGCTAGCTGTTGGCCAAAAACACCTCTCCTGGTGTTTTAAGACATTTCACATAATGTTGGCGTGTTCCTTTAAAGATATGTTTTTAAAGAACCTCCAGTACCTGAAATATATTTTCAAAGACAACCCCAGAGGAACGTGATGTATTAATCCTTCTTGATCAATTATATGTTGACGCTTAAAAGCGTACAAATTGTACATTTAGCGATTGGTATAGTTTCAAACTTCAAGCAAACATTCTAAATTAGTCCCAAGTTTGTTTCCAGTTGTAGTGTTTGCTAATACAGTAGTGGACAGGAAATAACCTTGGGACCTAGCAACACAATCCATTGAAAAGGTCTATTGGTTGCATTTTGTAAGCCAACGTATAATCAGAATAGTAACATAAAGAGTAACTAGTCCTACTTGATGTCAGCCCCAGCAATGAAGCAGCCAGGCTTGGTGGAGATGAAGACAGCACTCTTCACAGCGCTATTGGCCCACACCTCCTCCATCACCTCCGTCAGCTCAGCCTGCAACTGCACTGACAAGGTGTTCACCTGCACGCACGCACACACACACACACACACACTCAATATTTTATTTGAATCCACAGATCAGCGGGCAGTGGTGGCCTAATGGTTAGAGAAGTGGGTTTGATCCCCATGGACCGGCAGGAAAGTGAATGAATAACTCTCTCCTGTCCAACCTCTCCTGAAGTGCCCTTGAGCAAGACACTTAACCCCCGATTGCTCCAGTGGAGTTGCTCAGTGGCCAAAAGTGTCTAACTGTGGTTGTACTGGGAAGCTCCCAGGTGTGAATCCAACTGTGTGAATGTGAAGCAGAGCTTTGCTGAAAAAGAGCATTCGTGCTCAGATAATCTACCCTGGTAAATAAAGATCACTTATACCACATATACATAGGATTCAAATATCAACAGAGGTTCAATGTCTATTGAGGACATTGCGTGAAGAAAACATTTGTTTTCGGGCAAAAGTATAGCGATTGTGCACATCCACACCCCTTGAAGGCAGGTGCAGAAGTGGTCTGTTTAGAAGACGGCGCTGTTGAATAGTTGTGTCTCGTCTAAAGAAGAGCATTGTGCTCAACATGTCAATGTTTACTTTGTCATGGATGTGAAATAAACAGGATAAAAAGAGACCTTTTCCTCTATTTAAATTACACTACGGCTGAACAATTAATCCAAAATGTTATCGAAATTGCAATATGGCCTAGTAGTGCAATATCCAAATCGCAGGAGGTTGCAATTTGTTAACGGTGAAATGCATGTCAAAATTCCATTCTAAATTAAGTGTTGTGATTAGAGCTGCAACTAACAACTATTTTGAAAGTCGAATAATCTATAGATTATTGAAACGATTAGTCAATTAATCGTATAAAAAGAAAAAAAAATCGAAGTTCTATGCATAGAACAAAGCGTTATTCCTCGTCTTGCACGATGCTCTTTCAGACAACTTGCAAAGGGTGAAAAGAATATCGTTTTTATTTTAAACAAAAACCTGTTTTCAAAAATTCTTTGAAAGGAGCTGAATGGTTTAAATAATAAGAAACACATAAAAAACACAAACCAAATGTTAACAGACTTTACATCAAATGGCTTCAACAACAGGCCATGGAGGTGCAGCTTAACATAGACCCAGCTAATCGATTAGAAAAATATGTTATTTATAATTGATGCATGTCGCAGCCCTAGTTGTGATGCTGATCTCCAGGCCTACAAATCGTATTCCAGACTTAAAGGAACACGCCAACTTTTGGGGAGATTCGCTTATTTGCCATCTACCCTGGAGTTAGACAAGCAGATACATACCCTTTTCTTCTCTGTGCATGCATTAGGCTTAGGGAACAAATGCACCGTTAGCCTAGCTTAGTAGTAAGTAGTAAGTAGGTGTGCCAGTGTAGCCTAGTTCCCAACAGTCACAAAATACCCTCCAAATACAACTCCAAAACGTTCCTGTAAACATGTTGTGACCTGTGTATTTTAGTGATAGAAGGGAACTCATTTTAGTGATAGAAGGGAACGCATTTTGTGCAAAAATGGAAAGCTTGCGTTCATGAGGCAGAATTGTTACAATAGCCAATAATCCCTTTTCTCAATGATAAATCCCTATACGGGTGGACCTCGCAGGCGGTCCAAAGTGACGTCAGACTACACCTCCCTATAGCCTAGATCCCTAAATCACACCATGATCAATATTGTGAATCTTGTCGCAATATCAATCAAAATAATGTGATTAGATATTCTTTCCAAATTGTTCAGCGATGAGTCTCTGCAGCACTGGCCTGCGATGTGGCCAGTCAGGCTTGTTCCACATATAGAAGATAGGTTGAATGGACAACAACCCACATGTCAAGGAGAAACACCTCTACAGATGCATGTGTTGCACAAACACAGAGTCGGAGACTGAATGATGTCAGTCAGAGAGAGAGAGACAAGCAGGTAGACAAGAGAGACTGTCACCCCCCCACAATCCCTGTCACACACACCTTAGATGTGGGATCGTTGAGTCGCACAACAGCCACATCATCCTTGACTACTTCGTAGCTGACATGTGTTCGAGCTTGATGGAGAGAATTAGGGGGGGGGGGGGGGGGGGAAGAAATTGACAGAAATAGAGAGAAAATGTATTACAATGGTAAAACTGATGACTTGATGTGAAAGGTGATATAAATAGCCTTGTTGAGATTTGTACTTGTGTGTGTGCGTGTGGTGTGTGCTTGTGTGTGTGTTATGGAACCAACATCATCATCCAGTTAGATAGGAATAGTTACCTGCCAAGGCCGAGGACACTGAGAGGTTTCGCCCGCCATGACCTGAAAACACACAGACAGACACACACACAGACACATGAACTATAACCCAGATAGGACAAATATAGAATTACCCTTGCCCTGCTACTGTTCCAAAACAAAAGAGATAATTCAGCCAGAGATTTGCAGGGATGCTGTAAACAGGTAGTGTCATTAGCACCAAAACCCAAACGTTGCTACTAAATACCACATACACAGTAATACTTAACAGAGAAATTAGAGCAAATACCATAATAATTCTGTTTGTGTGTGTGTGTCTCTGTTGGCTTGTTTTTGTGTTGAGGTTACATAAATGTCAAACTGGATTACCTTTACATCCGTGTGTGTGAGTGATGCAGGTAGTATAGTGGTGTGGCTGACCTCTGGAAAAGGTTGGTCCCGGACTCCCATCCCATTGCGTTTAGGGTATGAGGACGGTGATTGGTTCATTTTATATGCTTTTTAATAGATGGTATTGTTCACACTAGATTTGATGGACTAGCAGGCTGACAGACATTAACATTACAAGTGTACTTGAGAAACAGATAAGCCTAGGGCTATAATTACAATAAGTAATATAATAAATTAAATAATAATAACTCCTCGCCGAGTTCAGATTGATGATACAATATGCCAATGGGCAAACACATAGATAGCAATACATAACAAATTGATCTAAAGTGTAGAAAACTGCCTCTTTAACGTTAGTCTTGCCAAATAAATACTATAGATATAGGATATGAGGCCACGTGGGCCACGGTACGTAACAAGTTACATAAAATAACCCACTGGAAAACTCAACTCACCAGGAGGCAAGTCACCAAGATTAGGTGAAAGTTCACGCCTGGACTCAATGAAACAAGGAGCTAGAGTTAAGAAACGTTTGTTGGAATAGAGAATGTTCCTCTGCAAAAAAAAAAAAAAGCAGTAACATTACTTACACATTAAGATACCATACCTGAGAAAACGGGGTATTTGCTAGTTGCAAATCTGGAAAGAACACCGGCTGCACGGACTCCTGCCATCGCGAAGAGAGAGAGAGAGAGAGAGAGAGAGAGTTCCACACAAATCAGACCGAGTGGACTGACCGCTGGGGGCGCTGGGGGAGGATCAGGTGTCAACCGGGGAAAGGACCTGGAAGGAACAGGTGCAGTATTGCCTTTATGAAAGAAATATGTATTTATTGACATTATAGGTTGAAGTATTCATCCTTTGTCTTTGGAATATTATTTAAATAAATAAAAGAAATCTGTTGCCGCAACTCAAGCTCTAGACATATTTAATAATCGATGAATTACCCAAGAGTGCAGTCAGGCATAATATAGGACTGCCATCAGCTCGGTGGGGCTTTGAGGACAGAGGCGGTATTTGTAGTCACTTCACTCGCTATTTGTAGTCACTTCACTCGCTGTGTCGGGCAGAGCTAATGTCAGGGAGGCAGTGTTGGTAGAGAGAGAACACGATACAGGTAAGAATGTCTATTTTCCCTCAACTCAATACATTTATACGGAAAAAAAACCTCAGTATAGATATAAAATATGTTCCTACGCCGCATGCGCAATTAACTGGAGGACAGCTGGTAATAATGGGAACTTTTTAGACAAGTCACGTTAATCCGCTAACGCTAGCTAGCTGAGCTCCAAAGCTTGCCATTCATACAGCTGACGCATCATCATCACGTTTCAGTGATGTTGTTGATGTTGTATAATTCCAACGTTCACTAGACAATTTGTACCAGTCTCGTCGTGACAGCTGTGTCGCAGCTTGGGGCACATATATACAGTTTCGCTGCCCTTGTCTGTCGGGTATAGGAATCTAGGTGAAGGGTCACGTCTCGGTTGGAGGCGGGGCTGCGTGGCAAGAAGTGATCCCTTCCCAATGACATTATATATTATATACATATCGAATAGAACAACATACATTAGGTAATCATCAACAGGAGAGCTGATATGTTACATAGCTGTCTGATTGGTGTATTGCCTCCAGTGGGATATGCTCATACCTGCAAGCTAGTCACATTTTTATCCCAAATTAGGGTTTGTTTGATTGATTGAAAATGTTATTAACAGATTGCAGAATGGGTACAGTACAGCTCAATACATACAATTGTTAAGGCGATGCAGACCAGAGAAAGACTTTCACACTTAAAGTGAATGATTTCTGCATGGTTTTGTGACTGTCTGTCACATTTTTCAGTCTGTGTTTGCAGCTATGTGTGCTGTAATGTAGGTCATAGGTCATTTAGGAAGAAAATATCGGTTGACCTTTTCATTCATAGGGGTTAAGGTACAAAGTAAACTTATACCAGCTGGGAAACTCAGGTGGTCATGTAAGTTGTCAAGGGAGGGCATTTCATTTGTAGAAGTTTACTTATATTACCGATGTTTAAAATCTATGTATTATGATGATGGTAACCACTACCTTGATATGTGTGTGTGATTCTGTTTCAGAATACAATGGCTTCCATGCTGATGAACACAATCCGCAGCGGCCCCGTCGGCCCTGCTAGGGCTGTGCAGTTTGGTGAGTCTTTCCGTTATGGCTTCAGGGGTTGTCAACAAAATAATATTGGGGTACAACAACAGTGTCACTTGCCACGATAGTTTATTTACACCTATGAGAGCAATGTTGTGGAGCTCTTGAGTGAAGATGATGTTGATGCCTGTGTTTCTTTCTGTCTACAGCGGCTCGTTCTCTCAGTACCACAGCACAGCTCCAGACTGGGGGTAAGCAGTCACACCACCTGAATGAAGAATTCAAATGTGTTAACTTTCCATGGTCTATGAAACTTCACCCAATATTTGTGAACATGAGCTACTAGGGCTGCTCGATTATGGCAGAAATCAAAATCACGATTATTTTTGATTGATATTGAAATCACGATTATTAAACACGATTACTCATTGATCATATGACGACGACTGCATTTGTTTTACCTTTCTTCTCGACCAAACGCTGCGCCTCTGTCATCTTCTACGAGTTACCGAAGACATTTCAAAATAACTGTTGAAACGAGCAGTGGCTCCCTCCTCCCTCTCAACATGAGCTGAAACTACTGTTTGGGCTTGTGTGTGTATGTGTGTGGGGCACTGCTACTGTATGAAGGAAGGGTGCGTTGCATTTACAACACTAGACAAAACAAGAGCAACATGGCACAATCGCTTTATCTTGTTATCTCGCTTTATCTTGTTCTCATGATTGTGAGAAGCCAACATTGTAATTGAAACTTGATTAATTGCCCAGCCCTATGAGCTGCTCTCATCAAACCAGACAAGTAAGACTCAAACATGTGATGTCATCATCAGGTATACATTCTGGAGCTGCTCCATTGATGATGAATGGGACACTGATTTTGTGGACCGACGGACTGTTTTATTCTTTATACCCAAATGAGCTTTAAGTTATACCTTATTTTCCCCATGGGGAAATGTGTCCTCTCCTTTGACCCATCCGAACTACTTAGGAGCAGTGGGCAGCCACAGTGCAGTGCCCAGGGACCAACTCCAGTTGCAAGTCCGTCTTTCATTGCATTTTCCAACTCCTCCACACAGTAGGTACCGCTCAGTCTGTGTGAACAGTGTAGAATGCTACATGGTAAGCGAGGCTCTTCTTCCTGTGTGCGTCTTCCACCATCTTGTACAGCTCTGGAGTCTGGGTAGCTCAACACGGCTGCAATCGGTCTCTCTTCCATCTTCACAGTTGCTCACAGCTAGAATGCTACACAGCGAGAATGCTATATGGAAGGTAAAACGGGGAAAGGGTTCCTTTTTCTGTGGGCATCTTTGCATTATGGCAAAAGTTGAATCTGGTTAAACTTTCTTGCCACATTCTACTGTGATTTTTATTTCTTGCGGTAACCACTGCTGAAGCCAAAACATGTGTTTTTCCCACATTGTCTGCTCTGATACCAGTGCCTTGGTCAAGGGCAATAGCTGGAGTATGCACCTAGGATCCATGTCTTTTATGGTGTGGGAGGTACCCGGAGGAAACCCACGCAAAAACTGGGAGAACATGCACACTCCACACAACCCCCCCCCCCCCCCCCCCACGCCAGGGTACGAACCCAGCATCTTGTTGTGAGGCAGACCACTGTGCAACTCAATACTATTCTATAGTAGTATTCTCAGTTCTGAGAAAAGAGAAAATGTATCCCTATACACAGAACATTCCCCTAAGTGCTCTGTGTCACCTGTAACAGTAGCTACAGACTTTATACTTGATGACATCACACGTTTTGAGTTTTAGCACTCGATAATAAGTAGTTATTCATGTTCACTAATATATTTGGACCGTCTTAGACCATAGGAATAACATGTATGAATTCTTAAAGGAACACGCAAACATTTTGGGAAATTAGCTTTACAGTCTTCAGAGAGACAAGAAGATGGATACCAGTTTCCTCTCTGTGCATTCAGTTGAAAGCTATCTGGCTTCATGTTAGCCTAGCTTAGCACAATGAATGGAAGCGGACAGTGCCGGTTAGCCTTCAGGAGAGGTGTTGGTTGGACAATGCCTAGGCTAACCGGCACTGTCCGCTTCCATTCATTGTGCTAACTGCTAAGCTAGGCTAACATGCAGCCATATAGCTTTCTACTGAACGCACAAAGAGGAAAGAAGAGAAGGAGAAGATGATAAGCTAATTTCCCAAAATGTTGGCGTGTTCCTTTTAGTTGAGCATAGTTCTCCTTTTAATAGGCTAATCATTTTCATCTTTTTAAATTTGAATTGTGGGTGTGTCATGCCTCTTATTTATGCCATCACACATACATCATACTATTACAGCCCCAATCTGTGATTTTCCATGACCATATAAATGAGGGTTATACTCACACTTGCACACACTCTTGAAGTTTGAGTTGTAAATGGCTTATTGGAATTAATCCATTGCAAATCAGAATATAGGTTTGTTTTAGTACAACATAAATAACTTTTTTACAGCCACAAAATACAGCAGATACAAATTAAAATCATATTACCTGTTGTCTGTCAACTACTAGAGAATGAAAACATGTCTCTTTATTATAAATTGTTTGGGGCTATCCATTTGTTTAAATGTGGATAATAATTGGGCCTTTAACTTGGTAAGAGCACAAACTATGACACTGTTAAAACTTAAAAGTCATCACTCAAAACATCCTTCTCATTTCACCACAGTTCTAGATCTTCCGGATTCCACTGGATCCATTTGTGCAAACTATTGTCTTTACTCCAGTGTCTTATCTGTGTCTCTCCAGTTCAGACCAAGAGCAAGAAGACTCTGGCCCGACCCGGGGTGAAGAACATAGTTCTGGTGGAAGGGGTCCGCACCCCGTTCCTGCTCTCTGGAACCACGTACGTCCTGTTCTAGTCTTATCGTGGCCAGAGTCACATTATATGTTGTTTCTTAGATCAGCCACTGTGGTTTGGAGATCAACGTTTTTGTTTATGTTTACAGATACAGTGACCTGATGCCCCATGACCTGGCCAGAGCGGCTCTACAGTAAGTGTGTGTGTAAGGGAGAGAGCAGCTCTACAGTAAGTTTGTGTGTGTAAGGGAGAGAGCAGCTCTACAGTAAGTGCGTGTGTAAGGGAGAGGGCAAACCACACGCTTCTCTAGTTAAACAGGTTTTATTGGACTATGATGCCACAATCATGTTGAGGCCATTGCCTTCTTTAGTTACTACATATAGACTATGTTTGCTAGTAACATAGTCCAGTAAAATATGTTTAATTACAGGAGACAAGTGCATGGTCATTCTATATTTTTTACTGTATGGCTTTCAACACCATTCTTTGTCCTCTGAAATTAGGGCTGTACCCGAGTCAGAGTTTTCTTAGTCAAGTCTGATTCGGCAGGTCAATATGATGAATTGACGGTTTGTTTTATATATATATATATATTTGGCTAAATACATTGGCATGCATTGCAGTGCTACAGTAGCATACGTTAACAGTCAAGTGCAACATCATGTCATTTATTTTGAGCATTTAAAATCAATAGACGACTGCATTTGATGGCTGATGTGAATTGCCAACAATGCATTGATTAGCCTCCATGTTGATTTGTCAAAATCATCTGTCACAATAATGAGACGGTAACTAGGGTTGCCGCAGTAATGTGTAATTTCCCATGACTAATAAACTCATGACAACACCGGTATTACCAGTGACACTGGACATTTTACATAATGACGCTCAATATCTGTAGAGAGCTTACTTTGATCTTTAATGTCTGTTTTTAATTGATTTTCAATTAAGTATCCATTTGTTGGACAGACGGTTGACGTTAGGTTCTAATTTAAAAATAAAACAACTGACAGAAATACCTTTCATCAATTCTTTATCTGATGGATCAATGTAGCTGTTATTTAGTGCATCACTCAAACATACTGTTGCTGGCCTGGACTGGTCCTCGGAGCTCCTCCAGTTGAGCTTTCGCTGCTGCTGCAGGGTTTAAATCTGTTGCATGGCCTCTAGAGCAGTCTTTCTCTGCTTCATGTGAAGTTAAATCTACTCTAGACGTGAAAGTTAAACTTAAGCTGCTCTGTACTGCGACATCCATGCACACTTTACGTTTATAATGTCTGACGAAGTATTGATAACATATTTTACAAATTAGAGTTGTTTTTATTTGATGAATGTCTGCATTGATATGTGAAAATGAACTAAGTGGATTTTATTTCTAACGTCAATCGGTGACCAATCGCAGCCACTCTTATTGTCTGGGACCAAATACGGCCACGCCCCATTCCCAGTAAAAAGTGGGAATCTCTAGAATGGGTTTCGGGCGACGCTGTATACGGAAGTGACTCTAAAGGTGACGATAGACGACACTTTCTGTTGTCAGTAGATGGCAGCATTGGTTTAAAATTAAAAGGTGAAAATGTTAAACTACAACAATACACTTCCCAAGATCCTTAGCACAGGTCACAGGTCACTGGGATGTGTCTATTCTTCGACGTGATCTGAACAGCGGTAAACTATTACTGCAGCCTCAGTATAGCGACCGCGAATGGTAAACTAATTATCTTAACAAAAGTGCGCTGGTAGCATTACATATGTTGTCTAAAGGGGGACATATGGTACAATTTAAGATTTTAATGATAATCGGCATATAAAGGACAACATAAAGCATCGTTAATTTGTAAGAAACCTCAATGAAAACGGTAATATTCGCTATTGTTATGAAAATGTGATAGAATCCTATAAAAATGTGGACGCATTTGGTCTATGTTCCGTTATATAAACGATGGCTCGACTCTAGAATCTGTCGACTGAGGGATCTCTGACAAATTATTCGAATTGTCAACGTTCAGGGTGCAGCCCTGTCTGAAATTGCATGTGATTTGCAATGAATGAGAATATTTTCGCTGTTGCCTGGTCTCACTGCTGCAGACAGGGTTCAAACAAGGTCCTTGAAGTGCTGGAATTCAACAAGCCACTTTTTTAACAAGGTGCTTAAAAAGTCCTTGAAATTCAAGTAAACCATGATAAAAAATTTCTGAATCAAGAAATAATATTTTTTTTCTAAAGTGTAACAAATAGTTGGAAATTGGTTTTAACACTTTGATCGCCATGGTTAAATTCATAATTTACCATCCCTCGCCATCTCTATTTGTCCATGGAGAAGTTCCCCTTCTTTGCAGGGCTATAACTTTTTAAATTGTATTCAGGGTGTCCGCGGGACCTTAAAAAGTCTTAAAGTCTTAAATTCAACTATCAACTATTAAGGCCTTAATTTGTCTTAAAATGTCTTAAATCCGACTTTCGGAGGTCTTAAAAACATGCCATGTCATCTTATGTTTCATTGTGAAATCTGGGGGGAAACTATTATTAACGGGAGATAAAGTCAGACTTTTTTTTTTTTTTTTTTCACGCAAACGGTACGCTGCGCAGTGGGGCGGAACCAATTTATGGTCCTTAATGTGTGTCGCCGTCGGGAGCTATTTCAGAACACCGGAGCATAGGTAACACGTTATTCAAGCCGTAGCGATAACGCTGACGTTTAGTTTAGTTTAATTGATTTGTATTTATTTGCACTCGTTAATTTAACATGGGAAAGTGCAAATTTAATGAGAACTGCCTCGAAAACCCTCTGTTTGCACCGTGTGGTTGGTCCCAGTGAAAGTACGAGGCCCGCTGCAAACTCTGCAAAAAGGATTTTAAACTGGGAACGATGGGAATAAAAGCAGTCGAGTCACGCATGCACAGCGCTAAGCATGTTACCTCTACAAAAACCCGCCTGCAGACAACTTCAATATCAAATTTCTTTTCGACGCCGTCCACATCAACTGCTCAGGGACAGGTAGGTCTACCACCAATTACATCTGCACCTGTCCGGGTAATGTTCGGCTCCACGCCAACCCTTGAAGCTGAGGTACTGTGGGTTCTAAATACGGTCGCAAAGCATCAGTCCTACAATGGAAATGAGGGACTAGGAGAGGTGTTTCAAGCGATGTTCCCTGACTCTGTTAGGATCTATGCGTAACAGTACTGTATATTTGCATATCATGTATGTCACAAATGTAACGGTAATATATACCTGTATGTCATGTATATCCCTATGCCATAAATGTCATGTATGTTGTGCATGTCATAAATGTCACTATGAATTGAAAATGGGGGACCCTGATGTAAACTAGACAAACGTCTTTCTCTGGTCTGCATCCCCTTATTATTGTGTGTATTGAGCTGTACTGTATTGTACCCATTCTGAAATCTGTTAAATAAAGTATTCATTCAACCAAACCACAAAAACAAAACAACTGGATGAATGAAAACTTTATTTAACAGATTGCAGAATGGGTACAATACAGTACAGCTCAATACACACAATAATAAGGGGATGCATTGCAGACCAGAGAAAGACGTTTGTCTTGTTTACATCAGGGTCCCCCATTTTCAATTCATATTGACATACACAACATAGAATAGATAGAATAGAAATACTTTTATTATCCCGTGGGAAATTTGACACTGCAAATCGCTCAACATTTAAACAGGACAGGTCACGAATTAGAATAATAACACAAATCAATAAAGTTGCCTAGGATAAGAGTAGAGTAAAATAGAATAAAAATGAAATAAAATATACAGAAATAAATACAGTAAAAACATACATGACATCATGACATACAGGTATATACTGTAGTACTGTTACATTTGTGACATACGATATGCAAATAATATACAGTACTGTTACCCAGAGATCATAACAGAAAATAGTATATATATATGATGGGGATGAGACTGTACATTAGGAGGAGGGGGGGGGGTTGGACATTTACCGTGGCCAGTTTCGAATTGCAGCCTCCCGTAGGTGCTCTTTAAGAGCGGTTTTGAATGTGGGCAGGGGTAAAGTGGGTTTTAGGAGTGAGGTTAAGCAGTAGTCTGACCAGTTTGTTTTGTGATGTTTGTAATCTTGTTTTTAGTGCCTTTGAGGTGCTTTGGTACCATGAGGTGCAGGCATAGTCGTAGTACCCTTGAATGAGTGTACTGAGAGTACCCATGATTTTTGCCATTTTGTTATCGTGAAATTGGTATTAAATTTAATTCTGAGTGGCATTAAAAAGTCTTAAAAAGCCTTAAATCTGACTGGGCTAAACCTGCAGATACCCTGTGTATTGCTAAATTGACATTATTATGGCCCATTCAATGTCCTATATCTATTGTTCAGGGTGTAGCAACGTTATACTTTTTCATTCACATATTCATACTAAAATACGGTCTAAAGTATAAGTATGTTATCGTTTTCTGCAGCTTTCTCCAGAACTTGATTTATAGCCCCAAATGCATTATATTGATGATGAAATACAGTTTGATAGCGATCGGTGCCAGATAAAAAATTTCAACTGGAGGTGGTTCTAGAAGTTACTACTTATCATCTGATGTTGACCGGATGGGCGGGGGGTCGTTTATAATTCCGTGGGCAACGTTAGATGATTCATCTAGTGTGGGTGATATGATCATCAGAGCAGGTTATATCGAACACGGTAATAATAAACGCTGAAACTTACCCCAGTCTCCTCGGGCCGTTGGGCGATCAGCTTGGAGTAGACTGTTTTCTATTATGGGATGTTGATCTAGATGAACCATTTCCAGGTTGTATAATACTATATACGTCCAAATAACGTTGTTTATTGAGTTAGGGCGAGCGATTGATTATCCAGTGTGTCGAGATGGAGTCCTGCTAACGATCGCGAGTGCCCGGACGAAATATGGGTGAGCACTTCCTGTTTGGCGCGTCACTTCCTGTTGGGCGATCTGCCGATCGGCCACCAGATGGCGCTCTTGAACCGTTAGAGAGTTGAGTGGAGCTCAGCAGTATATCTCAGGTCCCCGGAGGAGAAATATGATTTTGATCACAGATTTTTGAAATATTGATATCAAAGACGTGTTACGGCGTCTTCGGCAGAATGAGCATGTTTTTTTCTATAAAAACAGTATCCTTTTAAATGCCCTTTTTAAAATGAAAAACAGTGCTTGGAAAAGTACTTGAAAGTCCTTTAATTTCATGTTGCAATGTCTGTGTGAACCCTGTGCAGATGAACTTAGGGAGGTTTGTTTGTGTTTTCGTAGGGGTCTACTACACAAGACCGGTCTCCCTAAAGAAGCTGTAGATTACATCATCTATGGAACCGTCATTCAGGAGGTCAAGACCAGCAACGTAGCAAGAGAGGTAAACGCATACAACGCACATTATGCCATTTTGAATGCTCAAGGCGAGACACCCCAGGTGAATAGGCAAATATACTTTTTTTGTTGATTTTGAGATTGTTATATTTTGCTTCCTAAACATGTCTTCTATGAAACTAGTGACAATAAAACGTCAATAACACACATTTAGTTGTTTATTTTACTTCATTTTGCCTTATTGCATCCATAAATGTGCACATATTTAATGGGGAAGTGCCTCATTTGCATATATAAACATAAAATTCAGAAAACTTGCAATATATTTTTTCTTAGTTTATATGTACATAACAAACTGGGAAAGTTTCATAGTGATATCTATTCAAATATTCTTTGCCTATTAGGGGGTACTACACTGTACTACACTGTTTGTAGCCTGTGTGTAGTTATGTTCAGTTCAATAACATTATTATTATTATTATTCAGTTATCAGGCATGTGTTTAGGTTGTCTATTACTAATGGTTTGATTAGGTATTGTGTTTGTAAATATCTGTTTAAAAAAAAAAGTATGGCATTTTACAATACAGAACTTTGAAGGCGTTTTTCCCAAAAATGAGTTTTAAGAGTTTTTCCTCATACTCTGAGCCAGAGATCTCCACTTCAGTAGCACTCGCATACACCAAACCTTCCAGTTCTATTCATATCTATGTTCTGAAGGTATTTACAGAAGGGTTTGTTGATATCGCATTCATACCCTGATTTATATCACATTTTATTCCTAAAAACATGGCGAAATATGGAATTTTACCATAAAAATGGACTGAATGGAGTATTTTCTGATTTATGGAGTGATAAAAAGAGATATCCAAAATCCCCTCTGTAATAACCTTTGGCTCTAATATGTCAACAAAATGAAACTATAATTTTGAAAATGGCTTTATCCAATGTTCAGATTTCTGTCCTGGAATTATATGCAAATTAGTGCATATTTAAGTAGATCATGCCTCATTTGCATATTTAAACATACAATTTCAGAAAACTTGTAATACAAAAAAGTCTTGTCTTAATATAAGTAATCAACTGGGGAAGTTTCATTGTGATATCTATTAGTTAAATGTTTTACCATATTCACCTGTAGTGTCTTGCCTTAATTCAAATCCACCAATTACATTATACATGTGTGAGATTAAAATGTTTCTAAGGGCACTTAAATAAAACATTAAAAGCATTGTCTCTCCACATACAGCCTGGCTACCTTAACAGTGGAAACTGAACAGAATTCTGCTAGGTGTTCCTTCATAATCACACACACACTAATGCGCACAAAGTCAATTGAAAAACGCGAACGGAGGAGAACAGACTCAGTTTAGCTCGAGGTGTCGTGAATGGTGTTCACTCAAGTTGAAAATATTTCAACTTAAGGCGAGATGGAGCGACTAGGTATTCTCTTAACGGTGAATATGAAATATACTGCTGTGAATGCTCTGTGGCATCTAGATATTGAATAGGTTACATTTGGAAAAGGTCTTGTTTTTGTAAATGTCAATAAGGCCACTTGTGACCAAATGCACTAGTATGTCTTCATGTTAGTATTGCTAGTTATCAGCTGTCAAACTGACATGAATAAAGTCAGACTATTTCTCTTTGCGTTGTCTGAACGTAGAGAAATAGGAGCCTCTGAGGATTGTTTTAATGTCCTGTGATGTACTCCCTGATCAAATGCATAACATATTTTACCATCTATCTATCTTTCTTTTTCCTTTTCTTTTTTAAGAACAACGGTGCTTTAACTTCATTAAATTGACTAATTCTATTGGAACCCAGATGGGTTTTGGATGTGATAATGACACATGTTTGTATTGCAGGCAGCGCTGGGTGCAGGCTTCTCTGATAAGATTCCATCCCACACGGTCACCATGGCCTGCATCTCTTCTAACCAGGCCATGACCACCGGTAACTTTGTGTGGGAGGGGGAGAGATAATTCACTTGTCAGCTGCTTCATGAAGTGCCATTTTAACTGTAGCTGATAATAGGAGCATTATGGGGGTTCAGCCAGCTAGAGAGAACACACTGATACAAGTGTGTGCGTGTTGTCTTTCCAATTATTTTATATGCTTCCTTCAACCTGGTTGTCAATTGAGTGCACATGTAACTGACAATATTGCAATATTTATGTATCTTTGTATATTATCTTTGTAATTGCATGTGGAATAAATAAATCATTTGTGTGCGTGATAAATGTTTTACAAAATCGAGGGCAGTCGGTTGGTTCATGTATTTCCATGATGTGTGTAATATCTCTCTATAGGTGCTGGTCTGATCGCCGCAGGCCAGTGTGATGCCATCGTGGCGGGCGGAGTGGAGTTCATGTCCGACGTCCCCATCCGTCACAGCCGCAAGATGAGGAAGACCATGCTGGCTCTCAACAAGGCCAAGACCATGGGCCAGAGGCTCGGCCTGATCGCCAGCATCCGCATGGCTCACCTGGCCCCCGAGGTACACCACACTACAGGCTAGGAGCATGGCTCACCTGGTACACCACCACACCACAGGCTAGGAGCATGGCTCACCTGGTACACCACCACACCACAGGCTAGGAGCATGGCTCATCTGAACATCACACCACAGGCTAGGAGCATGGCTCATCTGAACATCACACCACAGGCTAGGAGCATGGCTCACCTGGTACACCACACCACAGGCTAGGAGTATGGCTCACCTGGTACACCACACCACAGGCTAGGAGCATGGCTCACCTGGTACACCACACCACAGGCTAGGAGCATGGCTCACCTGGTACACCACACTACAGGCTAGGAGTATGGCTCACCTGGTACACCACCACACCACAGGCTAGGAGCATGGCTCATCTGGACACCACACCACAGGCTAGGAGCATGGCTCATCTGAACATCACACCACAGGCTAGGAGCATGGCTCATCTGAACATCACACCACAGGCTAGGAGCATGGCTCACCTGGTACACCACCACACCACAGGCTAGGAGCATGGCTCATCTGGACACCACACCACAGGCTAGGAGCATGGCTCATCTGAACATCACACCACAGGCTAGGAGCATGGCTCACCTGGTACACCACACCACAGGCTAGGAGCATGGCTCACCTGGTACACCACACCACAGGCTAGGAGCATGGCTCACCTGGTACACCACACCACAGGCTAGGAGCATGGCTCATCTGGACATCACACCACAGGCTAGGAGCATGGCTCACCTGGTACACCACACCACAGGCTAGGAGCATGGCTCATCTGGACACCACACCACAGGCTAGGAGCATGGCTCACCTGGTACACCACACTACAGGCTAGGAGCATGGCTCACCTGGTACACCACACCACAGGCTAGGAGCATGGCTCACCTGGTACATCACACCACAGGCTAGGCTAGGAGCATGGCTCACCTGGTACATCACACCACAGGCTAGGAGCATGGCTCACCTGGTACACCACACCACAGGCTAGGAGCATGGCTCACCTGGTACACCACACCACAGGCTAGGAGCATGGCTCACCTCGTACACCACACCACATGCTAGGAGCATGGCTCACCTGGTACACCACACCACAGGCTAGGAGCATGGCTCACCTGGTACACCACACCACAGGCTAGGAGCATGGCTCACCTGGTACACCACACCACAGGCTAGGAGCATGGCTCATCTGGACACCACACCACAGGCTAGGAGCATGGCTCACCCCCGAGGTACACCACACCACAGGCTAGGAGCATGGCTCACCTGGTACATCACACCACAGGCTAGGAGCATGGCTCACCTGGTACACCACACCACAGGCTAGGAGCATGGCTCACCTGGTACACCACACCACAGGCTAGGAGCATGGCTCACCTGGTACACCACACCACAGGCTAGGAGCATGGCTCACCTGGTACACCACACCACAGGCTAGGAGCATGGCTCATCTGGACACCACACCACAGGCTAGGAGCATGGCTCACCTGGTACACCACACCACAGGCTAGGAGCATGGCTCACCCCCGAGGTACACCACACCACAGGCTAGGAGCATGGCTCACCTGGTACACCACACCACAGGCTAGGAGCATGGCTCATCTGGACATCACACCACAGGCTAGGAGCATGGCTCACCTGGTACACCACACCACAGGCTAGGAGCATGGCTCACCTGGTACACCACACCACAGGCTAGGAGCATGGCTCACCTGGACACCACACCACAGGCTAGGAGCATGGCTCACCTGGTACACCACACCACAGGCTAGGAGCATGGCTCACCTGGTACACCACACCACAGGCTAGGAGCATGGCTCATCTGGTACACCACACCACAGGCTAGGAGCATGGCTCACCTGGTACACCACACCACAGGCTAGGAGCACAGGACGGAGGGACGGATTAAAGGCGGCATCATAATAATTGATGGTTTCAATTTAAATGTAAACGGATTCACGGCATTGTGGGAGATCAAACGTGGGGGGATTTTTTTTGTTTTTGTTTCCGTGCCCCTAAAAGTAGTTGCAAAGGATTTGCGCTACTTCTACCGGGAGAGAGACAATTTAGATAACTAGATAAGCATAATTGTTTATTGAGATCCCTGTTGTAGAAGAATACATTTATAGGGGATGAAACTATGGATTTAACAAATTCTGGAGACGCCAGAGCCGCCCCTGGGCAGAACATCGTGGGGCTTTAATGTTGATGCTCACATGGTGGGGGAGGGGCGGAGCGACACACGCACACACCAGGAAGCCAGGAAAGGTTTAAATATCGAAACCAAGTAAGATCATACTAGTCTGACTTAAAGGCCCAATCAGTGATCCAAATGTAAGCTAATGGGTAGCTTCACCACCAAAAATAAGAATGAAGACTTATTTTTATTCTTTATTGACTTGAGTTCTTGATACAAGGACTAACTATAGATAATGGGTAAATATGATTATTTTTTTATTATGCATTTTGTGGCTGTAGATGGGTTTGTTTACGGTATAATACCGTATTTTCCATTTACAGATCAAACTCTTCAAGAATTTTTTGTGTGAAAAGCGGCCTGTGAGAGTAAAGTATTTTTCCCCAATTGGTTTAAAAGAAAATCCTTTGGGGCTCGTGTTTATAACGGCAACCGTATATAAAATGACTATTTCACAGCTTTGCACTATATTATGATCACCTAGCAACACTCGAGTAAAATCATGTTGTTTGACATGGAATCTGTTCCCTGTCTCTCCAGCTGCCTGCAGTAGCAGAGTTCTCCACAGCAGAGAGCATGGGTCACAGTGCTGACCGCCTGGCTGCCGCGTTCGGAGTCACCCGGTTGGAGCAGGATGAGTTCGCCCTGCGCTCACACACACTGGCCAAGAAGGCCCAGGACGCTGGCCTGCTGGAGGACGTCATCTCCGTCAAAGTGCCAGGTATTGGAGACACACGCACACACACACACACACACACACACACGGGCAATTCTTTAGGACCCATACACACTCATACACATATCCTCATTGTCACACACACACAGTCAATTCATTAGGACCCATACACATATCCTCATTAACACACACACAGCCTAGGTTGCTATGAGCGACGGATGATGCAGTTGAAATGGTTCAGGTAGAGTACGGTTGTTGCCATGGTGACCATCTTTTTATTTTTTATTTTATTTTTCCCTGCCGGTCTCTCCAGGGCGTGACATTGTATCCCAGGACAACGGCATCCGTCCATCCTCCATGGAGCAGTTGGCCAAACTGAAAGCTGCCTTCGTCAAGCCCCACGGCACCGTCACTGCTGCCAACTCCTCCTTCCTGGTACACACACCCGAATTGATCCATGATTTATTTAAAGGGGAACTATCTTATAAATGGCCCTTTTCAGTGTTTAGCATTGTTTCCTGGCTATGTGGACTTATATTAATAGGATTTATGTATCTAACTCATATTTGCGCATTCTTCCAATTTTCCTCTCACAATATTCACCCTTACTGAACCGAGTCATCTGAAAATGTGCATATCTGTGATGTCAGAGATTTCTCAGCTGCATAATAATGTGGTAGTTGGTGTGGCAGTTGCCACCAGGCCACACAGTGGTTGGAGCCCAGCCTCAAAACGGCTTAAGATCTTGAGGTAGAAAAATGCTGTTTTTGAGTACTTGATTAGAAATGCAAAACAATGAATTTTTTTGAAAAAAAAACCTTACAGAGGTGTTCCATAGACTCACAGGAATTGTGTAAAAGTGCCCAAATAGTGAAATAAATAGTAAAATAGTTCCCCTTTAAAATTAAATGTTGTATGAAGCTCATTCATTCTCTGATGCGTGTGTGTCCTCAGACTGACGGTGCCTCTGCTGTGCTCATCATGTCTGAAGAGAAAGCCCTGGCCATGGGCTACAAGCCTAAGGCCTACCTCAGGTAACTTTACCCTGAGCATATATTTAGCTTACCTTACTGTACTTTGTAATGTTACACTATGCTGGCTACATATCACAGCCTGGCACAAATGTATGTATAGTGAAATTAACTTAAGATCCCTTGGACCACTGTATGTCATGTAGTCTCATTTAATTTACTCAGACACATTCTATACATAAAATCCAGGCCACTTATTTATCAAACACTTCCCCTGAAGTTGTTGAAATGGTCCAAAACATCAGTCTTGTCTCTTGAGTCGAACGTTACATTTGTTATTTTCACTCGGTCACATTGGATTCAACATGTTGGCGGTCAGCAAGCAGACAGACTTCACCATTGAAGGTTTGACAAAATGGACCATCTCAACAACTTCAGGGCGAGCGTGTGGCAAATAAGTCGCCTGAATTGTATGTTTTAGGTGATGTAGAATGCGTGCCTTTGCCAAGCATGCGTGTCCTCCTATAAACATTAATACCAGTAGATATGTTGCCCCACAATGCACTAATGAATACTCTTATGAAAGAGCGTGAAACTTTATAAAATATTTAATTCTTCAGGAAGATGGAAATTTAGCGTGTCTTATGAGTTAGTCAATAACAACTATGTAAAGGTGGTCGGCAAACCTCTACTTGGGTTGAAATAAGAATAGTAATGTTTAAATGACGATAAAGTTGTAGCAGTAATGGCAGTAATGACTGGTGAGAGGTAGGCTTGCCGCGGTAGTCTGTGATGCCAGTGTTACTCAAGTGTTCAGGCTACACAGTACATTACTGGCCCACCGCCCCCACCGGCATATGCTTTTTTTTATTTTTATAGAAATAACCTATTTTGATAATTTTCACATATCGATGTCTACATTAAAAAAAAATATATATATATATATGCTAATTTGTTAAAACGTGTTATCTAGTGTGTAAGTCAGAACTGCACGTGTCTGCGCGGACAGCAGCTATTTCTTTTACATTTCCCTTTCACTTAGTGAGTAGTCTTAACTTCTCGTGAAGGAGAGAAAGAAGCTCTAGAGATGACACGACTCATTAAAACGATAGCAGAGGGTTCCCAAATATTTTGGATTAAACCTAGAGCAGCGAAAGCTCGACTAGAGAGGAGCTCAGAGGACCAGTCCAGACCAGCAGCAGTATGTGATCAATGCACTACGTTGATCCGTCCACCAATGAACAGAAAGTGATGGAAGGTATTACTGTCCATTGGTTTGTTTTTAAATTGGAACTTAATGTGAACTCTTGTCTGTCCAATAAATGTACACTAAATGTACAGTAATCATTGAAATGTATTAAACAGATGTAGACAGACAGACAAGGCGGAGCAATCTAGCTTGTGTCCATATAGTGTTTTTTACTGGCGGGGCGCTGTGGAGAAAACAAATGCTGCATGTGAGTTTTGTATCTATGGCAACAGTGTAACTATCACCAACCACCATTGTATGACAGACTAGCATTGTTACTTTTGATTAACATTGTTATTTTATTGTCTCCTTTGCATTTTATTGTATATTTGTTATTTACTTCTGTTGTCTTGGCATCGCGATTCACCCGTTTGCCTTGTATTGTATATCTGTTATTTTTATAGCCTGGCATCGCAATTCGGCCGCACAAAAACGTCTGAGCGCTCTGACAGCAGAAGCCGGGCGCAGTGCTTTCCCTCTAGGTGGCTGCATGTGCTCCTGCATACGCTCACTCCTCATTCATGGGATTTTTTTTTAAAAGCACCCTGAAAAAACCCCACTATATGTGGACACAAGCTGCGGCTAGATTGCTTCGCCTTGTCTGTCTTCATCTGTTTTTAATACATTTTTCAATTATCAGTATACATTTGTTGGACAGAGTTCACATTAAGTTCTAATTTAAAAACAAACCAACGGACGGTAATACCTTCCATCACTTTTCTATTTGTTCATTGACGGATGGATCAACATAGTGCAAAGACCAGCGCTCTACAGATATTGAGCGTCATTTTGTAAAATGTCCGGTGTCACCAGTCACACCGGTCTTGTCATGAGTTTATTAGTCATGGGAAATTTCACAACACCACCTAGTGAGAGGGCTATAAATGTAGCGGAGCTGGTTTGGAAAGATTATTTTGTGTTGAGCTCTGTCCTGACTCTAAATTTAGCCCTTGAACCCTAAGAATGTAGATAGTTAAATGTGTCTTTATTTTATGTGTGCCTGTGTGTGTGTTTTAGCCAAGGTTACATGAAGGGAAATGACAAACAGATTGGTCAGCCAGGTCTGAGATTGTGAGGCCTTGTGTCAAATTACTAGTTTCAGTCGTTCTGATAATGTTGTGTGTTTGACCCTGCAGGGACTTTGTGTATGTGGCCCAGGACCCCAAAGACCAGCTGCTGTTGGGGTGAGTCTCCTAGTCTCTCTGCTTTTCACCTCTGACCGCCCAAGGCGTCAGAGGTCAACTGCTCTCTAACACATGTTGTACCGTCGTCTCATGCTCTAACTGTCTCCTCATGCTCTAACTGTCTCCTCATGCTCTATAACTGTCTTCTCATGCTCTAACTGTCTCCTCATGCTCTATAACTGTCTTCTCATGCTCTAACTGTCTCATCATGCTCTATAACTCTCTTCATGCTCTGTCTCCTCATGCTCCAACTGTCTCCTCATGCTCTAACTGTCTCATCATGCTCTAACTGTCTCCTCATGCTCTATAACTGTCTCTTCATGCTCTGTCTCCTCATGCTCCAACTGTCTCCTCATGCTCTAACTGTCTCCTCATGCTCTATAACTGTCTCCTCATGCTCTAACTGTCTCCTCATGCTCTAACTGTCTCATCATGCTCTATAACTGTCTCTTCATGCTCTGTCTCCTCATGCTCCAACTGTCTCCTCATGCTCTAACTGTCTCATCATGCTATAACTGTCTCCTCATGCTCTATAACTGTCTCTTCATGCTCTGTCTCCTCATGCTCCAACTGTCTCCTCATGCTCTAACTGTCTCCTCATGCTCTATAACTGTCTCCTCATGCTCTAACTGTCTCCTCATGCTCTAACTGTCTCCTCATGCTCTATAACTGTCTCCTCATGCTCTATAACTGTCTCCTCATGCTCTATAACTGTCTCCTCATGCTCTAACTGTCTCCTCATGCTCTGTCTCCTCATGCTCTATAACTGTCTCCTCATGCTCTGTCTCCTCATGCTCTATAACTGTCTCCTCATGCTCTATAACTGTCCTCATGCTCTATAACTGTCTCCTCATGCTCTAACTGTCTCCTCATGCTCTAACTGTCTCTTCATGCTCTCTGTCTCCTCATGCTCTATAACTGTCTCATCATGCTCTATAACTCTCATCATGCTCTATAACTGTCTCCTCATGCTCTATAACTGTCTCCTCATGCTCTATAACTGTCTCCTCATGCTCTATAACTGTCTCTTCATGCTCTCTGTCTCTTCATGCTCTCTGTCTCATCATGCTCTAACTGTCTCCTCATGCTCTATAACTGTCTCATCATGCTCTATAACTGTCTCCTCATGCTCTATAACTGTCTCCTCATGCTCTATAACTGTCTCTTCATGCTCTGTCTCATCATGCTCTATAACTGTCTCTTCATGCTCTCTGTCTCTTCATGCTCTATAACTGTCTCTTCATGCTCTATAACTGTCTCCTCATGCTCTATAACTGTCTCCTCATGCTCTATAACTGTCTCCTCATGCTCTATAACTGTCTCCTCATGCTCTATAACTGTCTCCTCATGCTCTATAACTGTCTCCTCATGCTCTGTCTCCTCATGCTCTATAACTGTCTCCTCATGCTCTAACTGTCTCCTCATGCTCTAACTGTCTCTTCATGCTCTATAACTGTCTCTTCATGCTCCGTCTCCTCATGCTCTATAACTGTCTCCTCATGCTCTATAACTGTCTCCTCATGCTCACTGTCTCCTCATGCTCTATAACTGTCTCCTCATGCTCTATAACTGTCTCTTCATGCTCTATAACTGTCTCCTCATGCTCTATAACTGTCTCCTCATGCTCTGTCTCCTCATGCTCTATAACTGTCTCTTCATGCTCTATAACTGTCCATGCTCTAACTGTCTCTTCATGCTCTATAACTGTCTCCTCATGCTCTATAACTGTCTCCTCATGCTCTAACTGTCTCCTCATGCTCTAACTGTCTCATGCTCTGTCTCCTCATGCTCTATAACTGTCTCCTCATGCTCACTGTCTCCTCATGCTCTGTCTCCTCATGCTCTATAACTGTCTCCTCATGCTCTATAACTGTCTCCTCATGCTCACTGTCTCCTCATGCTCTATAACTGTCTCTTCATGCTCTGTCTCATCATGCTCTATAACTGTCTCTTCATGCTCTCTGTCTCCTCATGCTCTATAACTGTCTCCTCATGCTCTGTCTCCTCATGCTCTATAACTGTCTCTTCATGCTCTATAACTGTCTCTTCATGCTCTATAACTGTCTCTTCATGCTCTATAACTGTCTCCTCATGCTCTATAACTGTCTCCTCATGCTCTATAACTGTCTCCTCATGCTCCTCATGCTCTATAACTGTCTCCTCATGCTCTATAACTGTCTCCTCATGCTCTATAACTGTCTCCTCATGCTCTATAACTGTCTCCTCATGCTCTATAACTGTCTCCTCATGCTCTATAACTGTCTCCTCATGCTCTAACTGTCACCTCATGCTCTAACTGTCTCCTCATGCTCTAACTGTCTCCTCATGCTCTATAACTGTCTCCTCATGCTCTAACTGTCTCCTCATGCTATAGAACTGTCTCCTCATGCTATAGAACTGTCTCCTCATGCTCTATAACTGTCCTCATGCTCTATAACTGTCTCCTCATGCTCTAACTGTCTCCTCATGCTCTATAACTGTCTCCTCATGCTCTATAACTGTCTCCTCATGCTCTATAACTGTCTCCTCATGCTCTAACTGTCTCCTCATGCTCTAACTGTCTCCTCATGCTCTAACTGTCTCCTCATGCTCTATAACTGTCTCCTCATGCTCTATAACTGTCTCTTCATGCTCTCTGTCTCCTCATGCTCTATAACTGTCTCCTCATGCTCTATAACTGTATCTTCATGCTCTGTCTCCTCATGCTCTATAACTGTCTCCTCATGCTCTATAACTGTATCTTCATGCTCTCTGTCTCCTCATGCTCTATAACTGTCTCCTCATGCTCTATAACTGTCTCCTCATGCTCTAACTGTCTCCTCATGCTCTATAACTGTCTCTTCATGCTCTCTGTCTCCTCATGCTCTATAACTGTCTCCTCATGCTCTATAACTGTCTCCTCATGCTCTATACTCCTCATGCTCTAACTGTCTCCTCATGCTCTAACTGTCTCCTCATGCTCTAACTGTCTCCTCATGCTCTATAACTGTCTCCTCATGCTCTATAACTGTCTCCTCATGCTCTCTGTCTCCTCATGCTCTATAACTGTCTCCTCATGCTCTAACTGTCTCCTCATGCTCTAACTGTCTCCTCATGCTCTATAACTGTCTCCTCATGCTCTATAACTGTCTCCTCATGCTCTAAGTCGTGTTGTACTGTTTGACCTACACAGGCCAACTTACGGCACTCCCAAGGCCCTGGAGCGTGCAGGGTTGACCATGGACGACATCGATGTCTTTGAGTTTCACGAGGCCTTTGCAGTAAGTGACCGTATTGAAAGGGTGAATGTGTGTATTGAAAGGGTGAATGTGTGCACGGAAAGTGGTATTTAACTGTTCACTCTGGGACTTTTGCTGGACAAAGTGTACACAGCATTTTCAGCTTGCTGGACAAATGGCTAAAATCATAGTTGCATCCTTTATCAGTGTGTGAAAGCATGTACAGTATTAGGCTCCGTGGTAGGCTTATGTAACGAGATGATATTGAAAAGGTTTTGTACTTTTTAAAACATTAGTTGGCCTTTCCTAAATATGAAATAGGCGTGCTTTGCACAACACGCTGGATTGGTTCAATGGAAAGATGCAGACAGACGGACAAGCAGCTGGGACAGGGGTTGTGAGGACATGGAAACCTGGAGCCTCTCAGCTCTCCTGTCTTCTCTCAGCTCTCCTCCTGTCCTCTCTTAGCTCTCCTCTTCTCCCCACTTCATAGTATAATTATATTCTATTGATTGATAGATATTCTTTATTGACAATAACAATATGCTGTATGGACTCGCAGGGAGATGCCACATTATTTGTAAATTGTCAATAAAAAGTCCAAGTGCTTATTTCCATGGTGGTCCTTTTGAGTCTAGGTGTATATATACATTATGTATGTACTGTATATATGTATTTTATGTACAATATGTATGCCCGACTTTGCATGAGTACTATCACGCACCATCTTTCATTCATGACAACCTCTAGCTTTACTGCAGCGCTCGCTGTCTGACATATTACTGATCAGGGGAGGAAACTAACTTTTTGGCTTACCAGCCAACTGGCGAGTATCTGATTTTTTTTACCAGACAAACTGATTTTTTACCAGCCAAAAAAAATCGCTAATTGTGATAATTACTTCTTTGTATGTCTTCGTCTAAATTGATTTTCAATCATAGTAATAATCACACCGTGTCTCTACTCTTTAAAATATTTATTAGCATAAAACATTAATAACAGTCTACTCTCTACTCTTCACAATATTAGCATAACACATATTAACATGAAAGAGGGATCTATTCTGGACTGGTTTGGGCTGAACTGGGCAGTGAAAGATGCTGGGTTGGACTGGGTTGGGCAGTGAAAGAAAAAAACCGAAGTATGTTGTGAAGTGTATAGATAGATAGATGTGAAATGTATAGATGTAGCAGTACTGTCTATCTGTATGTCGTGTATGTCATATGTTATGATGAATTGAAAATGGGGGACCCTGATGTAAACAAGACGAAAGTCTTTCTCTGGTCTGCATCCCCTTAACAATTGTGTGTATTGAGCCGTACTGTATTGTACCCATTCTGCAATCTGTTAATAAAGTTTTCAATCAGTCAATCAAGTTAACTTTGAACCTCGGTTGTCAAGCCACGTCAATGTTGTGTATGCATCCGAGTGTTCACTGTGCCTTTAAGACGGCACGGTGGCCTTACGACAGTGCTGTGAAGTAACGTCAGTTGGGTTGGTCTGCTGTTGTGCACTGGTTGAGCTAGCCCCTTTCGTGACTGCGATGTGCAAGCCAGGGGCTTTTGAGCATGAAATAAAATGTCTAACCTTACGTCGTAGTCCGGTGCGCAATAGACTAACATACACCTCTGTAATTTAAATGTGTCCTTGCCTTGGACTCGAGAGTTGTACTAGGGTTGGATGCAGTTCCCCGTTGCTCAGTCTGTCTGTTTTCCATCTTCTGTGTTTAACGTTATCTGTTTGCGAGTGCTTCCTTGACTGATGGCCAGTACCACGGGACTTTTATTCAACATTCTATATTTCCGCGGGTTGGCCAGTACTGCAGGAACTTTTATTAAACATTATATATGTCCGCGGGTTGGCCAGTACTGCGGGAACTTTTATTAAACATTATATATGTCCGCGGGTTGGCCAGTACTGCGGGAACTTTTATTAAACATTATATATGTCCGCGGGTTGGCCAGTACTGCGGGAACTTTTATTAAACATTATATATTTCCGCGGGTTGGCCAGTACTGCGGGAACTTTTATTAAACATTATATATGTCCGCGGGTTGGCCAGTACTGCGGGAACTTTTATTAAACATTATATATGTCCGCGGGTCTTGTGCAGTGCTCTCGTGGCACTGTCAACTCGCCAGACTGGCGAGTGGTCTTCATGAATCACTCGCCAAACGTAAAAAATACTCTCATTTGGCGAGTAAAGTGGCCTAATTTCCTCCCCTGTTACTGATGTATAACCCCCTGATGAGTTTCACCTGGGTGACCAATACAACTATAGGCTAAGCAATGTTTTCTTTTTCTGCCGGACAGTAAGTCTGGTAGGCTTTTAATTTTCTGGGCTGCCATAATTTTACTGCCAATTACCTGCTAGCATAAACTCTGATAAGTGCACACAGACTATGTATGTGTGGTAGGACCTAGGTGCATTAACACGTTCAACGATTGATGTAGCAGTTGTATAGCTCAGAAGAAGCTTCTATCCCCAGGCCATCAGGCTGCTAAACGAACAATGAATGAACACTACACAACAACAACCACCAAACGCACATAGCACACACATCCACACGCACACACTCACTTAAACAAACACACTGTAGCACCCACTCCACACACTTATAGCACACACCCACTTTAAACAAACACACTGTAGCACCCACTCCCCACACTTTATATTTATTGATGAAGGATTGCACTACAACTCGTACACCTTACTGTAAATTGTACCTAAATTGTACCTCATCCCATTTCTGCTTTGCACTATATAGTACTGTACATTAGTACACTGCATAGTATTGTATATTATATGGTAACTCAGAACATTGTACATATGTCTATACCGATCACTGTGACCTCATTTTCTTCTTCTAAATTACATGCTATACTATGTTATTTGATACTATCTTGTCTAGCACAGTCTCTGGAGCGTAACAGTAAGAAGCATTTTGTATGAAAGTATTCTGTACTTCTGTATGACAACTATTAAAGAAACTTGAAACTTGTATAATGGAGGCGATGATCTGGTCTCTGGCTGATTCCATTGTGGCTTTATTCATGGTGATCCATGTTTAAGGAGATATCGAGCAAGATTTCAAATGGTTGCTCCCTCTACGTCCTACACTTCTGGCTTCTGAGCTGTTTGAAATCAATGTGTTGATTTGTCTGGTATCTATAATAATGCTGTGTTTTTGTGTGTGATACAGGGCCAGATCATGGCTAATCTGAAGGCCATGGATTCAGACTGGTTTGCCCAGACGTACATGGGTAGAAAAACAAAGGTAAAACGTCCTCCTGTTACTGTGATCTCTGTTATGAGCAGGTGTGATTATCGTTTGGTCCTAACAGCCCCATATGTCTGTACTCTCCTCGGTGCTGTGTTCTTATACAAACGTCTATATCTTGAATGTTTTTGTTTTTTTACACACGCTACTTTATAATTATTTTGTTACAGCTACTTGAGTAGATGTTTAAAGTATTTGTACATGCATTTACACAAGACTATTTTTGTATTGTGCCCATCTCTGATCTGTATTGTTTTGATTTGTGTGTAGGTGGGTACTCCTCCTATGGAGAAGTTTAACCTGTGGGGAGGGTCTCTGTCTCTGGGTCATCCGTTTGGAGCCACAGGCTGCCGGCTGGTTACCACAGTAGCACACAGACTACAGAAGGAGGGGGGTCAGTACGGACTGGTGGCAGCATGCGCAGCAGGAGGACTGGTGAGAGACACACACACACACACGTACATAGGGGGAGGCTTACTGTGAATTAGAGCTCAGGCTGATCCAATATATAACATTCATATTGTGGCGACCCATGTAATGAGCTGCGGCCGACCCGGGTTCGATTCCCGGACCCGGCGTCCTTTGCCGAATGTCTTCCCCCCCCCCCCCCCCCCCCCCCGCTCCGTCTCCCGTTCTTCCTCTACCTGACTGCCCGGTAGTACAAACTAATAAAAATCTACCAAAAACACAAACATTCATATTGTTACTGCATTATGAAATAAAACAATATCCATATTAGCAGAGACTGCAACATGGGCATTTTTAAATATGTTTTCTAATGCACCTAATGAAAGAGATTTAAAAGACTACGACTACATTGGTCATCACACCTAGAAATACTAGGCCTACATTGGTCATCACACCTAGAAATACTAGGCCTACATTGGTCATCACACTCAGAAATACTAGGCCTACTTTGGTCATCACACCTAGAAATACTAGGCCTACATTGGTCATCACACCTAGAAATACTAGGCCTACATTGGTCATCACACTCAGAAATACTAGGCCTACATTGGTCATCACACCTAGAAATACTAGGCCTACATTGGTCATCACACTCAGAAATACTAGGCCTACATTGGTCATCACACCTAGAAATACTAGGCCTACATTGGTCATCACACTCAGAAATACTAGGCCTACATTGGTCATCACACCTAGAAATACTAGGCCTACATTGGTCATCACACCTAGAAATACTAGGCCTACATTGGTCATCACACCTAGAAATACTAGGCCTACATTGGTCATCACACTCAGAAATACTAGGCCTACATTGGTCATCACACCTAGAAATACTAGGCCTACATTGGTCATCACACCTAGAAATACTAGGCCTACATTGGTCATCACACTCAGAAATACTAGGCCTACATTGGTCATCACACCTAGAAATACTAGGCCTACATTGGTCATCACACTCAGAAATACTAGGCCTACATTGGTCATCACACCTAGAAATACTAGGCCTACATTGGTCATCACACCTAGAAATACTAGGCCTACATTGGTTACCACACTCGCACTTCACACGCTAGTGACCTTTTGGTTACATTTTGTATCCATAATCCACTGCAGTAATTGTCCCTTCTCATGGCGTCTCTGTTTTGTGTGTGTGTGTGTGCTGCAGGGTCACGCCATGGTCATCGAGGCCTATCCCCAGTAGAGCGGCCGGGATCCTCTCTGATCCGACAAACGGAACCGACAACCCGTCTACACGCTCACGTGTGAACACGACACGCAGACTGTACATACTAACACCTCTTTGCCTTGTTGGGTTAACGATGCGTGTGCAAAGGCCTGTAATGTAAATGAAACTAAATGCAGTGTCTAATTTATAGCAGGGACGTCACTCTCTGTGCATGGTGGGTTGCCTTGACGCGTGGGCTTTTGCAGCACTGACGTCTGGACTGGTGGACGAGACGCGTCCCATGATCTGCCAGTAATGTAACGTACAGTATAGAGAACCTTGACTCTCCGAGTAGCTCTTAAAGACGCTATTGTGATGCTTGTAATGCTGTTTATATGCTGTACTATTTCTTTTTACGTAAAAGATTAAAAGGTCTATTGAGAAACATGCAGTGTGTTGGTGTTTTGTTATCGTTTCATAATGTTGGTAACAATAGGATATCTGAGGGGAAAGTTTAATCGTGTTTCTGGGGGGGGGGGGGGGGGGGGGGGGGAGATTACGGCTTTTAAATTAGTGTCCTTCCATATAGGGAGGTGTAGTCTGAAGTCACTTTAGTTTCCCGCGCGGTCCACCCGTATAGGGATTTATCATTGGGAAAATCGGCTATTGTAATAATTCTGTCTCATGAACATTGGCAAGCTTTCCATTTTTGCACAAAATGAGTTTCCTTCTATCACTAACATTATTGTTTAACCATTTTTGGTTGAAATAAAATTATACGTAATTATTTTACAATTAATTGTGAATTGTTTCATGTTGAGCTATAGATTGTGGATGAATACACAGAAAGGTACACCATACCAATGTTCATGCTTTATTTGTTTTTAAACGAGACGATTTAGAAATGTGTATTGGAAATACATAGCAATTTCAAGCGAGGTGGACCGGCCGGAAACAATGACGTAACCACTACACCTCCCTATAGAAAGATATGTGTAGTGTGGGCTAAAATCCATTTATTTATGTCCCTAGATACATTTATCCATGTAATTATTATCTTGTCTCATGTCTCAGCCTGTATTTATCTCGGCATGTCTGTTTCTACTGAGGTGGCCAAATCTATTTGTGACCGGAAGGGTCAGTGCAGCTGTTGCTAAGAACCACAAGCCCACGGACCAAGGACTGATGAGACGACGGTTTTGGCTGACCAGACAACAGGATCTGCATTATGTATAATATCTATGAATCAATCTATTTATCTATTGTAAGAATGTATAGACAAATATCTACAAATGTGTGTACCATTAAAAATATCAAAACAAGCAAATGCCTAGGTGTCACCATGACTCCTTCTGAAACCACCAGGACACACGTAATTCTAGATCCTTGCCATTTCAACTGTTTACCTTTTTATATAGGCATTTGTTAAAGCCCTGAACCTTGCTGCTAATTTGGAAGAAAGCCACCTCATTCGCTCGGAACACCAACCAGAAAACTATAAAATGACAATGTGATGGGGGCCGCGGGAGACACACCAAAAAGCTAAGTAGAACCTGTGTGTGTAAATACTCTGTAATATTGAATATTCACTCTGTAATAAATATTTGATTGCTAACACCCTCTCCTCATCTTTCAAGGTCAATAAAAGAATGCTTTAACAGTAGGTATAATAGTTTAAGCATTCTGCGGAGCTCTCGTAGGGTTGCTGCTGATTTTGGATTCATGAATATGTAAATGGCGAATATGACTGGCAGGTGACTTAAAAGTAACGTGTACACACACACCTGCTGCAGATGACAGTTCCTGAGATGCAGGTGCATGGTGTTAAACAGTGTTGTGGTATGGCAGCCCCAGTCCAACTCTTGACATCCTCTTAATGGGTTTGTCTTGATTGACTCTGGATGATTAAATGTTTTTCTGATACAGACTCTTTGGTTTATTTGATCCCCTGAGTGTGATTGTCTTCAGCTCTCTCTCACCCATTTTCTCTCTCTCTCTCTCTCTCTCTCAAGTCTGGGCTTGTTAACATAACTTCAGAGTCGCACGTATCCGTTTAGAATGTATTTAAAGATTTAATTCTCAGTTAAATCCTTGACTGTGTGTGTGCACGTGTCTCCGCTGCGGAGTTCATTAATGCAGACAGGCTGTCACAGGCTACAGGCAGGGGGAATAAAACCAATGTTTTTACTGCCGAGGCAAAACGGAGCTCACATGTAAATAGCAGCGACGTGCGGGAGAGGGTTTTGTTTCAGAGCTTCAAACTGCCTCAACCCTGTGAGACGCGGAGACACACAGAGGGGGAGCGCACACTTTCTGCCTGCGGAGGGGTGGGGTTTTTTGCATAATAAAGACACAGGTAGGTCAGATGCAGAGCCATGCAGCAATACAACCTATAAAACACAAACACAGGTGAGTAATATAATATCTTGCCACAATTAATACACGATATGTCAAATGCAAGGGCCACATAGCAACAAAAAAGGCCTCTAATGATGCAAAAATGCATGCACGTTGTAAATTCTTTGACAAAAAGAGGCCAGGCTACCTACAAGGGGTCCAGTCCAACAGGTAGCCTACCCATCACATACAGCGGCAAGCTGACACACACCAACATGCAGTACAGTGCCAATGGTGAACCCTGCACCCTGCACGCAGACACACACCAACATGCAGTACAGTGCCAACGGTGCACCCTGCACGCAGACACACACCAACATGCAGTACAGTGCCAACGGTGAACCCTGCACGCAGACACACACCAACATGCAGTACAGTGCCAACGGTGAACCCTGCACTCTGCACGCAGACACACACCAACATGCAGTACAGTGCCAACGGTGAACCCTGCACGCAGACACACACCAACATGCAGTACAGTGCCAACGGTGAACCCTGCACGCAGACACACACCAACATGCAGTACAGTGCCAATGGTGAACCCTGCACCCTGCACGCAGACACACACCAACATGCAGTACAGTGCCAACGGTGAACCCTGCACGCAGACACACACCAACATGCAGTACAGTGCCAACGGTGAACCCTGCACCCTGCACGCAGACACACACCAACATGCAGTACAGTGCCAATGGTGAACCCTGCACGCAGACACACACCAACATGCAGTACAGTGCCAACGGTGAACCCTGCACTCTGCACGCAGACACACACCAACATGCAGTACAGTGCCAACGGTGAACCCTGCACTCTGCACGCAGACACACACCAACATGCAGCAGGCGCTTCCCTGCCTCAGACGAGCTTTGATCACATGGAGCCTTTTATGGGATTTGACTGGTGAATGCACCCACTGCTGTCACTACAAATCTACCTCACCGCACTCACGGGGAAGGGATGGGGGGGGGGGTGTCAGGGTGTGAAGGGATGGGGGGTGGTGTCAGGGTGTGAAGCGGACCTTCATCTCGTTCCTACACTGCTCACACAGGGCGGCACCTGCTAAAAGCCACACTTGACTCATGCTTCCTCCACCTGCTCAGTTTGGTGTGTGTGTGGAGGGAGGAGGGGATTGTGTTCTGACATTTATGCAGTATATGTAAAGTTATTAAACATTACCAGCCAAGTAATCTGTTTGAGTGCCACATTTTCACTCGGCATGCTGTAGCCTAATTCACATGGTGGTCTTAACGCCCTATTGTCTCTGGGAAACCTTTTAGGATGTTGTTCAGGAGTGTACCGCTTTCTGTCTGCCATTAGTGCTGCTTGCCCCTTGGATTCATACTGAATTGTCACGTTAGCCATCACTCAGAAAAAGGTACCGGTACAAGAACATAGCCTAGTTATCGTGTCTGAGGAGGCTATATGCCTAACCCTAGCAAACACCACGCTGCATTGGGGAAGTAGGCATAATGTAATAGTACGGTATACATACCAGTCAAACTAATTAATGCACTTGAGTACAATATTACTTTCTAGGGGAAGACATGTAATATATCAGTAGTTACAGTGTTATTACTTTTGAAACACTTGTTGTTGATAGTCAGTGTTCTAATAGACACATTTGATTAAAAAAGAAAATTACCTTTACCCACAATTAACATTATGCATTATGACAAGAGGACATGAGTTACAACATAAAACTGGTAACATGGTGTGGTTTTTAAATACTGTATGTAGGCTACAGGGAGTTCCCAAGCCGCTCTTCTCATGTGACTATAGAGGCGGGAACATTCCTGTGATACCAATCAAATTGGAGGGAGGGGGGGGGGGGGGGGGGGGGGTACTAATTTCAAAATACCATCCAAATATTATTACAGCTGTTTTTTCATTTGATTGGGACCTTTTCTGGGGACAGAAAGTATGCAGACCCAGCAGTAGCAGTAGCAGACTGCATTGAGGTGTTTTGAAGTATAATGAAGTGATTCTGCTCATTGAAATGCGTTCATATTGGAGAGAATAAAGATGGGGTGAAGTGAATAAGGAGGAAATCTGCATGATTCAGAAAGTATGTTTATGATATACATGATAGTTGTAAACATTTTAAAAAGTAGGCTAAAGCTTTATATCATGTGGTTGTTCACGACGTTGTTCAAATCATCCTTCAACCTTCCATCTTTGTCTCAGTATATCATTCAAACACAAGTATTATTTCATATAAAGCCCCAGTATATTGAGTTTATGTATGAAATATTATAGGGGCACTTCACCAAAAACGATGCAGATTGATTGATTTTGCACATTCAGATTCAGATTATTTTATTGTCACAGCTTTTTTAAATGTACACATACATTCAGAAAAACGTGAGATGCTTGTTCTTCCCGGCCCCTCATAGTAGATTTGTAAACAACAATACACAACAATCTATACAAACTATACAATACAAGG
>NC_140169.1:121128653-121133653 GCF_963971535.1 Notolepis coatsorum
CATACATTTGATGCTTCCACGAATAACTCCTACACCCAGGGATCTGTCTATATGGTATATTGGCTGCATTACAATATTGCAACAATTGATCTGCTGACAAGGGGAAGTCTGAGATCTGAGTTCCTTCCGTTTCCAGCAAGGGTGCTATTGGCATGGAGGTTGCTCCATGTCGATCCCATCCACACTGTGATAAATACACTAACTTCCTCTAATCAAACCAAAGAGTCTGCTGTAACAACAGACCACTAGATGGCATTCAGACTCTTTGCAGACTTACTGGCTTACAATGCTTAGATAGACAAAACATGCTGTGTACCTGTCTGTCTGTCTGTCTGTCTGTCTGTCTGTCTGTCTGTCTGTCTGTCTGTCTGTCTGTCTGTCTGTCTGTCTGTCTGTCTGTCTGTCTGTCTGTCTGTCTGTCTGTCTGTCTGTCAGCAGTCTGTCTGTCAGGATTTTGTGTACTTGTCTGTTTGTTTAATTTTATGTATCTGTATGTATCTCTGTATGTACCCAATAATATAATTGACAATCACAAGTCAATTATAAACTGTATGTGTATGTATGTATGTATGTATGTATGTATGTATGTATGTATGTATGTATGTATGTATTATGTATGATGTATGTATGTATGTATGTATGTATGTATGTATGTATGTATGTATGTATGTATGTATGTATGTATGTATGTATGTATGTATGTATGTATGTATGTATGTATGTATGTATGTATGTATGTATGTATGTATGTATGTATGTATGTATGTATGTAGTATGTATGTATGTATGTAGTGTATGTATGTATGTATGTATGTATGTATGTATGTATGTATGTATGACTATGTATGTATGTGTAACAGAGGTACCGCAGTATATCCACATTCACGGGTACAAGTAGTGACGTGGCTGTGGACGGTAAGCGGTACTGCAAGTAAACTCACTCCCCAGAGGCATCCAGACCCGGAAGCAAGAAGTGAATTCACTCTTGCTTAGTGGTCTGTGATGCCGCCCGCAACGCGGGCGTCCGGGGTTCAACTCCCACTCAGGGCGATCCCTTAACAGGGGTCGAATCGACTAAACACAACGCAGACAAGATCACACCGGCTACATGTGGTGCCGTGACCTGGATGCCCTGGGTGGAGTGAGTTTAGGGGGGTGAGTGTAATGGAGGTACCGCAGTATATCCACAGTCACAGGTACAAGTAGTGACGTGGCTGTGGATGGTAAGCGGTACTGCAAGTAACCTCACTCCCCAGAGGCATCCAGACCCGGAAGCAAGAAGTGAATTCACTTCTTGCTTAGTGGTCTGTGATGCCGCCCGCAACGCGGGCGTCCGGGGTTCAACTCCCACTCAGGGCGATCCCTTAACAGGGGTCGAATCGACTAAACACAACGCAGACAAGATCACACCGGCTACATGTGGTGCCGTGACCCGGATGCCCTGGGTGGAGTGAGTTTAGGGGGGTGAGTGTAATGGAGGTACCGCAGTATATCCACAGTCACAGGTACAAGTAGTGACGTGGCTGTGGATGGTAAGCGGTACTGCAAGTAACCTCACTCCCCAGAGGCATCCAGACCCGGAAGCAAGAAGTTGTTGTATACTCATCTGGTTATTTAGTATAACATATAATAATGAGGAGACACGAGACACGGGTAAATTCCAGTTGACAGCTCTTTAGTGGAAAACTCAACACAGGTGATTACAATCACGGCAGTACTTATTAGCAGGGGGCGTGACGTTATCTAATAAGGGGCAAACTTAGAATGTCAATACACAACATATCCCTCCCCCTTAACTTTGAAGGTTCCCCTAAAAAGTAAGTACTTAAACATTAACAAAAAAAACACTAAGTGTCACTGTGGTTTGGTATCCTTCATTCTATAATTAACTTAACAAATCATATTTTAAACTTAAACTTTCATGGGCTAGTAACCTTTGCCTGAACTAGGGAAAGAGGGTAGACTACCTCAATTCCCAGACTGAACCCTGGGGATTATTCTGCCCCAATTGTAAGGGTTAGTCTATCAGGAGGGCGTCTGACTCTACTGGGGTAACGACCTGTAGGCAAGTCAGTTTCATTGTCTTTTGGGGAGGACTGTAGGAGTCCGGGTCTGGGAGAAGTGATGGCTGGGATAGGCCTAGGTGTGCCTGGGACAGGGGCCACTCTTGCAGGTTGCGTCTGGGGCTCTTCTGGTGATGAATGCTGCTCCTGGTAGGTCTCCTGCTCTGGAACAAAGGATGGCGGCTGAGGTGAGTCATCATGGAAACCAGCCGTGTGGAGCAGTTGATCGATGTGTCTTCTCCAGATGAGATTATCCCTGGTTTCTACTGTATATGACACAGGACCCGTTTTTGCAACAACTGTTGCAGGCATCCATTTGACCCCTTTTGTATAGTTCCGGGCGAGAACCCGGTCTCCAGCTGTGAAGCTCCGAAACTTTGCTTTCGCTCGCCTCTCCACTTGAGCTCTCTGTTGCATATGCACAATCTCCCTCGTCTTTTGGGGTCTCAGGAGGTCAAGTCGAGTGCGGAGTTGTCTCTTGAGCATAGCCGAGGCAGGCGAGACCTTTGTCGTAGCATGAGGTGTGTTTCGGTATGACAGCAGGAAAGCACTGAGGCGCCTGTTGATGGACTGTGTACCTTGAGAGGACTTAAGAGCTTGCTTCATGGTCTGTACGAACCTTTCAGCGAGCCCATTGGTAGCAGGGTGATAGGGTGCAGACTTGATGTGCTGAATACCATTCTCCTCCATGAATGTCTTGAACTCTTCAGACACTAGTTGTGGGCCATTATCACTAACCAGCTGTTGTGGTAGACCAAAGCGGCTGAAGATAGACCTTAGCTCTTCGATGGTCCTCATAGAGGAGGTGCCCGTCATGACGACAACCTCAGGCCATTTGCTATGAGCGTCGACTACGATTAAGAACATGTGGTTCTCCAATGGTCCAGCAAAGTCTATGTGGACTCTTTGCCATGGTTCTTCAGGCCAGTCCCACGGATGTAATGGAGCCAGCTGTGGGAGGTTTCTCACTCTCTGGCAGGCAGAACATGACTTTGCTTTCTCCTCTATAGCTGCATCCAGGCCTGGCCACCAGAAATAGCTGCGTGCAATTTCCTTCATACGCACGACCCCACAGTGTCCAGAGTGGAGCTCGTCAAGCACTTTCCCTCTCAGCTGCCTCACATTTGTCTGTCCAATTCCATGTTTGGGCTTTGTGTAGCAGCTCATGGAGCGGTTTCAGCCTATTGGCAAGGTCAGGCACAAACTTCGCATAGTATGTCAGCAGGCCAAGGAATGATCTCAACTGACTCACATTCGTCGGAGATGGAGCCTCCACAATAGCCTTCACCTTTGACGGTGCTTTGTGGAGTCCAGTGCTGTCAATCACGTGCCCCAGGTACTCGACAGAAGGTTGGAAAAACTCGCATTTGTCTTCCCGGACTCTAAGACCATATTCCTCCAGTCTTTGCAGTGTGGCCCCCAGGTTCCTTAAGTGCGACTGCTCATCCGGTCCTGTGATAAGCAGGTCATCCAGGTAACACTGGACCCCTCGTAGCCCACTTAGGATCTGGTCCATTGCTCTTTGGAAAAGTGCTGGAGCAGAAGTAATCCCAAAAGGAAGCCTCTGGTACCTGAATAGCCCCTTGTGTGTCACTATGGTCAACAGTTCCTGTGACTCTGGATCTACATGCATCTGGAGATATGCCTGACACAAGTCTATCTTACTAAACTTCTGTCCCCCAGCTAAACCAGAAAAGAGTTCATCAATGAGGGGTAGTGGATACTGTTCTGCAATCAAGACAGGGTTCACAGTGACTTTAAAATCACCACAGAGTCTTAGACCCCCATCCTTCTTCATGACTGGAACAATCGGCGTGGCCCATTCACTGGTGCTCACTGGCGCCAATACCCCACTCTCCACCAATCTGTCTAGTTCTGCATCTACCCTGGGTTTGATGGCATACGGAACAGGTCTAGCCTTTAAACACCTCGGTGTGCTTCCTGGTTTGACTGTCAGCTTAACAGTAATGTCCTTCATGCTACCAAGGTCTCCACCAAAAACTTTGGAGTGCTTCTTCAAAATCTCCTGTAGGGGGCCTGTGTCTCCATCCTTAACCATGAACACTTCTTGCCAGTTCAGTCTGAGTTTCTCAAGCCATCGCCGTCCTAGCAGAGCTGGACGGTTTCCACGAATGATGTACAGTGGAAGAGTCTTCTTCCGCTTGTTGTGTTCCACTGTCACATTCACAACTCCTAACACTGGAACAGCCTCTCCAGTGTAGGTCCTTAACTTCAATTTGCTCACTCGAAGAGTCAGGTGCTGCAGCTTCTCTCTGAAAACAGCCTCCGATACCATGGACACACGTGTGCCGGTGTCCACTTGCATCCGCACTGCTTTATTGTCCAACAGTGGTGTGACCCAGTATCCATCATCACTGTCCAGCACAGATAACACATGTACAGTATCATCATCATCATCATCAGACTCACAGTCACTCTGCTCGTCCTGTTCGTGCTCCATCTTATTCACACGTTTCTTCTTGTTTCTGTAGAAACCACCTTTCTTCATCTCAGTGTGCTGTTTGTATGTCTGGGTCTTCCTATTACCACAAGCACGTTCGATATGGCCTTTTATACCACAGTTTCTGCAGTCTACGTCTTTACACCAACACTCTGATGGCTGATGCCCCATTCTCCCACAGCGGTAGCATGGCTTGCCAGCTGTTGTCTTCTTGTCCTCAAAAGACAACTTGTGCACTTGGGCTGATAGACTTAGCTGCTGTGCTTCTCGGGCAGCCATTTCCATTGACGTACTTATCTCTATGGCCTTTTCCAGTCTCAGGTTAGCTTCACTCAGTAGTCGTTTCTGAATAGACTCACTGCGTAGACCACACACCAGTCTGTCACGTATGGTGTCATTGAGTGAAATACCAAATTCACAATATTCAGACAGGCGTTTAAGTACAGCTACAAACTGTGAAACAGATTCACCCTCTT
>NC_140169.1:121136153-121138653 GCF_963971535.1 Notolepis coatsorum
GGGTAACAAAGATGGGGATGAGGCTTGATGTAACTGCAGGGAAAAGGCAGAATGATCCAGAAACTGTGGCGTCAAGAACCACTATGTTGGCTGTTGAAATGTTTTGAAATTGGAGGAAAAACTATGGTTGGGAGGGCACACACACACACACGCACGCACACACGCATGCACGCACGCACGCATGCACGCACGCACGCACGCACGCACGCACGCACGCACGCACGCACGCACGCACACACACACACACACACACACACACACACACACACACACACACACACACACACACACACACACACACACACACACACACACACACACACACACACACACACACACGTACACACTTGTATCAGTGTGTTCTCTCTAGCTGGCTGAACCCCCATAATGCTCCTATTAGCAGCTTCAGTTAAAATGGCACTTCATCAAGCAGCTGACAAGTGAATTATCTCTCCCTCTTTCTCCCCATCTCTCCTTCTCTCTCCCCTCCCTCTCTCTCTCTCTCTCTCTCTCTCTCTCTCCCTCTCCCCCCGGCTCAGTGACAGTAGCCTTAGGCCTAAAATAAAGAGCAGCCGCGTGGTGCGTGGTGCTCTCACACACACACACACACACACACACACACACACACACACACACGGCAGAACTGAAGTGACATCCTGTCAAAACAATAGTTTACTACAACAGGAAGTTGTGTCTTCTGTCAGACAGAGGGTGTGAACTTCAACTTTAGGACGTATAGATTTATGTTTCACGTTGATCTCTGTGTGTGTGTGTGTGCATGTGCGTTCGTCCGTGTGTGTGTGTCTGTGTGCATGTGCGTTCATCCATGTGTGTGTGTGTTTTATTTGGGCCACTGCGCTCTCTATAAAACAAAACAAAACAAAACTTTGAAGACAATTTAGAACACAGTTCACCATTGCGGCTTCCCTCGGAGTAGAGCTTACCACCGACAAACTCACCATCACCAGAGTAAAGCATTTCTCCAGTCTCAGTCCTACTGACTCACTCACTCACTCACTCACTCACTCACTCACTCACTCACTCACTCACTCACTCACTCACTCACTCACTCACTCCTACCCACTCACTCACTCACTCACTCACTCACTCACTCACTCACTCACTCACTCACTCACTCACTCACTCACTCACTCACTCACTCACTCACTCACTCACTCACTCACTCACTCACTCACTCACGTCTCTGTTTAATCCACTTATACCATCTCCTGAAAGGTCTTCTGATGGTATATGATCTTTGTCTGCCCTCAAGGGGAACTGAGGAGAGTTTCCCTGGACAGTCAGTTCTGTTCTGGTGCCACCACCAGGGGGGGCTCTAGAGCAGGGTGGTTGGTATGGTGCTGGTACCCCTGGTCTGTCTGAAGCATATCCACTGCGGAGCAAAGTTTGTGTCTCCGCTTTTTTTTTTTATCATTTTCACGACTTCACTTCACAAACTGAAAGTTTAGTACTTTAGTAGTGTTTTTCACTCAACCTTTATTTAAACTTTATTTAAAAATACATTGTCAATCTGAAAATAAGATTAAAGGGGAACTATTTTACTATTTCTTTCACTATTTGGGCACTTTTACACAATTCCTGTGAGTCTATGGAACACCTCTGTAATATATATATATTTTTTTATTCATTGTTTTGTATTTCTAATCAAGTCCTCAAAAACAGCATTTTTCTACCTCAAGATCTCGAGCCGTTTTGAGCCTGGGCTGCAGGTGCAGGTGCCACTGTGTGCAGCTCATCTTGTATCTCAACATTAACATGCAGCGGTGTCTTTCTGACATCACATATCGCACACATTTTCAGATGACTCAGTTCAGTGAGGGTGAATATTGTGAGAGGAGAATTGGAAGAATGCACCAATATGAGAATTTTGAGACATAGATCATATTAATATAAGTTCACATAGCTAGGAAACAATGCTAAACACTCAAAAAGGCCATTTATAAGATAGTTCCCCTTTAATGTTCTTTCTTCCTGAGAGGTTAAGCCTTTTCGGATAAACGAGTTTCTCCACCCAAAACAGCGGTGATGTATCAGTTTACAACATTCTCCTCCTCCTGCCCCCGTCACTCCCCTCTTCCTCCCTGATCTACAGTAACAGCACAGGGACACATAGAGCCCAGAGCTACTTCCACCTGCCCCGTTTATACTAATCAGAGGTGCAGGAGTGAAGGGACAGGGAGGGGAGCTGACAAGGTGAGAGAGCAGGGTAGTGGACTGTAGGTCACCAGAGAGACAATGAGAGAATTGTTTCACTGTGTAGGATAGGGGACCAGTGAGACTGTGATTTGTGTGGTGTGTGTGTGTGTGTGTGTGTGTGTGTGAGTGTGTGTGTGTGTGTGTGTGTGTGTGTGTGTGTGTGTGTGTGTGTGTGTGTGTGTGTGTGTGTGTGTGCGTGCGTGTGTGTGTGTGTGTGTGTGTGTGTGTGTGTGTGTGTGTGTGTGTGTGTGTGTGTGTGTGTGTGTGTGTGCAGTGGCGGACT
>NC_140169.1:121143653-121188653 GCF_963971535.1 Notolepis coatsorum
ACGTACCCGGTGGCCTGCGCGATGGACGAGAGCGGTGTTCATGCTGATGGTACTGATGATGGGCATGTTGGTAAACAGCGCGATGAAGGTGTTGTGTAATTCCGTGTGTAGACTAGGAAGTGTGTCAGTTACTGTCTATCTTACTTAGTTCGCTTCTTTTGTCTCTGCCTATATGCTTGCTGAGAGGGAGTTTAAATGTACGTGTGTGTGAGTGTGTGTGTGTGTGTGTGTGTGTGTGTGTGTGTGTGTGTGTGTGTGTGTGTGTGTGTGTGTGTGTGTGTGTGTATGTGTGTGTGTGTGTGTGTGTGTGTGTGTGGTGTGTGTGTGTGTGTGTGTGTATACAATGTTTGTGTGTGTTTTCTCCCGGCCACGGTCTTGAGTGCTTTTCCCGTTTCCCTGGCAGGCTGTTCTGATTGGCTGGCCCTGGGAGTGGAGATATCATGTTTAGCCCCAAACCAACATGCTCCCTCATCCACTGCTGCTGCCACTGTGTGTGTGTGTGTGTGTGTGTGTGTATTGTGTGTTCGCGAGCGAAGAGTGAGAGTGTCAGAGGAAGGTCTGTGCGTTCAGGCGATCGCTGCTCTTTCTGCTGAAATGCCTCTCGTCTTGGAGGTGGAGGCTGATGAGCGATGACATCACAGCACTTTGTTTTATATTTTAAAGATGAGCAGGGAGTCCTTCACTTCCCTTAATGAGGCTAAGGTGCCCACAGAATAGAAAGTGTGTGTGTGTGTGTGTGTGTGTGTGTGTGTGTGTGTGTGTGTGTGTGTGCGTGCGTGTGTGTGTGTGCGTGCGTGTGTTCATGTACACGTTCGTGTATTTGTGTGTGTGAGGGTGTGCATAGGTGTGGAGGTCTGCTTCTGGGTTTCTGCACGTCTCTTCTTAACACCCATTTTACCCATAACCCTGGCGTTTCCTGTCCTAAAGCCATGCGTCAGACCTCATTGGCTCCACTATCAATAATACCACATTAATTTAGCTTCCAGCACCATATTGCACACTTGAATGTCAATTACTGAAACGCTGCATGTATACATTTATTCGTAGGTTCTGTGTTTTATTATAAGATACAGAATAGGCCTGTCTGATAGTAAGGTATAACCAACAAGTTGAGACATATAGGCGGGGTCATCCCTATGTTTGATTGATTGATTGAACATTTTATAATGTTTATTATTTTAATAATTATTAATGTCCGCCTTGTTTCGAACTGGTTATGCTTAGGCTCTATTTCGAAGTCGGTTAAGGTTAGAGTTTGGAATCAGGGCTGGTGGTCTGACTATCTATCGCTACCGGGGAACATCGGACCCGGGGAACATAGGACCCGGGGAACATAGACATGCTCCCATATAGGCTTCTGAACAGACTCATTGTAGCACCCAAGTAGTTCAATTAGTTAAGTGTCCTATAGTTCCTTTAAATCCTCCCTTTGTCATTTGGGACACATTGGTTACAATTGTTTGTTTGTTTGTTTTTAAAGTGTTTTAATTTTTTATCCTAAATGCCCCTATGCAGTATATCAATTAGCTGCATGTTGGCAGAGATGTAGTGAAACATGTCTTTTTACTTAATCCTCATGGGAAGCTAGTAGACACTGCTTTCCCCGGTCTGTGTGCCATGTTGCCAGGCGTAGCAGTGACTAGCTAACGCGGCTGTGTGCGGCGATTAACCAGCGTTAGCCATCATTAGCCTCTGTGCGCCAACGCAGCAACAGACTGCAATTAACCCGCTAATCCCGCTAATCCGGCTAATCCATTAATGGAGTTAATCTGATAGACTGGAGAGCTTGTTCAATCAGCTTTTCTCTGAGAACACGCACACACGCACGCACGCACACACATGCACACACACACACACACACACACACACTGCAGAGAGAGAGAGAAAGAGAGAGAGAGAGAGAGAGAGGGGGCAACTGCTGGAGATGGTTAAACTTGGTGTATCCAACACTTGTGAATTGCTGAGGCAGAGCCATCTCCCAGACATCTCACCCACAGCCATTAGTCAGCCTGGGGCCCTGTCACACACACTGACCACAGAGAATGAGGGAGAGGGGAGAGAGGGGAGGGAGGGAGGGGAGAGAGGGGAGAGAGAGGGGAGAGGGGGAGAGGGGGGAGAGAGAGGAGAGGGGAGGGGAGAAAGGGGAGAGAGAGTGGAGAGAGGGGGGAGAGAGAGGAGAGGGGAGAGAGGGGAGAGAGAGGGGAGAGAGGGGAGAGGGGGAGAGAGAGGAGAGGGGAGAGAGGGGAGAGAGGGGAGAGAGGGGAGAGGGGGAGAGAGGGGTGAGAGAGGAGAGAGGGGAGAGAGAGGAGAGAGGGGAGAGAGAAAGAATGGTGTTTTAGTGGGTTATGCTTCATGCTCATTTGGTTACATGCTCACCAGAAAGGCACTTTGTTTGATAAAACCTTTCAGATGATATCAGCATCATTCTGATTTCCACATAGCAAGTAAAAGGTAACAGGCATCACCGGTCAATTTGATAATTCACCTAATGCCGTCCCTATGGCCTGGGACACAGTCCAATTCACAGTTGTGAATTGAACCAAGAACCAACCAGAAAAGCTAAATAATAATAATAAATAAATAAAAGCTTTGACTGACATTGAACAGGAAACTATTTATCCTGATGTTGTAGACGAATGTGTGCTTGAGATTTTACAACTGAATAAGAAATTGTTTTCCGAATGAGAAATTTAACATCAATCTCAAGGATTTTATCCTGAGGAGATTCATGGTGACCTTCTCCGTGCTTCCTAATGGATTCTCAATGGAACTATGGGGTGACATCACAAGAGGGTGGGTGTTACTGGCATTGGAAGACAAATCTTTTTACTGACATAAACTGTTCATTGTTACAAATTGAAAAACTGAAGAGATTGGGGATAACATACAAAAACAGAAATTCAGTGATATTCCCTGATACATTAAACAATTTCTTTTCAAATCCCTCTCCTCTCTTTGCCTCTCCTCTCCTCTTTGTCCCTAGTCTCTGATGTGTATGAGGGCAAGCCGCCAAGAGGAGTGGTCTAATTGTGGTGTAACTTTGGAGCTCTGAAGTAGCGGGAGACATTTTGAAAGGCTTATAGAAGGAAGATGGAGGTCACTGTCTGTCTGTGGCTTCAAACACTGACCTTGGCTGCTAATGATGCTAATGATGCTAACTGAGCTAATGACAGCTATCTCTCTCTTTGCATGTGTGCGTATGTGCATGTGTGTGAATGTGACTGAGAGAGTATACGAGCAGAAAGAGACAGAAAGTATGTGTGCCTGTGTGTGTGTGTGTGTGTGTGTGTAAGTGTTTGCGCATGCATGTGTGTGTGTGTGCGCGCATGTGCATGCATGTGTGTATGTGACTGAGAGTATTATGAGCAGAAAGAGAGACAGAATGTATGTGTGCCTGTGTGTGTGTATACAGTATGTGTGTGTGTGTGTGTGTGTGCATGCATGTGCGCGCGTGTGTGTGTGTGCGTGTGTATGTAAGGGAGCATGTCAAAGTATCATAATCAGAGCTGGTAACGCTAATGAGCTAACGCTTTGAAGCTAACCGCCCGGCGAGGGCCCCACTCCTGCCAACTCATTAGTTGACCTGAGGACTGCCTGATTAAAATGCTTTTGATGAAAATTTCAAGGATTTTTTACATACAAATTTCCGTGAAGCGAGATAAATATTGCACCAGTCTTTTTTCTTTCTTTTTTTTAGGGGGGGGGGGCAGGAAAGTGGGATGCCATTTATTAAGAAGAAGGGTCTTCTGAAGAGCGCTAGATGAGATTGATTTGCTGTTTCTATTGGCACTGAAATGTACAAATATGTTTAATAGGAGGAGAGAGCGGGAGAATGTTTCCTTTCACTCTTCAAACACGCACACGTCAACACACGGAGAGTACACACACACACACACACACACACACACACACACACACACACACACACACATACACACACACACACACACACACACACACACACACACACACACACAAACCTTATTTCCTTGGCAGAAGTCAACAGCTCCCACTCTGTATGAAGCGTGCAAGGTTCTAAAAAAGCAGCGCAGACATGAGGCGTAGCGTGGGTAAATTAGTCTTCATCAGAAGTGAGTAGGACAGACTCCTCCGCTCTGAAGAGCACTTCTTTAAAGTGTGGAAATAAACTGCACACACCATCACAGCCTTTCATTTTGCAGCGTGGAGAGAGATGCTGTATCAAAGGTAGACGATAACCAGGCCTTCACGTTTAGTTTCTTCAGGAGTATCTGGTATGAAAGAAACATATATTTCATGACAGTATTATATATATTAGGGCTGTCAATCGATTCAAATATTTAAGTTAATTCATATTTAATTAATCGCACGATTGTCCATAATTAACTGTGATTAATTGCACATTTTCTATCTGTTCAAAATGTTCCTTAAAAGGGATATTGTTTTAGCGCGTGTTAGCGTGTGGGAAGCTGCATGGTGGGGTATGTGTCCTGGTCGCTTGTATGCTTTCTACAACGGAGTTCGGAGATTCATTTCTGGTCATGTGACATGTACACCCAATCGTGGGACCGCAAGTGTCTACACTGGTTAAGCTTAGGCGTTCTTTCGAAGTTGGTTAAGGTTAGAGTTTGTCTTAGAGCATGGCGATAGATTCTTTCGACGGTTAAGCTTAGGCACTCTTTCGAAGTTGGTTAAGGTTAGAGTTTGTCTTAGATCATGGCGATAGAACGCCAGGTGCTTTGCAGGCTGTTCGATGCGGAAATGGGCAAGTGGCCGATCAGATTCGCAAATCGCCGAACTCCGTTGTAGAAAGCATGGACGCGTCCTGCTCATTGTAAACTGCGACTCCTACAGGTTGGTCGGGGCGCCTGTTCTGTAGGGAGGGGATCTGGGGGAAATAGCATGAACCTCTGCACGCGTTACGTTCCCCCAGTGAAACTCCTCGCTGTCAGGCAAAAAGATGCGGAGGAGGCATTTGGTAGTTCTACACCCTCCCCAGGCCGACAGTGGGGCAATGCGTTCAACGACCAGGAAGGGAATTGGCATAACGACTAAATTGGGATGGGTGAAAAATAGAGAAAACCTAAAAATAAATAGAATAAAAAATAAATAAAGGGATATTGTTCAAGTGTTTAATACTCTTATCAACATGGGAGTGGACAGATATGCTTGCTTTATTTGCTTTATATTATATTATATTGTGCTTAACTTAGTTCATATTTCATTTTATTTTACTCTACCTCTTTATTTTATTATCTGTCTGTTAATGTCTGTCCGATAATCTTGCACCGAAAACTACCAAAGCAAATTCCTTTTATGTGAAAACACTTGGCAATAAAGACCTTTCTGATTCTGATTTATGCAAATGTAGGTTTATTAAATACAAATAAATAACCAAAATGACAAATATTGTCCAGAAAAACAAAGGTACTGCAATTAGCTTGTGTTGCAAATAATCATAACATGGCAAAGCCATTGGCAGCAACAGGTGGCCATATTAGGTTCCAGGTTCACTAAAACCTGTTTTTTAAGCATTAAAACCAAACTATGGACCACAATGCATTGCAACAGCAGACACATTGTACAATTAGTAAGCACAATTTTCCATTACTCAATTTTCCATTACTGGATCCCCCACACTCATGTAATTGTGTCCAACTTCACACGAGGGAAAATAAAGGGTCACAAAAACATCCCCTTCTACCATGTGGAATCAAAACAGTATCACACATGTAGCAAGTAGCAGCAAGTAGCAGCAAGTAGCAAGTAGCAGCAGCAAGTAGCAGCATGGAGCAAGTAGCAGCAGCAAGTAGCAGCAAGCAGCAGCAAGTAGCAAGTAGCAGCAGCATGGAGCAGCATGGAGCAGGTAGCAGCAGGCAGTAGCAGCAAGTAGCAAGTAGCAGCAGCAAGTAGCAAGTAGCAGCAGCAAGTAGCAGCAGCAAGTAGCAGCATGGAGCAAGTAGCAGCAGCAAGTAGCAGCAAGTAGCAGCAGCATGGAGCAGCAAGTAGCAGCAAGTAGCAAGTAGCAGCAGCATGGAGCAGCAAGTAGCAAGTAGCAGCAGCAAGTAGCAGCAGCAAGTAGCAGCAAGTAGCAAGTAGCAGCAGCATGGAGCAGCAAGTAGCAGCAGCATGGAGCAGCATGGAGCAAGTAGCAGCATGGAGCAAGTAGCAGCATGGAGCAAGTAGCAGCAGCATGGAGCAAGTAGCAGCAGCATGGAGCAGCATGGAGCAAGTAGCAGCAGCATGGAGCAGCATGGAGCAAGTAGCAGCATGGAGCAAGTAGCAGCATGGAGCAAGTATCAGCAGCATGGAGCAAGTAGCAGCATGGAGCAAGTAGCAGCAGCATGGAGCAGCATGGAGCAAGTAGCAGCAGCAAGTAGCAGCAAGTAGCAAGTAGCAGCAGGAAGTAGCAGCAGCAAGTAGCAGCATGGATCAAGTAGCAGCAAGTAGCAGCAGCAAGTAGCAGCAGCAAGTAGCAGCAGCAAGTAGCAGCAGCATGGAGCAGCAAGTAGCAAGTAGCAGCAGCAAGTAGCAGCAGCATGGAGCAGCAAGTAGCAAGTAGCAGCAGCAAGTAGCAAGTAGCAGCAGCATGGAGCAGCATGTAGCAAGTAGCAGCAGCATGGAGCAGCAAGTAGCAAGTAGCAGCAGCAAGTAGCAAGTAGCAGCAGCATGGAGCAGCAAGTAGCAAGTAGCAGCAGCAAGTAGCAGCAGCATGGAGCAGCAAGTAGCAAGTAGCAAGTAGCAGCAGCAAGTAGCAAGTAGCAGCAGCATGGAGCAAGTAGCAGCAGCATGGAGCAGCAAGTAGCAGCAGCATGGAGCAGGAAGTAGCAAGTAGCAGCAGCAAGTAGCAAGTAGCAGCAGCATGGAGCAAGTAGCAGCAGCATGGAGCAGCAAGTAGCAGCAGCATGGAGCAGGAAGTAGCAAGTAGCAGCAGCAGCAAGTAGCAAGTAGCAGCAGCATGGAGCAGCATGTAGCAAGTAGCAGCAGCAAGTAGCAGCATGTAGCAAGTAGCAGCAGCATGGAGCAGCACGTAGTAAGTAGCAGCAGCATGGAGCAGCATGTAGCAAGTAGCAGCAGCAAGTAGCAGCATGTAGCAAGTAGCAGCAGCATGGAGCAGCATGTAGCAAGTAGCAGCAGCATGGAGCAGCATGTAGCAAGTAGCAGCAGCATGGAGCAGCATGTAGCAAGTAGCAGCAGCATGGAGCAGCAAGTAGCAAGTAGCAGCAGCATGGAGCAGCAAGTAGCAGCAGCATGTAGCAAGTAGCAGCAGCAAGTAGTAAGTAGCAGCAGCATGTAGCAAGTAGCAGCAAGTAGCAAGTAGCAAGTAGCAGCAGCATGTAGCAAGTAGCAGCAAGTAGCATGTAGCAAGTAGCAGCAGCATGTAGCAAGTAGCAGCAAGTAGCAGCAGCAAGTAGCAAGTAGCAGCAGCATGGAGTAGCATGTAGCAGCAGCATGGAGCAGCATGTAGCAAGTAGCAGCAGCAAGTAGCAGCAAGCAGCAGCAAGTAGCAGCAGCATGTAGCAAGTAGCAGCAGCATGTAGCAGCAAGTAGCAGCAGCATGGAGCAGCAAGTAGCAGCAGCAAGTGGCAGCAAGTAGCAGCAAGTAGCAGCAAGTAGCAGCAAGTAGCAGCAGCAAGTAGCAGCAGCATGTAGCAGCAAGTAGCAGCAGCATGGAGCAGCAAGTAGCAGCAAGTAGCAGCAGCAAGTAGCAGCAAGTAGCAGCAAGTAGCAGCAGCAAGTAGCAGCAGCATGGAGCAGCAAGTAGCAGCAGCAAGTAGCAGCAGCATGTATCAGCAAGTAGCAGCAAGTAGCAGCAAGTAGCAGCAGCAAGTAGCAGCAGCAAGTAGCAGCAGCAAGTAGCAGCAAGTAGCAGCAAGTAGCAAGTAGCAGCAGCATGGAGCAGCATGGAGCAGGTAGCAGCAGCAAGTAGCAGCAAGTAGCAAGTAGCAGCAGCAAGTAGCAGCAGCAAGTAGCAAGTAGCAGCATGGAGCAGCAAGTAGCAAGTAGCAGCAGCATGGAGCAGCAAGTAGCAGCAGCATGGAGCAAGTAGCAGCAGCAAGTAGCAGCAAGTAGCAAGTAGCAGCAGCAAGTAGCAGCAGCAAGTAGCAGCAAGTAGCAAGTAGCAGCAGCATGGAGCAGCAAGTAGCAGCAAGTAGCAAGTAGCAGCAGCATGGAGCAGCATGGAGCAAGTAGCAGCAGCAAGTAGCAGCAAGTAGCAAGTAGCAGCAAGTAGCAAGTAGCAGCAGCAAGTAGCAGCAAGTAGCAAGTAGCAGCAGCATGGAGCAGCAAGTAGCAGCAAGTAGCAAGTAGCAGCAGCATGGAGCAGCATGGAGCAAGTAGCAGCATGGAGCAAGTAGCAGCATGGAGCAAGTAGCAGCAGCATGGAGCAAGTAGCAGCAGCATGGAGCAAGTAGCAGCAGCATGGAGCAGCATGGAGCAAGTAGCAGCAGCATGTAGCAAGTAGCAGCAGCATGTAGCAAGTAGCAGCAGCATGTAGCAAGTAGCAGCAGCATGTAGCAAGTAGCAGCAGCATGGAGCAGCATGTAGCAGCAGCATGGAGCAGCATGTAGCAGCAGCAAGTAGCAGCAGCATGGAGCAGCATGTAGCAAGTAGCAGCAGCAAGTAGCAGCAGCATGTAGCAAGTAGCAGCAGCATGTAGCAGCAAGTAGCAGCAGCATGGAGCACTGCAGCAAGTAGCAGCAGCAAGTAGCAGCAGCATGTAGCAGCAAGTAGCAGCAGCAAGTAGCAGCAAGTAGCAGCAGCAAGTAGCAGCAAGTAGCAGCAGAATGTAGCAGCAAGTAGCAGCAAGTAGCAGCAGCATGGAGCAGCAAGTAGCAGCAGCAAGTAGCAGCAAGTAGCAGCAGCAAGTAGCAGCAAGTAGCAGCAAGTAGCAGCAGCAAGTAGCAGCAGCAAGTAGCAGCAAGTAGCAGCAGCATGGAGCAGCATGTAGCAAGTAGCAGCAGCAAGTAGCAGCAAGTAGCAGCAGCATGTAGCAGCAAGTAGCAGCAGCATGTAGCAGCAAGTAGCAGCAGCATGTAGCAGCAGGTAGCAAGTAGCAGCAGCATGGAGCAGCAAGTAGCGCTAGGGTGACCAAAACGTCCTCTTTTGCCCGGACATGTCCTCTTTTCACGCCCTGTCCGGGGGACGTTGGGGGGGTTTATAAATTCATGAAAATGTCCGGGTTTTTCAATTTCAGTTTCACTGCACTTTACGAGTGTCTGAAGGCTCGGGGCTGCATTTCTCGCTGAACATATAAATTACCGAATTGAGGGCGGCTACGTGGTGCAGTGGGCAAGGCGCTCACCACGAATACTGGAGACTGGGCTCAAACAGATCATCTCCCTGTTTGAGCCCAGCGCTCCACATTGCTTTCAGTTTAGCTGGTCGTCCGCGCTAATACACATTGGCAGTATTAGGGGGAGGGAAACTGATGGGTGGGGATCGGGCATTGTGGACAGCGACTCCTACAGGTCGGTTGGTGCGCCTGCGCAGTAGAATCAGGAAGCGACGGGGGCGGGGCCCCTCCAAAGCCCAGACCCCTGACGCTGACAGATCGAGCCGCGCAGGTGGAAAGATGCGACTGCTGTTATCTCGAGTATCGGAGGGGACTCGTGCTATGTATGACTTAGTCCACATTGCAGCCGGCTTGTTGGAGGCATGAAACAGCGTTCAAAGACAGGGGAGGGTTGAATTGGACGATACGAAAATTGGGATGGGAGAAAAAATAGAAAATGGGAGAAAAAGTGGATAAAAAAAAATATTACCGAATTGAAGCGCTATTTGTTGCCGTTCGAAATACCATCTCACTCGTCAAAATCCGTTAATCGGTTCTCAAGTTACATGTCGATATGTCAGGTGAGCGTCTTTTTACGCGGCGCGTCAGATTATCACCCTGGACTCCCGAGGCTCCAGAACTCAATCATCCGCCGATTGCGAAAATTATTGGTCAGCGTTGTAACTTATAGCCAACAATGAGTGTATAGCTTTCCAGTGATATCCCATGTGGGGGTGTACGAATCAAGGATCTAGGTGAAAATTTACAAACGAAGACATGATCAAGTGATACAAATTCCGAATGAATTTACTTGGATCAGAAAATGGAGAGATGGAGAGCTTTTTTCTTGGCGCACTGTGAAATGTGTGGCTTTACCCGGATGTCCCTAGAAGACTCATTTCTGAACAGATTTTTATAAGATTTTGGACCTGTACTACATAAGACTTCAGGCTATGGATTTGCTGTGTTTTCCAGCTTATACAAAAAAATATATATATTATTTTGGAATATTGCAACTACTACACAAAAACGTGAGTACACAAGTTCAAGTTCAACTCAAGTTCAGCCCTATGTTACTCATTAGCACTAAAAGTGATTTTTCTTTATTGTGTAAGAAACTTCAGAATGTTATCTTTCAAAAGAGACCAGGCTTATGCGTATGCTAAGCATAAAGTATAAAGATAAGCTTTGCAAAAAAAATATGCAGTCCTCAAGTTCAAGTAAAAAAAAAAATTGCCACTTTTCTGGGCGCATGTTATGTGGTTAAATTTGGGATATTGCAACCACTACAGAAAAATTTGAATACACAAGTTCAAGTTCAACTCAAGTTCAGACCTATATGCTACTCTATTTCATTAGCACTAAAAGTGATTTTCCTTTTTTGCATTAGTAACTTCAGAATGTTATCTTTCAAAAGAGACCAGGCTTATGCATGTGCTATAGGGAGGTGTAGTCTGACGTCACTTAGGACCGCCCGCACGGTCCACCCGTTTAGGGATTTATCATTGGGAAAATGTATTATCGGCTATTGTAATAATTCTGCCTCATGAACATTGGCAAGCTTTCCATTTTTGCACAAAATGTGTCCCCTTCTATCACTAACATTATTGTTTAAGCTTTTTTGGTTGAAATAAAATTCAACGTAATTATTTTACGATTAATTGCTAATTGTTTCATGTTGAGCTATAGATTGTGGATGAATACACAAAGAAAGGTACACCATGCCAATGTTCATGCTTTATTTGTTTTAAACGAGATGATTTACAAATGTGTCCATTGGAATGACGTAACCACTACACCTCCCTATAAGCAGTATAAAGATAAGCTTTGCAAAAAAAGTATGCAGTCCTCAAGTTCAAGTAAAGAAAATTGCCACTTTTCTGGGTGCATGTTAAGAAGTTAAAACAATAAGGCATCTTTGATTAAACTTTGAGTAGAGATTCAAGATTCAAGAGGTTTATTCATCACATACATACACAAGACATATAGTGAAATGAAGGTGGCCATGCCCGCTTCAATTGTGCAAAGTATCATTAAGAATCTCGAGGCTGGGGCCAGCATGTCCTCTTTTTTGGAAATCTAAATATGGTCACCCTAAAGTAGCAGCAGCATGGAGCAGCAAGTAGCAGCAGCATGGAGCAGCAGGTAGCAAGTAGCAGCAGCATGTAGCAGCATGTAGCAGCATGTAGTAAGTAGCAGCAGCATGGAGCAGCAGGTAGCAAGTAGCAGCAGCATGTAGCAGCATGTAGTAAGTAGCAGCAGCATGTAGCAGCATGTAGTAAGTAGCAGCAGCATGGAGCAGCAGGTAGCAAGTAGCAGCAGCATGTAGCAGCATGTAGTAAGTAGCAGCAGCATGGAATAAATGAATGAATTATTTTATTTCGAATGTTTACAAATACAAATAAATAAACATAAACTATTTTTTTTTCGAAATGTTTTACAAATAAACAAACTAAAAGGATAGGTTTGAAGCCGAAGGCTTATAGAGCAACCTACCCCTAATTCAAAAACAAATTCAAAAAAGTTAAAGTTTTCAAAATAACAAACAAAAAAATCAACAATCAAAAATCAAGAAAAACCGATCCCAAAAAGAACAAAAAAAGTTAAAGTTTGCAAGATAAAACAAACAAACAAACAAACAAACAATCAACAATCAACAAAAACCGTTCCCGAAAAGAACATAAGCCAACATAGTGTAGCACCCTGAATATTCGACTATTATTCAGAAGTGCTGACTTGGCCTTTTATCTCCCCTTTGTGCACAAGGACATGTTAACCAGTTTCCCTTGATATTCTCCTGAACAATGACGCAAGTTTCTCCTTCTCTCACCGGCTGGAATATGGATTATAAACACTAAACTGAATCATATTCAATTCACCCAGTTCTTCCTGTGGGGCTAGTTGGCGGTGCCAGCAGGGGGCGGCGGTGGCAGGCGGAGCGCAGGAGGGAGGCGCCCAGGAGAAGCAAGTCAACTGAAACGGAAGTGGAGAGAACCAGTCTCTTCGACGTTGAACGTGAACCTGGATGGTCGTGTCGTTGTAGAGCCCTGTAGTGAAGCACGCGGGTGAATGTATTGGACTTGAGTATATTTCGGGTTATAGTAGAAATATAAGCGTAGTAGCGTGTTGAATATCCCAACGGAATAACCCTAGCGATAGAGCGAGTTATCCTAGAAGAAAGCGGTATATCAAAGTGGCTAATGTTAACGTTATCCCCTCCAGCGAGGTGCCCCCGGCAAGCGTTGCCTGAAGAGAACTGGTGGTTAGAGGCACCGTGCGTTGTTGCATGTTCGACTAGCAGGAGGGCTGTCTAGGACCCACAGAGTAGCTTCAGTTAAGGTAGCCACCAGATTACCACGTGCGTCAACACAGCTCGTCGACCAGCAACTTGTCAGCACCGGCAGTCAGCAGCTTGTCAGCACCGGCAGTCAGCAGCCTAGCACGGGAGTTCGTCCCGTCCAGCAGAGGTCGCCATCACCCAGCACGCGCCTCCAGCCCGCTACTGCCCCCCTGCCTAACACAGCTTGCTAGCTCCTGGGACGAGAGCGTTCGACGCCATCTTACCACCCGGACTAGTGGTGGTGTGGCGAGGCCGCCATCTTAGCACCCAGTGCTAAGTACACCATAATCCCATATTTCCCTCCCACTCTGCTATTTCCCTACTATCTCGCTTCCTCCCTACCCCCTTCAACTTCCTCCTACCACTCTTGACACCACAATGTGCCTCATACCTATATCCACAATCTGCTCCTCAAGAACAGAATCAACCCATCCACGCCAGTTTGCTAGCAACCCGGCTAATCTCTCCTACCCTCCTACAGCCACTAATACACCTGTCACAGTACAGGGAGGCTTATGGAATTGTCAATCAGCAGTCAAGAAAGCTGACTTCATTACTGCCTACGCCCATAGTCTAAATCTGCAGCTCCTGGCTCTAACTGAGACCTGGATATCCCCCAATAACTCGTCAACACCTGCAGCATTATCTACAAACTATAACTTCACTCACACACCTCGACCCTCCAGACGGGGTGGAGGCACTGGCCTCATGACATCTCCTTCATGGGCTACAAACCTAACGCAACTCCCAGAACTGTCACTCTCCTCCCTCGAATATCATGTGTCATGGAGAGGGACTCTGTCGGCCACCCGCCCCCTCCGGACGGGTGTCCCCCAGGGCTCGGTCCTAGGACCCCTTCTCTTCTCCCTCTACACTAAATCACTGGGTAACATTATCACGTCTCATGGCTTCTCATATCATTGTTATGCCGATGATACTCAACTCTTCCTCTCCTTCCCTCCCTCAGATATCCGAGTCTCTGAGCGGATCTCGGCCTGTCTGTCCGACATCTCCGCCTGGATGACGACCAACCACCTCAAACTGAACCTAAGCAAAACAGAATTGCTCCACCTGCCGGCCAAATCCTCCCCCCTGACCGACCTCTCCATCACAGTCGAGAATGCAGCTGTGACCGCGTCGCCGACCGCCAAGAACCTTGGTGTTGTCCTCGACGACCAGTTGAACTTCTCTGCTCACATCGCAGCGACAACCAGAACCTGCAGATTCCTCCTGAGCAACGTCAGAAGGATACGCCCCTTCCTGACAAAAGAAGCCACCCAACTCCTCGTCCAATCAACAGTCATCTCCCGCCTCGACTACTGCAACGCACTGCTAGCTGGCCTCCCGGCCACTGCCACCAAGCCTCTTCAACTCATTCAAAACGCAGCGACCCGCCTGATCTCAAACCTACCGAAGTCGGCCCATGTCACCCCACTTCTTAGGGACCTGCACTGGCTCCCCATTGCTGCACGTATCCGCTTCAAGGCCCTCGACCTAGCATACCGTGCGGCAAAGGGAACCGCTCCCGCCTACCTCCGGTCAATGGTCTCTAACTACACACCTACACAACTACACATTAACATACACTCAGATACATGGCCTACCTGTATACACATATATAGTTATATTACACTTTCACACACACACACACACACACACACACACACACACACACACACACACACACACACACACACACACACACACACACACACACACACACACACACACACACACACACACACACACACACACACACACACACACACACACACACACACACACACACACACACACACACACACACACACACACACACACACACACACACACACACACACAGTCTCGTGGACCCGGGGCCTGGCGGTCGTGCTCGACTCCGTGCATGGTGGACCAGGATATGGGGGTGTTCTATCTCTTGGGGAGGAGGGCGCGAGGGAGGGGTTTCTCTTAGGGGGATCTGATAGGCTGGGCCAAGGGACCCATATCTGTATGTTGTTATGTTATGGATGTCACTGTAAATGTTGTGTTGTATGTCTATAAATGTTAAATAAAAATGTAAGTTTAAAAAAATAAAAAGTACAAAGTATACAAACCTAATAATACTCGAGTAAAGTACAAATCCCCCAAAACAGTACTTAAGTATTGTAACGAAGTACAATTACTCAAGTACTTTACACCCCTGGTTAAGGGAACATAATACCAGTAGCCTATAGGTAGTAAGTAAGTAGAACATAGACACCGGATCTCCTCTCTGGTAAACAAGAATACCCTGAAGACTCTGGCAGGAGCACTCATTCAAGGGTACTACGACTATGCTTGCACCTCATAAATCAAATCAAATCAAATTTATTTATAAGGCCCGACAACACACGTTAATGTCCCCATGGGCCGTACAGGTCTTCTTTAAATAAGTCAAGAAGAAAGCATAACAATAAGTCAAGAACAGAACAAGAACACCATAAGGTCCAAACATTTTTAGATGAATGCAAAAAATTTAAATAAAAAATTAAATGCTCATGGTACTAAAGCACCTCAAAGGCACTAAAAACCAAATTACAAACATCTCAAAACAAATTGGTCAGACTACTGCTTGACCTGACTCCTAGAACCCACCTCACCCCTGCACACTTTGCAACTTGCAATGGGCCTGGTCTACAAGATACACTACACGACCAAGGTACCCATGTACATGTCAAAATACTTCCCAAAGGTCAGTGAATACCACGATCACAACACCAGAGGGAGCTCCACAAATCATGTAAAACCCAGATTCGGCTCAAACAAGGGACTAAACACATTTCGCAATTATGCCACATCAATGTGGAACGCCCTACCCAAAGCTGTAAAGGAATGTGAATCACTACCCACCTTCAAAAGCACTCTCAAAGAACACCTACGGGAAACTGCAATTCGAAACTGGCCCCTACAAATGTCCTAACCCAGTTGTACAATAAAGACCAAGCATGGCTTTGTCAGTATTCCAATGTACAGTGCCCCCCCCCCTACCCAACCCCCCCCCCCCCCCCCCACCTCCAATGTACAGCCCCACCCAACCCCACCCCACCTACCCAACCTCCTCCAATGTACAGTTTCTATGTCAAATGTATGTCAGTATTCCAATGTACAGTGTGTGTGTCCCCTACCCAACCCCCCCCCACCTCCAATGTACAGCCCCACCCCTCCTCCAATGCACAGTTTCTATGTCAAATGTATATACACTCTTTTTCTGGATTTTTTTAGTATCACAAACAGTACTGTATTTGCAAATCTGGTATGTCATAAATGTATAGATGTAGCAGTACTGTCTATCTGTATGTCGTGTGTGTCATATGATGAATTGAAAATGGGGGACCCTGATGGAAACAAGACGAAAGTATTTCTCAGGTCTGCATCCTCTTAACAATTGTATGTATTGAGCTGTACTGTACTGTACCCTTTCTGCAATCTGTTAATAAACTTTTCAATCAATCAATCAATCAAAACACCTACACACCTACACACCTACACACACACACACACACACACACACACACACACACACACACACACACACACACACACACACACACACACACACACACACACACACACACACACACACAATCAACAACTGTCCAGGGTGTTGACCTCACCGTAAGTTATGCGCAAATCCTGGCGCCATAGAAACACAAATTAATTAATTATAAAAATGTTTCCTGCTAATTGTTGGGCTGTAATTAATGAGGTAACCTTTGGAGGGAGAGAGGAAGGTAGAGAGAGGAATTATTCATGTTGTGTTTGCATATATGAATATGCAAAAGATAATTATCCCCCTCGAGGTGGAACAAAAAGAGAAAAAAGAATGGCCCAATGTCTCTGTCCTCATCACACTTTAGCAAGCATACCCACGCATGAGCACAGTTGTTCTCTCCCTCTCTTTCTCTTTCTCCCCTTCTCCCTCTCCCTCTCCTTCACTTTCTCTTTCTCTTTCTCTCTCTTTCTCTTTCCTTCTCTCTCTCTCTCTCTCTCTCTCTCTCTCTCTCTCTCTCTCTCTCTCTCTCTCTCTCTCTCTCTCTCTCTCTCTCTCTCTCTCTCTCTCTCTCTCTCTCTCTCACTTTTTTATTATTTGAATGTATTTTTGAAAAGATGTCATGTGAACTGTAAAAAAAAAATCGTTTTGCCTTTTCATCATTTGCTCCCATCCCCAATTTAGTCGTTATTCCGATTCCCTTCCTGGTCGTTGCCCTACTGTCAGTCTGGGGAGGGTGTCGACTACCACATGCCTCCTCCGATACATGTGGAGTCACCAGGCGCTTCTTTTCACCTGACAGCTAGGAGTTTCACCGGGAGAGTGTAACACATGCAGAGGTTCACACTATCACCCCCAGATCCCTTCCCTGCTGAACAGACAGACGAGATATATATAAAGACTAGATGACTCACCCGCGCTGCTGGCCAACGGAGACCGACGTTGCCTCATGGTGGCCATCTTGCTACAGGGTAGCACGCCCACTCATAACATGAATGTCTATAGTGCATGTACTATTGAAATAACCATAGCGTGCTCAATTTTCAACCGTTTCGTTTGTTAAAAACGTCAGAGATGTAGTTATCATACTGCATGCAAGCAAGAATCATAGCCACGTTAGAGAGAGGTTAGGGATACGGTATGTGTCAGACCATATATGGAAAGTTTGATTGATTGTAGCCACGCCCCTTTTTGGAATTTGGAGCGTTCTGATTGGCCGAGAGGTTTAAGGGGGCGGGGCTTAGGTGTATGTCATACCTTATAAGGGCATATATCAAAGTTTGATGGATTGTAGCCACGCCCCCTTTTTGAGATGATTTATGACCCCCTAGGGCTTCTCTGATTGGTCTAGGATGTAAGGAGGCGGGACATCCGGTTTTGAGGGAGGGACATCCGGTTTTCGGAAGGGGAGGAGATTTTTTTCAAAATAAAAGTTTTATTTTTATTTTTTTTTAAAAGTCTTTCAAAATAAAAGATTCAACATTTTTTTAGATTCAAACGTTTTTTTTTTTTTTTTTCAGATTGTATTCCATGGTTTTCACAATATGTATTTCTGTATTTCCAAAAGTTTTCAGAATATATCTTCACAATTAAGTTTTACAAGGTTGAATACATTATGTGTATTCCAAAGTCTTAAGATTTTCTTTATTTCAAATGCTAAATGTAAAATACATTTAGTGTGTTTTCTTCAGAAAGTGCATTTATTTCAATTGGTGAGTGTATCTTCAGAAAGTGCATTTATTTCAAATGGTGAGTGTATCTTAAGAAAGTGCATTTTCTTCCAAATGATGTTTGTATCTTAAGAAATACCCTCTCTCTGTCTGTTTGCTGTTGGTGTGTGTCTCCACTCTGTAGGCTGTGTGTTCTCTCAAATGTCTCTCAGTAGACTGAATATTTCTCCCTCTGTCTAACTGCAGCTTCTCTGAAAATTCTGATGGTGACAAACCCCGTAGATGTCATACGAGGCTGGTGAAAGACTAGGACCAATGAGATGACTCAAAACCATCTGCCAAAAGCAGATTTATGACTCTGCGACTTCCCGTTTCTGTAGACCACACCGTCCCCCCAAGGTGTCTGTGTGTGTTTTCTTAATGCCAGATGCCAATTGTCACAATCTTTAGATAAGTGTATTCCAAATTACAAATGTAATGTGTCTAATGTGTTTAAGCAAAAGTCTAAATAAATGTAAAATACATTTTTTTGTATTCCAAATTACAAATGTATGTATGTATATTAGTTTCATGGATAAAGACATAATCTTTATACACTTGTGTTTAAGCAAAAAGAAAATTACAAATGTAAAAAATTAAAAGTGCACCATTACATTAGCATGCAAGGGTCTAGGGTTTGAATATTTCGTTAATACAGGTGTTTTATATTATACACATTAATTATTTTAGAGTTATTATTAAAAGAGTTGGGCTGAAAATATAAAGTACAGAAAAGATCTATGTGTGTCTGTGAGGTGTGTGTCTCTGATCGGGGGTGTGAACAGGGCTCTCTTAGGTGCTAAAACACAGCATGAGGCGTGAAGATTAGGGCACATGCATACTTGGAGTAAAAAATGTAAACTCAACACACATTTACAGTCATCATACAAATGGTTTATATCTTTGTAACATGTACAAGTAATGTACAACATTATACTCATAGGATATTTTTTAGTTCACACAATGTTTTCACACATATTTTAAAAGATTTCCCCATAAACAGGCATATGTCCTATAAACTAACCTACACTTTGATGAATATATTTTTATAAAATATAATTATAATTTGGATCAAAACGTCAACTAATTGACTAAATGTAAAAGTAATACCAACTAATTGACAGTTTGGGTGGTAATTCTTATTTTCTTATTTCGTAAAACTAAAATTAAAAGGCTACAGATCATAGAAAAACTTATGTCTTGTTTACATCAGAGTCCCCCTTTTTTCAATACATCCAGACATTTAGGACATAGCAGATTTACAAATACAACACTGTTTGTGAAAACAGTCCTGAAAATATCTGTCCAAGCTGTTTTAACTGTTTCAACCATCTTTAATTAAGACTTATTTTGGATATAGATCACTTCAAGGCCTGAATGTCCATACACTGTAGCAATGCTAAGCCTGCATTTTCAGGTCAACTTCCCTTACCAACATGCACATCTAACCCCTCTTTTAATGTCACAGTAACCTGAAATAGCACAGAGTGTGGGGAAAAGGCCTTATTCAAAATAAAAAAACTTTGAAACTGTACCCATTCTCCAATCTGTTAATAAACTTTTCAATCAATCAATCAATATATGATTAGGTATAAAAGTTAAAGACATGATAGATTAGAGTTGGGGCGAAAATATAAAGTGTTGTAAATATCTGTCTTTTTGAGGATCTGGGTGTGAAGAGGGGGGCTGCAAGGAGGTGTGAAAGATTAGGGACCAAACAACCTCTGTATATTTGCTTGTAATACTCTGCATTTACTCTAAACAAAACTAATAAAGTCTGTATTACAGCTAACTCTTTAAGTTTCAATAGTTTGGATTTAATACATAATTCATTGGTATGTTCTCTTGAATCTACATTGTGAACTATTCTTACTGCTCTCTTCTGTAATATAAATAAGGGCTTTATGTTGCTTTCATACGTGTTACCCCACACTTCCACACAGTAACTCAAATATGGTAGGATGAGTGAACAATATAATATTCGCATAGAATTATAATCAAACACATTCTTTGCCTTGTTCAAAACAAAACACTCTTGGCTACCTTATTTTTTTATGTACATTATATGTGGCTTCCATGTCATTTTCTCATCCAACATAATCCTTGGATTCCTTTGTCAATACATAATGCCACATTGTCCTTCTTTCGATTAGTAAATATCATACATTTCGTTTTTCCAAATTTAGGGATAGCTTATTGTTATTAAACCATATCTTAAGTTTACACATTTCATTTGTAATTTGGAATACAGACATTTGTATCGACAGCAAATAAAACAAATTGCAATATGTTTGACACTTCACATATATCATTAATATATATAAAATAAAAAGTATGGGCCCCAGGACCGAACCTTGAGGGACAACACATTCAATATAGTTGGCTCCACCTCAAATGTAATGTTCAGAAAATGTGTATTTTTAGGTCTTTGCTGTTGCTGTCATTTTGACCATCTAGCTAAAAGAGGGGTCAATGATCGCAAATGAATACATGGTAAAAAAGGTCTACCAATTGTCAGGCAAGAATGCACTTCTAATATGTTACACACTAGTAATACAGCCATAATATTTCCAAATAGTATTGTTCTAAACAGTGTATTACAAATACAGTGTATTTGTAGCTAATGTAGACAATAGGCAATTATATAATTGTCACCTGAAAACATATTGTTGTCTATTTTCAAGATAGCCACTTAACCAGTTAATCGCCACCCCTCTCACACTGCATGTTTGTAATTTAGAAATTAAAATGTGATGATCAATCGTATCAAATGCTTTTTTAAGTGTATTTCCTATTCCTATTGTGTAATTCCTTTCATCTACGGTTGTGGTTATTTCTTCATATATATTCATTAAGGCTAAGGCTGTTGATCGATTTGCCCTGAATCCATACTGACTCTCACTCAGAATCTAAGAATCTAAGAATCATGAATCAAGAATCTTGAAAAATTGTGAAAGCAAAGACACTGGTCTGTAGTTGGTAAAACTGTGTTTGTCCCCAGATTTAAATAGAGGAATAATAATTATTTGAAAAAATTAATAGAAATTTCCCACAGGGATAAGGTTTATCTTATCTAAGTGTGCTAGTGTTTAATAGTGTATAGGGACATAGTGTGTAATAGTGTAATATTGTCATAGGGTAGTCCTAGTATGTAATAGTGTTATATAGTGTAATATTGTGCAAATGTGTAATAATGCAATAGTGTAATAGTGTGTAATAGTGTAATAGTTTAATACATTATTTTGTTTCCTCAAACAGACATGTTCATGTAACTTGCATCAATCCAGTTTTCAGTCACCTTTTCAGTCACCTTTCAGCCAACTGTGTTGAAGATTTGTAGCATGGTCCTAGGATAAACATAAATTATAGACATCTAAAATCATGAAACAGGTCGATTTTTAGTAGATTTAATCAATAGTCAGAAGGATAATGCTATTTTAGTCAAGGGTTGAGATATATCACCCCCATGACACATCCCTATTTTGTAAGACAAACAGTTTGATGTTGTAATTTCAGTGATTAGGCTCGCTTGCCTGTATACATTTTTATCAATCTGCTTTTGGTGTATTTTTTAGGTGTTTGGTTATGTTTTTATCTGTCATTTTGATCAGGTCTAGCTAAAAGAGGGGATTTATGATCTCAAATGACTAAGGTTTACCAATTGTCATGCATGAATTTCAACTCTAACGTGTTACATAAGTAAAACAGACTATTTGCAAACAACATTGTTCTAAAACAGTGTATCTACTACAGTGTGTATTTATATTTTAGCTAAATGTAAAAAAACATGAGAACACAATCCTAGTGAATTCTGAATTTGATGTTTATTGGTTGAATAAACATAAATTATAAAACATCTAAAACCATGAAACTGACTGATGCACTTAAAACAGACATGTCAACATAGTTTTTTTTTACCTGTTTGCATAATGATAAGGTATAAAAACAAAATGCTTCAATACAAATGTATTTTTTAGAAGTTTAGTAATATCAAGCCCCAAATGTATTTTCTTTAACCTGATCTAAGCTACATTATACAACTCATGTATGAATTACTTTGCAACGTCTAGTTTTTTAGCCCCCCAGAGTTTTATGCTCTCAATATTATGGATATGCATTAAATCACACACGATAGGAAATATTCAATCAACTCAAAGATGATGGTTCTAAGGTAAATAAAATGTAATTCAGTCAACATAGTTAGTGTATAGTATGGCTAACATGTATGAAAGTTGTTGATACAATATTATAATTCATAATTCAATTCAAAATAATTACAGGCGAGGTTGTTTGATTTTTGTCCCGATGATTGAAGGAAATTCATTTTTAAGAACTATTTAACATGAAATATCTTAAAGATGTATTTTTATTCATTATAACCATGAAAATAATGCAATGTTAGGTTTTACCGTGATTTTAGTGTTCACAGATAGGAATGTATCATTCACATTCAATTATCCAAATGTACTCTGAACAGACTTGTGAAGTTAGAGGTAATGTATTATTCACATTCAATTATCCAAATGTACTCTGAGTAAAATTTACTCTGCGAAATGTACTCTGCGAAAGTTCCCTGCGAAAGTTCCCTACAATATGCAGGGTTTTACATACACTACTAGCAAAAACAATTCATATTGTTTCAGTGATGGCCTGGTTGATAGCTACATTGTCGACATGTCTTATTTTTTATTCTTATTTCATTGTATAGTGAATCCAGGGGTATAGTGGAGCGATTATATTTTGTTTTTATAATATTTTATAATATCAAAACATGTCTTATGTTCTTATATATCTACAAGTCTTAGAATGCTGTAAAAAGAGTCCTACTAATATATTTCACTTAAAAAACTTGTACAGAAAGATAAATTTCCGACCCCCGGAGCCCTGTCAGAGTGTATACAGGTTCTGTACAGTATACCATATGCAAATCCCATATGGTCTAGCGGTAATGATGCCCTGCTTTCATCAGGGAGACGCGGGTTCGACTCCTGCTATGGGAATAACACTTTTTTCTATACATAACAAATGTGTTGGTATGTTTTATTGTAACTGTTTGACTGTTTGACTGTTTTTAGTGCAACACTACTGTCACCAACATCTAAGAAGGGTCTAGGGTTATCTCCTCAACACTAGGTCGGAGATGCATTTAAGTCCTATAGTTTTTTCCATACTTTTGCAAGGATATGACTGTGTTGCATTAATTTATTTTTAAATTTGGTGGACTTTATGGTATTTTATGGTTTATTTATGATTGTGATACTTCTTATTGAATTGTTTAAAGAATATGTGTTTAACCAGAGTATAGTAGGACCTTACAAATTTGATTTGATCCCAACAACTGGTGACATTTCGAAGTCTTTAAGGGATCACATTCACATAGCTGAATATAGTTGCACAACTGGATAATATTTGTATTATTACTAGGATGAACTTAAAATCATTCAAAACAATTATTACATAACAATTATTACAATGAAGCGTAGTTGTGTATATTATAAATGTTTTTTTATTAAAGAATATTACAAATCATGCTGCAACCTTTTTTATCAATAATATAAGCGTGCATAACATCAATAATGTGATTAATATCTAAAGTTTCTAAACACTTATGATTTTTCAGCTTAAAAGCCGTAACATCCACTATTACGGTGTATAAACACAACAGGTGTGCTCTGTTAAAATGACCATTCATATGATCTAAAATAGTAACTAAGCCGTTTTCAGATAGAAGACTTTCATCCTCTGAGAGTGTCTCTATCATATATTGCCAATTATTTAACAAGCCTCTCTCTCTCACCAGCTTCAACATATTTTCAAAAAGTCTTAAGCGCAGGCTATTGACATTCCCGTTTACAGTGTACAAGTGGGCATCGTTGACTTTATTAGCTATAGCATGCTTTAAAAGCAATGCGATATCATAGTTTATAGAGCTCGTAATACAGCTGGTGGTCCTACTGAAGAAATTCCCCATTTCCTATGCTACGATCCTGATGCTTTAAACAACAGCTGATATAGGGTGTGTATTTCTGTTTGGGGGTGGGGATGAAGCTTAGGACGGGTCTGTATGACGCTATAGATGTGTAGGATAGAAACCTATATATTTAGAGAGTTCCCTCTTAGAGAGACCCTAGAAAAGAAAAAATGGCGAGCAGTCTAGCTACATCTACTATACGCACGTCTGCCCCAGTAGCGCATTTTAAGGCAGAGTTACTTGCACCATCCAAATTTGGTAGCGTGTTTTATAAAGAGATATGGCCCCTCAGGGATGGGGTACTCGGATTCTGTTATGATGTTAAATTTGAGAGAGTTGTCTTCTACAAGACCTCCTTGGAGAATTTCCAGGGTGTTGGAAGAAGATCTGAGATAGACCTATCGGAGACGGAATTTTGGAAAATGAAAAAAGATTCGTATGAGGCTATGGATGGATTAGTGGGTAGATCGCTTAAGGATGGGGAGATATTCACCCTGGTAATAAGCTCGATAGACTACGGGTATGTGTATTACGGGCGGATATCTATAAAAAGTACTCTGGCTTTTGGTGTAGAGACTAATCTAACCATCTTCTCAAGGTTCCTTAATACAAGTCATGAGTATATCCTTTTCTCAGTACCGGTACCGGCCTGGTTAGAATGTCTACGGACTTGCGGATTGGTTACATCAACGATAGGTATTTCTTCGGGGTCAGGGTGGAATACATTAGATTCTGATGTAGGAGGGGTGTAGCAGGGGCTATTAGGAGGGACATCCCTATGCCTGACGGGGTTTGGCGGTGATAAAACCGGCGACGAAGTCTCCCAAGGACCCGTGTACCAGGGGCTATTAGGATTCGTACACCTGACGGGGTTTGACGGTGGTGAATCCGGCGATGAAGTCTCCCAAATCGTTGTAAGAGGGCTGTATCTAGTCCTAAAGCTGTCTAGGAGGCTTTGCAATGACGGAGTTTTAGTTGAACCATACAGGGGTACGGGTAATGTCTCAACTTCCTCGTCTGGAGCGTATAGTGGAGACATGCTATCTAGTGTATCCAATCCATTCTTAGAAGGATCAGCCTCATACCAAGCAAAGTTTGATCGCGTTGAAGGAGGGTCCATGAATCTAAAACCGCCAGCGGGTAGTGTCTCAACATCGTCAGGCGTGTTTAGTGGAGACAGGCAATCTAATGTATCCAATGCAGAGTTAGCAGGATCAGCCTCATGTGCCACATACAAAGCCATGGTTGCTATCTAAAACTACAAATGCACTGTAAGTCTTTTTAAAGGAGGATTTAGGGTTGACACGCCCCTTCCGGCGCCCCCTCGATGGGGGTCAAACGCACTCCATCTCCTCTGAGTCGGTGTATGGGAATAGACGTCTTTTTAAATGAACCAGGTCTGTCCTCACCTTAATCCCTTCGTTAGTAACCAATCCGCAAGTCCGTAGACATTCTAACCAGGCCGGTACCGGTACTGAGAAAAGGATATACTCATGACTTGTATTAAGGAACCTTGAGAAGATGGTTAGATTAGTCTCTACACCAAAAGCCAGAGTACTTTTTATAGATATCCGCCCGTAATACACATACCCGTAGTCTATCGAGCTTATTACCAGGGTGAATATCTCCCCATCCTTAAGCGATCTACCCACTAATCCATCCATAGCCTCATACGAATCTTTTTTCATTTTCCAAAATTCCGTCTCCGATAGGTCTATCTCAGATCTTCTTCCAACACCCTGGAAATTCTCCAAGGAGGTCTTGTAGAAGACAACTCTCTCAAATTTAACATCATAACAGAATCCGAGTACCCCATCCCTGAGGGGCCATATCTCTTTATAAAACACGCTACCAAATTTGGATGGTGCAAGTAACTCTGCCTTAAAATGCGCTACTGGGGCAGACGTGCGTATAGTAGATGTAGCTAGACTGCTCGCCATTTTTTCTTTTCTAGGGTCTCTCTAAGAGGGAACTCTCTAAATATATAGGTTTCTATCCTACACATCTATAGCGTCATACAGACCCGTCCTAAGCTTCATCCCCACCCCCAAACAGAAATACACACCCTATATCAGCTGTTGTTTAAAGCATCAGGATCGTAGCATAGGAAATGGGGAATTTCTTCAGTAGGACCACCAGCTGTATTACGAGCTCTATAAACTATGATATCGCATTGCTTTTAAAGCATGCTATAGCTAATAAAGTCAACGATGCCCACTTGTACACTGTAAACGGGAATGTCAATAGCCTGCGCTTAAGACTTTTTGAAAATATGTTGAAGCTGGTGAGAGAGAGAGGCTTGTTAAATAATTGGCAATATATGATAGAGACACTCTCAGAGTATGAAAGTCTTCTATCTGAAAACGGCTTAGTTACTATTTTAGATCATATGAATGGTCATTTTAACAGAGCACACCTGTTGTGTTTATACACCGTAATAGTGGATGTTACGGCTTTTAAGCTGAAAAATCATAAGTGTTTAGAAACTTTAGATATTAATCACATTATTGATGTTATGCACGCTTATATTATTGATAAAAAAGGTTGCAGCATGATTTGTAATATTCTTTAATAAAAAAACATTTATAATATACACAACTACGCTTCATTGTAATAATTGTTATGTAATAATTGTTTTGAATGATTTTAAGTTCATCCTAGTAATAATACAAATATTATCCAGTTGTGCAACTATATTCAGCTATGTGAATGTGATCCCTTAAAGACTTCGAAATGTCACCAGTTGTTGGGATCAAATCAAATTTGTAAGGTCCTACTATACTCTGGTTAAACACATATTCTTTAAACAATTCAATAAGAAGTATCACAATCATAAATAAACCATAAAATACCATAAAGTCCACCAAATTTAAAAATAAATTAATGCAACACAGTCATATCCTTGCAAAAGTATGGAAAAAACTATAGGACTTAAATGCATCTCCGACCTAGTGTTGAGGAGATAACCCTAGACCCTTCTTAGATGTTGGTGACAGTAGTGTTGCACTAAAAACAGTCAAACAGTCAAACAGTTACAATAAAACATACCAACACATTTGTTATGTATAGAAAAAAGTGTTATTCCCATAGCAGGAGTCGAACCCGCGTCTCCCTGATGAAAGCAGGGCATCATTACCGCTAGACCATATGGGATTTGCATATGGTATACTGTACAGAACCTGTATACACTCTGACAGGGCTCCGGGGGTCGGAAATTTATCTTTCTGTACAAGTTTTTTAAGTGAAATATATTAGTAGGACTCTTTTTACAGCATTCTAAGACTTGTAGATATATAAGAACATAAGACATGTTTTGATATTATAAAATATTATAAAAACAAAATATAATCGCTCCACTATACCCCTGGATTCACTATACAATGAAATAAGAATAAAAAATAAGACATGTCGACAATGTAGCTATCAACCAGGCCATCACTGAAACAATATGAATTGTTTTTGCTAGTAGTGTATGTAAAACCCTGCATATTGTAGGGAACTTTCGCAGGGAACTTTCGCAGAGTACATTTCGCAGAGTAAATTTTACTCAGAGTACATTTGGATAATTGAATGTGAATAATACATTACCTCTAACTTCACAAGTCTGTTCAGAGTACATTTGGATAATTGAATGTGAATGATACATTCCTATCTGTGAACACTAAAATCACGGTAAAACCTAACATTGCATTATTTTCATGGTTATAATGAATAAAAATACATCTTTAAGATATTTCATGTTAAATAGTTCTTAAAAATGAATTTCCTTCAATCATCGGGACAAAAATCAAACAACCTCGCCTGTAATTATTTTGAATTGAATTATGAATTATAATATTGTATCAACAACTTTCATACATGTTAGCCATACTATACACTAACTATGTTGACTGAATTACATTTTATTTACCTTAGAACCATCATCTTTGAGTTGATTGAATATTTCCTATCGTGTGTGATTTAATGCATATCCATAATATTGAGAGCATAAAACTCTGGGGGGCTAAAAAACTAGACGTTGCAAAGTAATTCATACATGAGTTGTATAATGTAGCTTAGATCAGGTTAAAGAAAATACATTTGGGGCTTGATATTACTAAACTTCTAAAAAATACATTTGTATTGAAGCATTTTGTTTTTATACCTTATCATTATGCAAACAGGTAAAAAAAAACTATGTTGACATGTCTGTTTTAAGTGCATCAGTCAGTTTCATGGTTTTAGATGTTTTATAATTTATGTTTATTCAACCAATAAACATCAAATTCAGAATTCACTAGGATTGTGTTCTCATGTTTTTTTACATTTAGCTAAAATATAAATACACACTGTAGTAGATACACTGTTTTAGAACAATGTTGTTTGCAAATAGTCTGTTTTACTTATGTAACACGTTAGAGTTGAAATTCATGCATGACAATTGGTAAACCTTAGTCATTTGAGATCATAAATCCCCTCTTTTAGCTAGACCTGATCAAAATGACAGATAAAAACATAACCAAACACCTAAAAAATACACCAAAAGCAGATTGATAAAAATGTATACAGGCAAGCGAGCCTAATCACTGAAATTACAACATCAAACTGTTTGTCTTACAAAATAGGGATGTGTCATGGGGGTGATATATCTCAACCCTTGACTAAAATAGCATTATCCTTCTGACTATTGATTAAATCTACTAAAAATCGACCTGTTTCATGATTTTAGATGTCTATAATTTATGTTTATCCTAGGACCATGCTACAAATCTTCAACACAGTTGGCTGAAAGGTGACTGAAAAGGTGACTGAAAACTGGATTGATGCAAGTTACATGAACATGTCTGTTTGAGGAAACAAAATAATGTATTAAACTATTACACTATTACACACTATTACACTATTGCATTATTACACATTTGCACAATATTACACTATATAACACTATTACATACTAGGACTACCCTATGACAATATTACACTATTACACACTATGTCCCTATACACTATTAAACACTAGCACACTTAGATAAGATAAACCTTATCCCTGTGGGAAATTTCTATTAATTTTTTCAAATAATTATTATTCCTCTATTTAAATCTGGGGACAAACACAGTTTTACCAACTACAGACCAGTGTCTTTGCTTTCACAATTTTTCAAGATTCTTGATTCATGATTCTTAGATTCTTAGATTCTGAGTGAGAGTCAGTATGGATTCAGGGCAAATCGATCAACAGCCTTAGCCTTAATGAATATATATGAAGAAATAACCACAACCGTAGATGAAAGGAATTACACAATAGGAATAGGAAATACACTTAAAAAAGCATTTGATACGATTGATCATCACATTTTAATTTCTAAATTACAAACATGCAGTGTGAGAGGGGTGGCGATTAACTGGTTAAGTGGCTATCTTGAAAATAGACAACAATATGTTTTCAGGTGACAATTATATAATTGCCTATTGTCTACATTAGCTACAAATACACTGTATTTGTAATACACTGTTTAGAACAATACTATTTGGAAATATTATGGCTGTATTACTAGTGTGTAACATATTAGAAGTGCATTCTTGCCTGACAATTGGTAGACCTTTTTTACCATGTATTCATTTGCGATCATTGACCCCTCTTTTAGCTAGATGGTCAAAATGACAGCAACAGCAAAGACCTAAAAATACACATTTTCTGAACATTACATTTGAGGTGGAGCCAACTATATTGAATGTGTTGTCCCTCAAGGTTCGGTCCTGGGGCCCATACTTTTTATTTTATATATATTAATGATATATGTGAAGTGTCAAACATATTGCAATTTGTTTTATTTGCTGTCGATACAAATGTCTGTATTCCAAATTACAAATGAAATGTGTAAACTTAAGATATGGTTTAATAACAATAAGCTATCCCTAAATTTGGAAAAACGAAATGTATGATATTTACTAATCGAAAGAAGGACAATGTGGCATTATGTATTGACAAAGGAATCCAAGGATTATGTTGGATGAGAAAATGACATGGAAGCCACATATAATGTACATAAAAAAATAAGGTAGCCAAGAGTGTTTTGTTTTGAACAAGGCAAAGAATGTGTTTGATTATAATTCTATGCGAATATTATATTGTTCACTCATCCTACCATATTTGAGTTACTGTGTGGAAGTGTGGGGTAACACGTATGAAAGCAACATAAAGCCCTTATTTATATTACAGAAGAGAGCAGTAAGAATAGTTCACAATGTAGATTCAAGAGAACATACCAATGAATTATGTATTAAATCCAAACTATTGAAACTTAAAGAGTTAGCTGTAATACAGACTTTATTAGTTTTGTTTAGAGTAAATGCAGAGTATTACAAGCAAATATACAGAGGTTGTTTGGTCCCTAATCTTTCACACCTCCTTGCAGCCCCCCTCTTCACACCCAGATCCTCAAAAAGACAGATATTTACAACACTTTATATTTTCGCCCCAACTCTAATCTATCATGTCTTTAACTTTTATACCTAATCATATATTGATTGATTGATTGAAAAGTTTATTAACAGATTGGAGAATGGGTACAGTTTCAAAGTTTTTTTATTTTGAATAAGGCCTTTTCCCCACACTCTGTGCTATTTCAGGTTACTGTGACATTAAAAGAGGGGTTAGATGTGCATGTTGGTAAGGGAAGTTGACCTGAAAATGCAGGCTTAGCATTGCTACAGTGTATGGACATTCAGGCCTTGAAGTGATCTATATCCAAAATAAGTCTTAATTAAAGATGGTTGAAACAGTTAAAACAGCTTGGACAGATATTTTCAGGACTGTTTTCACAAACAGTGTTGTATTTGTAAATCTGCTATGTCCTAAATGTCTGGATGTATTGAAAAAAGGGGGACTCTGATGTAAACAAGACATAAGTTTTTCTATGATCTGTAGCCTTTTAATTTTAGTTTTACGAAATAAGAAAATAAGAATTACCACCCAAACTGTCAATTAGTTGGTATTACTTTTACATTTAGTCAATTAGTTGACGTTTTGATCCAAATTATAATTATATTTTATAAAAATATATTCATCAAAGTGTAGGTTAGTTTATAGGACATATGCCTGTTTATGGGGAAATCTTTTAAAATATGTGTGAAAACATTGTGTGAACTAAAAAATATCCTATGAGTATAATGTTGTACATTACTTGTACATGTTACAAAGATATAAACCATTTGTATGATGACTGTAAATGTGTGTTGAGTTTACATTTTTTACTCCAAGTATGCATGTGCCCTAATCTTCACGCCTCATGCTGTGTTTTAGCACCTAAGAGAGCCCTGTTCACACCCCCGATCAGAGACACACACCTCACAGACACACATAGATCTTTTCTGTACTTTATATTTTCAGCCCAACTCTTTTAATAATAACTCTAAAATAATTAATGTGTATAATATAAAACACCTGTATTAACGAAATATTCAAACCCTAGACCCTTGCATGCTAATGTAATGGTGCACTTTTAATTTTTTACATTTGTAATTTTCTTTTTGCTTAAACACAAGTGTATAAAGATTATGTCTTTATCCATGAAACTAATATACATACATACATTTGTAATTTGGAATACAGAAACGGGAAGTCGCAGAGTCATAAATCTGCTTTTGGCAGATGGTTTTGAGTCATCTCATTGGTCCTAGTCTTTCACCAGCCTCGTATGACATCTACGGGGTTTGTCACCATCAGAATTTTCAGAGAAGCTGCAGTTAGACAGAGGGAGAAATATTCAGTCTACTGAGAGACATTTGAGAGAACACACAGCCTACAGAGTGGAGACACACACCAACAGCAAACAGACAGAGAGAGGGTATTTCTTAAGATACAAACATCATTTGGAAGAAAATGCACTTTCTTAAGATACACTCACCATTTGAAATAAATGCACTTTCTGAAGATACACTCACCAATTGAAATAAATGCACTTTCTGAAGAAAACACACTAAATGTATTTTACATTTAGCATTTGAAATAAAGAAAATCTTAAGACTTTGGAATACACATAATGTATTCAACCTTGTAAAACTTAATTGTGAAGATATATTCTGAAAACTTTTGGAAATACAGAAATACATATTGTGAAAACCATGGAATACAATCTGAAAAAAAAAAAAAAAAAACGTTTGAATCTAAAAAAATGTTGAATCTTTTATTTTGAAAGACTTTTAAAAAAAAATAAAAATAAAACTTTTATTTTGAAAAAAATCTCCTCCCCTTCCGAAAACCGGATGTCCCTCCCTCAAAACCGGATGTCCCGCCTCCTTACATCCTAGACCAATCAGAGAAGCCCTAGGGGGTCATAAATCATCTCAAAAAGGGGGCGTGGCTACAATCCATCAAACTTTGATATATGCCCTTATAAGGTATGACATACACCTAAGTCCCGCCCCCTTAAACCTCTCGGCCAATCAGAACGCTCCAAATTCCAAAAAGGGGCGTGGCTACAATCAATCAAACTTTTCATATATGGTCTGACACATACCGTATCCCTAACCTCTCTCTCACGTTAATAACGTTTGTAATAAACCAAACCGTTAGTAAATCCATCAAGATTTCAGCAAGTTAAGAGTATTGTTGTTTGTGCAGATCACTCACAGTAGTTTCTATTCTCACCTCCATCTCGAAAGTCATGGAAAAAATAGTCTACAAACAGGTCGAAAAGTACCTAGCGGAAAAAAATCTAATCTACGAATTCCAATCTGGCTTCAGAACATCCCACTCCACTGACACATGCCTTCTCTATTTGAATGACCACATCAAACAAGAGGTGGACGCAGGCAAATACTGCGGCATGGTCATGCTGGACCTACAAAAGGCCTTTGACACGGTCAATCACTCCATTCTGATTGACAAGCTAAAAGCAATTGGTTTTGATAGTCTATCAGTGAGCTGGATGCAATCCTACCTTGAGGGGAGGGAACAGATGGTGGAGGTAAACGGTACCCTATCCCCCCCCCTCACAGTGAGCTGTGGTGTTCCACAAGGAAGCATACTAGGACCGCTACTGTTCCTAATTTATGCAAATGACATGTCGTCAGCTTGTGACTGCAACTTGTTCCTGTTTGCGGACGACTCAGCCCTGCTGGTCTCTGACAAGAACAAGTTACAGGTTGAAAAAACCCTCAGCTCGGAACTAGGCAGAATCTGCATATGGCTCGCTGATAACAAACTATCATTACACATGGGCAAAACAGAGTCCATTCCTAGAGGCTAATCTCTCCTGTGACAAAATGGCATCCAATGTAATAAAAAAAGTCAACCAACGAACTCGATTCTTGTACCGGATCTCCTCTCTGGTAAACAAGAATACCCTGAAGACTCTGGCAGGAGCACTCATTCAAGGGTACTACGACTATGCTTGCACCTCATGGTACCAAAGCACCTCAAAGGCGCTAAAAACAAAATTACAAACATCTCAAAACAAACTGGTCAGACTACTGCTTGACCCTACTCCTAGAACCCACCTCACCCCTGCCCACTTTGACAACCTAGGATGGCTTAGAGTAGACGACAGAGTACAGCAACTTGCAATGGGCCTGGTCTACAAGATACACGACCAAGGTACCCATGTACATGTCAAAATACTTCCCAAAGGTCAGTGAATACCACGATCACAACACCAGAGGGAGCTCCACAAATCATGTTAAACCCAGATTCGGCTCAAATAAGGGACTAAACACGTTTCGCAATTATGCCACATCAATGTGGAACGCCCTACCCAAAGCTGTAAAGGAATGTGGATCACTACCCACTTTCAAAACCTCTCTCAAGGGACACCTACGGGAGACTGCAATTCAACACTGGCCCCTGTAAATATCCTAACCCAACCCCCTCCAATGTACAGTCATTTACCTAGTATGGTTTTGTCAATAGTCCAATGTACAATTTTGTTTGTTTGTACAGTGTCTCCCCCCCCCCCCCCCCTCAATGTACAGTTTTGCTTGTTTATACAGTGTGCCCCCCCCCCCCCAACCACCTCCAATGTAGATTACCCAGTATGGTTGTCAATATCCCAGTGTACCCAACCCCCCCCCACCCAACCTCCTCCAATGTACAGTTTCTACGTCAAATGTATATACTCCCTTTTCCTGACTCCTTCTGTATCACAAACAGTACTGTATTTGCAAATCTGGTATGTCATAAATGTATAGATGTAGCAGTACTGTCTATCTGTATGTCATGTATGTCATATATGTCCTGATGAATTGAAAATGGGGGACCCTGATGTAAACAAGACGAAAGTCTTTCTCTGGTCTGCATCCCCTTAACAATTGTGTGTATTGAGCTGTACTGTATTGTACCCATTCTGCAATCTGTTAATAAAGTTTTCAATCAATCAATCAATCAATGGCCGCCGGTGAACTACGCCTTGCGCCATCTAGTCTTTATATATATCTATGGTTGCAATGACCAGAACTCATACCCCACCAGCTTCACCCACAAACCCTAACGATTGTGTTCCTAGGCACGACCGACCAAGCCGGCAGTACTGCTGCCAGGGAATTAAACCTGGGTCTCCAGTCTGCACTGGTCATAGATGTGACATTTCTAAGGTGACAGAAAAGACCCTGTTCTGCCCGCACAGCTCGCATTATTCTCATTAACAGTCAACTCTGCTGTTTTTTGTTTTTGACGGTTGTGTCTGTTACTGCAGCTCTGCTGCTCGAGTTTCCTCTGTGGTTCTATTAGATTACATTACAAATTCTGATCACAGTCTGGCTGACCTCTCCGGGTGTGTGTGTGTGTGTGTGTGTGTGTGTGTGTGTGTGTGTGTGTGTGTGTGTGTGTGTGTGTGTGTGTGTGTGTGTGTGTGTGTGTGTGTGTGTGTGTGTGTGTGTGTGTGTGTGTGTGTGGACTACTACAGACTGTGCATATCATATCCACAAAGCACGTTGATTCTTTAGGGTGGGCAGAGAAGAGCTGCTAATTGAAGAGATGAATAATATATCTCTGAATAATAAATGAATGTTTTGTTCCACCACCTTTCATAGAGAGAAAGAAATGATCTCTCAGGTGAGATGGTCTGTGGAGGTATAGACTCTCTCTCTCTCTCTCTCTCTCTCTCTCTCTCTCTCTCTCTCTCTCTCTCTCTCTCTCTCTCTCTCTCTCTCTCTCTCTCTCTCTCTCTCTCTCTCTCTCTCTCTCTCTCTCTCTCTCTCTCTCTCTCTCTCTGTGTGGTCTCATTAGCACAAACACATAAAGAATAGATAAGGAACAATGAAATCAATGGTATTGATGAAAAATGGTCCAACTTGACATTGAAATGAATCAATCCACACACATATATGCACATAAACTCACACATACATAGCCATGCATACAAGGCAGACATCGACCACAGCTCCAGTGGTTTTGTGTGCAGTAGAAAGGGACATTTCCAATAAAAGGTATCATGCCTTTGGGCATGCTAACCGATCTGAATGAGCGCATATGCTACTCAGAGGGCCTTCATTTGCCTGTTTGCTGTCTTCTTCTGTGGTGCTAAAGAGATGCTGTTGTGACTCCTCCCACAAGCTGTCATGCCATCTCATCAATAAGACATAGACACGCATACCTCACTGACCACGTCTCCCAACCGCTCTCATGACACACACGCAAATGTGCGCCCACACCCACACACACACACACACACACACACACACACACACCCACACCCACACCCACACACACACACACACACACACACACACACACACACACACACACACACACACACACACACACACACACACACACACACACACACACACACACACACACACACACACACACACACACACACACACACACACACTGATCTTGAGGTGCTCATCCCAGGTGGGGCTGATTAAGTTTTCATGGATGTCCTCGAGGCGAAACACTTAAGGGTTAACCAGCTCCCTCCACCAGAATTAAAGGAGTTAAAAGTCTGTCCTCTCTTCCCACTAATCCCTTTATTCTCACCCTTCTCCTCATCTTCTAGCCTTTTTTCTCAGCCCCTCTCTTCTCCCTGTCCTTTCTTCCTTCCCTCCCGTGGTTCTGGTTTTGCCAGCGGTTACCGGCAGCCAGAGGAGGCCAGGCCAGAGACAATGGTCAGAAAAAAATTATAAGAATAAACCTAATTTACAAAATTGCAGTTCAAATACCAATTGTTTCTTCATTGATGCCCCTACGTCGGGTGGCACCGTCGTTTGGAATTGCTTTCATAAAATGAAAATAAAAACAATAAAGAAGAGATGAGATGACTAGAGAGAGTATTCCAGGGGTTTCTGGTCTTGACAGCGGTGGCTTGGAAGACGGCGTGGGAGGGTTGTAAAGCAGATACTGAAAAACATCTTCACATTTAGTCATTTGACCCTTTCACTACCATGCTACAAAGGATTAATGTTTTCACTACCACATACAGTCTGTAGTGTGGTAGTGAAAGGTTAACCTTCTGTAGTGTGGTAGTCAAAGGTTAACCTTCTGTAGTGTGGTAGTGAAAGGTTAACCTTCTGTATTGTGGTAGTGAAAGCGTTAATATTTTCTTAATCCGGTGTTAATCCCAGTTAACCTTCTGTAGTGTGGTAGTGAAAGGTTAACCTTCTGTAGTGTGGTAGTGAAATGTTAACCTTCTGTAGTGTGGTAGTGAAAGCGTTAATATTTTCTTAATCCGGTGTTAATCCCAGTTAATCGACTGTAGTGTGGTAGTGAAAGGTTACCCTTCTGTAGTGGGGTAGTGAAAGTGTTAACCTTCTGTAGTGTGGTAGTGAAAGGTTATAGGTTAACCTTTTGTAGTGTGGTAGTGAAAGGTTACCCTTCTGTAGTGTGGTAGTGAAAGGTTACCCTTCTGTAGTGTGGTAGTGAAAGGTTACCCTTCTGTAGTGTGGTAGTAAAAGGTTAACCTTCTGTAGTGTGGTAGTGAAAGTGTTAACCTTCTGTAGTGTGGTAGTGAAATAATAAGTAAGTCAAATAACCACCTGAATCAGCATTACAGTAGATTTGATCCTGGACACTATGATACGGCTTGTGACAATGTATAGAGTGCCATTACTGATTATAATTGTATCAAGCTCAATGAGAATGATGTTGCTGCCAGCCTGCATGGCTAGAGTCAGGCCCAGTAAGGCCCCAGGCCCTGGTGGTCTGAGGGGGAGGGTACTTAAGAGTTGCATTTTCCAACTTAAATCTGTCCTTACTAAACTATTTCAGTATCTACTTGATGGACATATTGTACCTCGGTCATGGAAATTGTCTACAATCATCCCTGTACCTAAAAAGGCTGCGGCCTCCTTACTGAATGATTTCAGGCCAGTTGCTCTGACCAGTATTCTGAGCAAGTGTATGGAGTGGGTCATAGTCAACCACCTGACAGCAGTCATAGGCAACTGTCTGGACCCGCTCCAGTTTGCTTATAAACGTGGACGGGGCACTGGAGATGCAACACTTACATTAGTCAATTCAATCACTAAACATCTACAGCTGTCTAAAAGCTATGCAAGAGTTTTGTTTATAGATTTAAGTACATTTAATCATTTAATACAATGACAACACATATACTACTGCAAAGGCTCCTGGATATTGGTACTAATGTTGGACTTATATTGTGTATCAAAGACTTTCTCACTGATTGACCTCAGAATGTCTCTGTTAATGGCACCTTGTCAGAGCAGACCGTTCTAAACACCGGTGCTCCTCAAGGTTGTGTTTTAACACCAATATTGTTTTCTATTTATACCAATGAGATGCAACTCAGAGATTCTACATTCCAGTTGTACAAAATGCTGATGATATGGAATTGATCTGGCTACTGCGGGACATCAAGAGTGAAGAGTCATATTTTAGACATATTGGTGAGCTGATCGACTGGTGTACAGACTGGTCATAAGGTAAAACCAAAGAGCTGATTATCAGCTGCAACAGTAGCCTGCTCAACCCAAGCCAACCAGTTACAATAAATGGTCAGTCTGTAAAAGTGGTGGAACATTTTAAGTATTTAGGTCCTTTCCTGGATAACTCCATGAGCTTTGTAGATAACACAGAGTACATATTCAAGAAAGCTATGCAACGCTTGTAACTCCTAAGAAAGTTTAACAGTTTTGCTGTAAGTAGGGACAGGGCCGGACTGGGGAAATAATTCATACCGGGAGATAATAGCGCGAAATATATCAGGCCACTTTTTAAGCGGGGGTCTGGGGGTCCCCCACCAGGATTTTTTTTGTTACAAAGACTTAATTTCCTGCATTCTGGTGAATTTTTGTGCATGTGAATCACAAACTAATGAGGCAACAATTGCTTAGTACAATGTACTGTTATGAACCTCAAATAAACCTATGCTACTCTCTCCACCTTCAAAAAGAAAAAGCAAAAGCACAACATATTTTTCTATTTACTATTATAATAGTTAACCACTCTCTCCACCTATTCAAACAGAGCAAGAGCACAATACCATATTCACTTTACTGATGCACTACCCATCAACAGTTAAAATAGCCCTTACACAAACATTAAATAACAGACCTTTCATTACAATACTATAATAACTGTAGCCACTGCCAGAATAGTGACACATGTATCGCGTGTGGTGAGCACACCTGCACAACGAAGACAGAAGATTGCATTGTCTCAATCATTTTAACTATAAAATGAGCTCAAAGTATGAGCTCACTGACTGAAATTTACAACAAAAAGCATCAATTGTCAAATAATATTGATCACATTAACTAGACTAATTAGAAAGGGAACAACAACTTAACCCTTGTGTCTGATCAGATTCTTATTTTTTGATAACTTTGCAGTGATTATGTTTGTAGCCAATATATGTGGCAAAGGTGTGTAATCTTTGAATTATCTTGGAATTATTTTGACTTTCTCTTTCATAAATTGTTTATTCAACTTCAGCCCCAATCATAACCACCACATATTGTTTTTTGTAATGTCAGATTTAACAACTCCTTTCATAAAAGTGGGAGTATTTCATTTTTAATCTGGAGTTGAATAAAATATTTATGGAAAAGAAAGTGGGAAATTATTTCAACATATAATCTTTTTATGGCGTTTTTCAATTGAATCCCCTAATATGGTAAGAGTATAACACTTTAGTTTTCAGACACAAGGGTTAAATTATTTATTTGTTTCTTGGCAGATTTAACATTGGGCTTTTGACAGGGGAGATGATGCATTGCATGGTAACGTTAGCTAGCTAACATCCACATGTTTATTTTTATCACTGACTAACCTGCTGGTTCCTTGACCTTGGTGCAAGAAAACATTTGATAAATGTTGCCGGATTTAGCAGCATCTCTCTTTTTCTTTGTTTTATCCCTCTCTCCTCCACCCTTTCTCTTTCTTCCACTGTCCATCTTGACATCAACGTTAATTGACTTTCGCTCTACTGTATCTCTCCCGAGTCCCTCACTACCTGGCTCAGTGCCTGGCTGTTATTCTGGGGTCCACATCTAGTATTGTACCCATTCTGAAATCTGTTAAATAAAGTTGTCATTCATTCATTCATTCATTCATTCATTCATTCATTCATTCATTCATTCATTCATCTGCCATTCCATTCGCCGCCTCCGCTGTCAATCAGTTGTATCGCCTGGTCCCGCCTCCACCAATCACAAGTGGCAGCACGGCTCCATTGTGTGTGTGTGATCCGCGTGAGGGAGAGAGAGAGAGTCAGATAATAATAATAGTTCTCCAACTCTGTCGCAGACAGTGAAATCCTGGTTGTTCCCCACCCACCTAGGTTATCTAACTATCGCGCCTGGCCAAAAAAAAATATAATTATAATAACAAAAAAATAAAAAAATAAATAGTTATATAACTTTTTTTTTATTTAAACCTCCCGGTGCTCCCGATGGCCAGTCCGGGCCTGAGTAGGGATATTCTAGAGCTGGTATACAAAAGTCTTGTTGAAAGTGTGATAACGTTTGATATCTCAACCTGGTATGGAAACCTTGGGTTGGCAAGGATTGTTAACATGGCCAGTAAAGTTATAAGGAAACCACAAAGACAATTGTCTGAGTTGTATGTACTTCGGAATAGGGACAAGGCTCAGCGAATATTGTTGGATCCTTTGCATCCCCTTCATGGATGAATTCTTAGATACACATTTTAACCATGGTACTGGTTAGGTACATGAAGCTCTGCCCCTGTTTTTGTTGTTTCTCTTTTTGCCTACAGTATGTATAGTATTGGGCTGTTTTAAATTTGTCTTTGTCTGTGTGGCGTTTGTATTGTGTTGTCTTGTGGATTGCAACCTTGGTGAAGCCAAAGACACATTTATATATATATATATATATATATATATATATATATATATATATATATATATATATATATATATATATATATATATATATATATATATATATATATATATATATCTATCTATCTATCTATCTATCTATCTATCTATCTATCTATCTATCTATCTATCTATCTATCTATCTATCTATCTATCTATCTATCTATCTATCTATCTATCTATCTATCTATCTATCTATCTATCTATCTATCTATCTATCTATCTATCTATCTATCTATCTATCTATCTATCTATCTATCTATCTATCTATCTATCTATCTATCTATCTATATCTATCTATCTATCTATCTATCTAACCTTCTGTAGTGTGGTAGTGAAAGCGTTAACCTTCTGTAGTGTGGTAGTGAAAGGTTAACCTTCTGTAGTGAAAGTGGTAACCTTCTGTAGTGTGGTAGTGAAAGGTTAACGATAGGTCATGTATATAACCTAGTTATATGAGTACTGGCTAAGCGTCCCGCTCTTAAGCCATACCGAGATATACCTCATCTCATGTACCTATTGTACTCCATCAACGAATAAACCAAAATACACCCCTCACCTGCCAGGCCCCACCCCTAGTGGCGTGCTACTTAGTACTGGGCATGGCCACCACTCACTCTTCCTCGGAAAAAATCGTTTCCAAAGAAAAGTTTCCCCACGGGAACTCAGGGCATGCTAAGAGCGGGACGCTTAGCCAGTACTCATATAACTAGGTTATATACATAACCTATCGTTATATATCGTACTTGCATCGCGTCCCGCTCTTAAGCCATACCGAGATATGGGGTAGAGCGGACGCGAGGCCCGACAGATGCACCCCCTGAGGACCCGTAAGCCCACATCAAGGGGAAAGGGGAGTCCCGTCACCCCATCCTTCCTAATGAAGAGGGGGCGCAGTCAACTCCACCCGAGTGCGAACAAGAGGGAACTAGAACCCCTTGAACACACAGCACAGGCGGAACCACGTGTGACACAACACACTGTGGCCCATACCCACACACCCCTGCTACCCCACCAAAGGACGGGAAGCAGGAGAGGCCACAGACCTCAGAACCGCCTGGGAGACAGAACCCCCGGTCATGTCCATGAGGTAAAACCTTACGAAGGTTTTACCGGCTTAACGCGTCGAGCGCCAAGCAGGAAACGCTTCACAAGAGGGTGGCTGAACAAAACATCACCCTCAAATCCCTCATGATAAGAGGATATAGCTGCTGCATATACCCTCACCGTCGAAGCCGACAGTCTATCAAGGAGAGACTGGAGGTAAACAAGGACAGCATCCAGGGGGCAGGACACCGGGTCCCTGCCCCCCGCCTTACACCACTCTTGGAACATACGCCATCTGCCCGCGTAAGCGCGACAGTGGAGGGAGCATGCGCATTCCGGATGGTATCAACCACAGAAGGGTCCATCCTCTCCAGACTTACCCTCTCACCAGCCAAACCATCAGACGTTGGCACAACACCGGGTGCTGAACAGCGACCCGTGTGCTTGAGTGAGGGCCTTCGCCGACCAAGGAATAGGCCATGGCGGCGCTACCAGTAGCTGGATCAGGACCGGGAACCACACAGCTGCACCCCGGTCCGGCGCAATCAGGATCAAAGACCTGCGCTCCTCAACGTACCCGCCCCAACAACTGCCTAACAGATGTATGGGGGAAAGAATCCCAGGCGGCACGGCATCGTCCGGACGTAATCCCCACCCGCCAGGGTGAGGACCGCCCGCGACATTACACCTGTACCCACATTCACCCTGCGGGGTATGTGGAGAGCCCTCAGGCCGCGCAGATGGAGAATGCCCATAGCCAGCCGCCCGCCGCCCGGTGCAGACGGGGGGAGCGTACTCCTCCCTGTCTGTCGATATACGACACTGATGTCGTATTGTCCGTCCTGATCAACACCGTTTGAGGACCAGAAGGACCGCTTTCAATACCAACACATTGAACGTAGCGCAGACCGGGCAGCACGGTTTGCCAGCTGCCCCCTACTGCGTTGGCCCGACGCGTCTCCAGCGAGGGAGGCGTCGGTGAAAAACGTGACGTGTGACAGCCTACTGCCCATGGGGACCCCCCTGGTGAGGAACCCCCCAGGGCGAGGTCCCCCAGTACTGACACGGGAACCTTAGCCGCTTCCACTTGCCTCTCACCGGGTCTATTTCCATACTGGAAAACCCACCTCCGTAACCCCCTCCTGGGGTGAAGAGGAGGCCAAGAGGGACCACGGAATGAGCAGATGCCATCATACCGAGCAGGCGTATCACGGACAGCGCCGTAACCGTCCTAGGACGGAACCTCCCGAGCGTGTCGACAACACGCTCCGAGAGGGATGCCCATAGCACTCCAATCGTTGACTGGGAAGAGGAGTACTCTACTTCCAGTCTACAGCAAACCCCAGGCTGGTAGGAACCTGCCTGGTACGAGACCCAACGATCCACCTTGACCGCCAAGGACCAGAACGTCGTCAGGGCCAGCATGGGTCTGACACCCCCCCTCCCGATTTCTCAGGCACCAGAGAACACCGGGAGGAAAACGCCATGACGATGGCTTGCTTCGTCCACAGAGATTGGATCTCGTTGACCAGAGCTGTCACTGCTGGTGTCCCTGACAATAGGGTCTGTACCAAACCCGAAAACGGGTGGGGTTGTGTAAATACAAGTCCCCGCCTCAGCGTTCTCTCCATCCACCTCGACATATGGTACTGCTGTAGCCATATGTGACGACACTCCCAACGCACCTGCCGCCATGTGGCGCAGGTCCGCCAGGAACTGTAGATAGGCGGCCCGGTCCCACCCGCTGTGCGTAGCCAACCCTGGACCCGTGCGAGCAGAGCGTTCCGTGGAGTCGGGTCGGAACCTGACACTACCCACGAGGCAATCGCACCCAAGGGGGGACCCCGACAGAAAGGGCCGGTTTGATACGGGGGAAGCTGACATCAATCTAGGTGACAAAAGCCCCCCCACTGAACACCCCTCCAGAACATGCTGAGGAGTTGTTCTGCAGCCAGACATGCAAGGCGTGAGGACCCCATGGGTTCCTACACACCGTAGCCCTGCAGTGATATTACTACCACCTAAATCACGCGCACCTCTTTTTTCAGACCACTGCCGATCTCGCAGGAGTGGGAGGCACCAACATGATACCTGGCCTGGCGAAGGCGAGGTCGGGGAAGCCCGCACTGTGTGCCTCAAAAAGGTTTCGAGCCCCCCTGCTGACAACACTTATAGTTGCAGACGTAACACCAGGTTCAACCAACACAGCTTATGGTGTGGGAGCCGCTTGACAGCACACCATTCTCACGGACAGACCCAGGCTCAGCCATCAACTGGGTGTCAGCCCCTGTCCCCATGAGAAGCGAAAAGTGGGGCCGCACGCGCTTCAACGAAGGCACGCGGCCCGCAGCCAAAGGAAACAATCAGAGCCCCCTTTTTCCGCTGGTGTTGGGGGAGGGAGTGATCGGAGAGCGGGCTGCTCGCGGCAGGACGGCGACGGCTTGTATATTCCAAGCCGAGCCCATCCAACATGGCCGATCCCTCGGCCGCCAAGGCTGTCGGCCTTGTGGACACCTGTCGATTCAACGCCCAGGATACCTCTGGCGGGGGAAAACATGGCCGCCTGTCGAGGGCCTTGTCATCGCCGCTGACGAGGCCGTGCTCTCTCTTCTTCTGGCTGCACGGTGTGAGGCGGTGTGGGGCCTAGGACAAATACCGCCCGCGCTCCAGCAGAAGACCAATATCCCCTGCGGAGAGGGGAGCCCTGAGCGGTTATAGCTTGCGGCTGGGTCAAAGCTAATAACGTCAACAACCTCGCGCGATGTGTCGACGTCGGTTGGCCCTCAAGGCCCCGCCACCAGACACCATTTTTTGATAGAAAAAACAGCAATTTGAACATAGTTACTAATCGCTGCCAATTCCATACAGTGGCAGTACAGGCTTTAGCAGCCCACCAGCCACTCGCCGAGCCGACCCACCTCATGGCGTCGGCCGGGCGGGGCACTGTTTCAACATGTCAAAAGCAAAGGACTGATGCTAACACGGAGCACCAGTGGTGGTTGCAAAAAACAACCTCCACTGTGGTGTGCACCATGAAGGGGTTAATGAATAAATGAACTAACACCACGAACATACTGTAGAATGGGCAAGCCCATGTACACAACGTTAAGGGGAGGCGGACCAAAGAGAACCAGTCCCGCATTCATTCATAATATTCACAACAGCACACCAGCCCTAGACCTCAGCCCATTTACCCATGAAGGTAAACAAAGCCCCCCCTGCACTACTCCCCCAGTAGACACCGATTGACCGTCAGCATGAATGGTTGAGAGGAGGGAAGACCGTAGTATAGACCTTCCCGTAGCAGAGAGACAGAACAGAAAACAGTAGCCCCTAATATAGCATAGCGTTAGCCGCGCGCTCCAGGATAACGGGGAAAACAACAACGTTTACCCAGATATCCCGCCGCTTGCGCCAATACACACTCGGTTGTCTCTCGGGACAACTCGAGCACATCACAAATGCCAGCATTTGTCATGCCTAGTGACATCCCACAGCGGGGAACAGTAGAACATTGACCCAGCATTTATAGCATTTAGTATTAGCAGCGTGCTCCAGGACAGCCTGGGAAACGTCCACCTCTTAGAGGGACGTTTACCCAAACATCCTGCCCCTGGCGCAATATACAACTCACAACAAGCAGCATTTACTAACACCAGCAATAATGCCTAGTGGCGTAATTCCTACCTTGTGCGAGGTAGCTCGATAGCTACACCTCACACGCTGTGCCTCTGTCTGCTGTCAACAAGACAAGGAGACTACAGAACTCGACGCTGAGATGCATCGAAAATGCATCCCGCTGCAGAGTCGCAGAACCGCCAGAACATGCCGCAAAGATTTCAGGGGTAGGCAAATCTTCGGTAAGCACTCAAACCTAATTTCTCTA
>NC_140169.1:121196606-121204106 GCF_963971535.1 Notolepis coatsorum
GTACATACATACATACATACATACATACATACATACATACATACATACATACATACATACATACATACATACATTCATGCATGCATGCATACATACATACTGTACATACATGCATACATACATACTGTACATACTGTGGCAGATACAACCCCCCTCTCATGGATATGTGAAGAATGGGAGATATTACTGCCACGGAAGGAGTGGAAACAATTAGGTAGCTGATTAGTACTGATAGAACACACCTGTGCATCATTAGTTCACCCACATCTCACACGCACACACCCCAGACACACACACACACACACACACTACAAATACACTAGGTTAGTGAGAGGTGAGTTGAGTGGAGGTGAGGTTGGAGTTGTTGCATTGAGAGAGAGATTGTTGTATACAGCGTTTTGTAAGGTGAGAGGTAGTGAGAGGAGAGGTGAAGGCGAGAAGGTGTTCATTGTGTACTGGACCCTAGACTGGCTGAGAACCCTCCTTGTGTACTGACCCTGGACCGGACGACTACTCTGAGTATTGAACAATCCCTTTTTTTGTACGAGAGCCTGTTTTGTGTTTTGACCATCGGACTGTATTATGACCATTCTATTTGCCCGTCGAACTATATTCTCCCTATAATCAATAAATATTCGTATTGATTGATATTGCACTTGAATTTGTTTGTTTTTTAACCGTGATGAGTCTGAACACCACCAGGCTCGTCACAATACATACATACTGTACATATACATACTGTACATACATGCATACATACTGTACATACATTCATACTGTACATACATACATACATACATACTGTACATACATACATACATACATACATACATACATACATACATACATGCATACATACATACATACATACATACATACATACATACATACATACATACATACATACATACATACATACATACATACATACATATACATACATACATACAGTACATGCATACAGTACATACTGTACATACATACATACATACATACATACATATATACATACATACATACATACATACATACATACATACATACATACATACATACATACATACATACATACATACATACATACATACATACATACATACATACATACATACATACATACATACATACATATGTAGCACCCTGAATATGTGACTATTATTCAGAAGTGCTGACTTGCCTTTTATCTCCCCTTTGTGCACAAAGACATATTAACTAGTTTCCATTGATATTCCCTCGAACAATGACACAGGTTTCTCCTTCTCTCACCGGCTGGAATATGGATTATAAACAGTAAACTGAATCATATTCTATCCACCCAGTTCTTCCTGTGGGGTTAGTTGGCGGTACCAGCAGGGGGCGGCGGTGGCAGGCGGAGCGCACGAGAGAGGCATAGAGGGAAGCAAGTCAACTGGAACGGAAGTGAGGAGAGCCAGCCTCTTCGACATTGGACTTGGACCTGGTCGGTCGTGTCTTGAAAGAGCCCCGTTGTGGATCACGCGGGTGAATGAATTGAACTTGAGTATACTACGGGTTATATTAGAAATATAAGCGTAGTAGCGTGTTGCATGTCCCCACTGAATAACCCTAGCGATACAACGAGTTATCCTAGAAGAAAGCGGTATCGCCAAGAGTTGGCTTATGTTAAACGATATCCCCTCCAGTGAGGTGCCCAGCCAGCGTGGCTTGAAGAGGACCGGTGGTTAGAGGCACCCTGCGTCATTGTATGTTGCGGCTAGCAGGAGGGCTGTCAAGGACCCACAGAGTAGCTTCAGTTAAGGTAGGGCCCAGATTATTATCGCGCGTCAACCCAGCACCGGCCGCCAGCAGCCTGTCTTCACCGGCGTTCTACATCTGCTCTGCACCGGCGGTCGTCAGCCCAGCACGGGAGTTCGTCCCGTCCAGCAGAGGTCGCCATCACCCAGCACGCGCCTTCAGCCCGCTACTGCTCCCTCTGCCCCACACCGCTTGCTAGCACCTGTGACGAGAGCGTTCGACGCCATCTTACCACCCGGACAGTGGTGGTGCGGCGAGGCCGCCATCTTGGTTGAGTACATTAGCGCTTCGGTGCTCAGGATCCTATTGCACAGTACACAGTGTGATGCGGCCTACGGGCGAAGATAATGTTGCTAACTACAGTTCATAGGGGTACCCCATAAACATTACATGCCGGCATTAGTATAGGACTTTTGTTTGGTAAAGTGGGCCCACCTTTTTCATTTTCTTTGAGTGTGATAACGTGTTTGTTACTTAATAATATTTTCCCATCTAATTAACCCTTTCCCTGTGGGGAGGTTACCGACCTGTTATAAGTAAAGCCTTAGAGAGGTATTATCACTACCATATAATTAAAGCCTGAGAGAGGTATTATCCCTGGTACTAACCCAGACGTGGGTGATGAGTCAAGCACATTGAATTATACTATACTTGGGTCGGCAATACCTGGTTCTATACGGTGTGGGTGTATAATCTAAGTGTCTATAAGGTATTGAGTTACAAATTGGGTAATAGTAAAACTTCATTCTATTTGACCCATTGCTATTAAATCTTTGTAACTGACCAGTATAAGTAACAGTAAAGAATTAGATGGGAGTTCTGTGTGCGTGTCCATTCCTGAGCCTATGAACAACTCTTTTGGTGTGGGTAACGTTAATACCATTAACCCCTTCCTATCCAACTCTTCCCTTTTTACTATAAGGTTTCTAATGTCACCGAGGGAGGGTACTGCTTGCGGGAGGAACTAAGTTATTTATTTACAATTCAGTCACTAGGTGTAAGAGGGTTAAAGGAGGTATTGGGGGAAGTGAGAGCGAGTTGGGGAGTACTGCTGACCGCCCTGGAAGGGCGAGGAAGACCAGAGTACCAGACCAGGTTGGTAAATCCCGGGCCCCATCCACTCCCACTGCCGGCCTCCAGTTGACGCTCCAGACCCAAAGACGAAGGTGCAGTCAGACGGAGCTCTACTGTGTCTCGCTACCCAGTGGCTGTGCACACCCGTTCCCACGAAGCAGGGATAATCCACCCTGCTACACATACATACATACATACATACATACATACATACATACATACATACATACATACATACATACATACATACATACATACATACATACATACATACATACATACATACATACATACATACATACATACATACATACATACATACATATGGGGGCGACAGTGGCTCAGGAGGTAGAGTAGTCAACTGGTGATCGGAAGGTTCCAGGTTTGATTCCCACTCCTCCCGGGCAGTGTGTCAAAGTGTCCTTGAGCAAGTCCCTTAACCTCTAATTGCTCCCGATGAGCAGGTTGGCACGTTGTATGGTTGCATCCGCCGTCGGCGTATGAATGTGTGAGTGAATGGGTGAATGTGAGGACCAAAAATTGTAAAGCGCTTTATAGCCATTTACCATTTATACATGGTAATGTACATTTATACAGTACATACATACATACATACATACATACATACATACATACATACATACATACATACATACATACATACAGTACACTTACATGCTTACCTACTATGCCCGCATGTGCCTGTGTGTTGTTTGTGCATTTGTTCAAGTTCAAGTTCTTGTGCATGTCAATGTGTGTTCATAAGGAGGAGTAGCATGTGTGTGTGTGTGTGTGTGTGTGTGTGTGTGTGTGTGTGTGTGTGTGTGTGTGTGTGTGTGTGTGTGTGTGTGTGTGTGTGTGTGTGTGTGTGTGTGTGTGTGTGTGTGTGTGTGTGTGTGTGTGTGTGTGTGTGTGTGTGTGTGTGTGTGTGTGTGTGTGTGTGTGTGTGTGTGTGTGTGTGCGTGCGTGCCAGGCTGTGTTTTGCGCTCATGAAAGGTGGTAATTTCACGCGTGGTCAGATGGTTGCGTTGCAGCTGTAGCCTGGAGTGTAGCAGGAACTGTTCAATGACTTTAGCTCCAGGCAAGGTCCGCCTCCACACACACACACACACACACACACACACACACACACACACACACACACACACACACACACACACACACACACACACACACACACACACACACACACACACACACACACACACACACACACACACACACACACACACACACACACACACACACACACACACACACACACACACACCTACGAAATTACACCCTTCTACCGGTTCTGCCTTCCGTAGACAGACAGAGGTTTGTTGCTCTGATGTGTGTGTAGGTGTTTTACGCCAGAAGGGAAGATCAGTGCTTTGTCTGTTTGATAAGCTAGAAAGTCTGTCTCCTTCAAAGAGCGCTGACTGAAGTGATGTTTGGCGTGTGTGTTGATAGATTCCACGATTACTCCTCCAAGGGCGATAACGGAAACATGATGTGTGGCTGGTAAAGGAAGTGGAGATGAAGAAGCTGAGTGGACATATTAAGGAATATTCATATATCCCCCACATGGGCCCGCCACAGAACATCTACAGTATACACAAATATCAACTGACTGCTATACCTATGGGTTAGGTTGATCGATCCTCAGGCTGGGTTATGTGGGGTTAAGTCTGTATTACACCATGTAACCTTTTGGCCAACATGATTGAGCAGTGCACCTGCCAAAATGAAATGAAGTGAGAGGACTGGACTGTATTTTATATACTGTAGCAGCTTTTATCCAAAGTGCTTTACAACTTATGCCTCACATTCACCCATTCACTCAGACATTCACACACCGACGGGGGAGGCAACCATGCGAGGTGCCAACCTGCTCATCGGGAGCAGTTATGGGTTAAGTGTCTTGCTCAAGGACACTCGACTCTGCCAGGAGGAGCCAGAATCTACCCGGGAACCGTCCAATTACCAGACGACCACTCTACCTCCTGAGGCACTGCCACACACCATCACTGCCCACATCATTAATGCATAAGAGTTGAGACATCTGTTTGGACAATCATCTGTCCTGCAATGCTGCTCCAAACGCTTCCCACGTTATCCCCACCCTCAGGTTTAGAATAGGTTGCAAAAAGAGTTGGGGTGAGTTTCCAAAGTGGGTTGTGTAGGATTTCCTTCGATTTAGGATGGTGGTGTATGGTTTTATTGAGGTTTGGGATGGGTGGTGTATGGTTTTTATTGATGTTTAGGATGGGTGGTGTAAGGTTTTATTGAGGTTTAGGATGGGTGGTGTAAGGTTTTATTGAGGTTTAGGATGGGTGGTGTAAGGTTTTATTGAGGTTTAGGATGGGTGGTGTAAGGTTTTATTGAGGTTTAGGATGGGTGGTGTATGGTTTTCTTGAAGTTTAGGATGGGTGGTATATGGTTTTATTGAGGTTTAGGATGGGTGGTGTAATGTTGTATTGAAGTTTAGGATGGGTGGTATATGGTTTTATTGAGGTTTAGGATGGGTGGTGTAATGTTGTATTGAGGTTTAGGATGGGTGGTATATGATTTTATTGAGGTTTAGGATGAGTGGTGTAATGTTTATATATTTTTTGGCATTTTATTGCTTTATTGGACAGACCCGGCAGAGAGGAAGGATGGGAGAAGATATAGAGGGGGAGGACATGCGGCAAAGGTCACCAGGTCCGGGAGTCGAACCCGGGACGTCCGCGGTGCACCGCAGTGCTGTACGTGGTGCGCCACCCTGGCGCCCCGGTGTAATGTTTTATTGAGGTTTAGGCTGGGTGGTATGGTTTTTATTGAGGTTTGGGATGGGTAGTGTATAATGTTTTATTGAGGTTTGGGATGGGTAGTGTAAGGTTTTATTGAGGTTTGGGATATAGTGTAAGGTTTTATTGAGGTTTAGGATGGGTGGTATGGTTTTTATTGAGGTTTGGGATGGGTAGTGTAAGGTTTTATTGAGGTTTGGAATGGGTAGTGTAAGGTTTTATTGAGTTTTAGGATGGGTGGTGTGTGGTTTTATTGTGGTTTAGGATAATAATAATAATTCATTTAATTTATATAGCGCTTCTCAATAACCCGAAGTCGCTGACAGTAGTCGGGAGCAGGGGTACAAACAAAGAAACGAAAGCAAAGAAACAAAAACAAAACAACAAAGAAACAAAAACAAAAGGAACATGAGACCATGGGGGGAACGGGGGAGAAAGCCTGATGGCACAAAAAAAGACTGGAGACATATCAATCAGGTTGGAGGGGAGGGGGGGGTTTAGGGGTGGGGGGGGTTGAAGGCAAGGGAGAACAGGTGGGTTTTGAGGCGAGCTTTGAAGGTGGAGAGTGTAGGGGAGTCTCTGATGGACTGGGGGAGGGAGTTCCAGAGTCGGGGTGCAGTGCGAGAGAAGGCCCGATCTCCGAAGTTTTTAAGCTTGGATGTCGGGACAGTGAGGGAGGCAGTGGAGGAGGACCGGAGGGAACGGGTGGGGCGGTAGGGGAGAAGGAGATCAGTCAGGTAGGGGGGGGGGCCAGGCTGTGGAGGGCTTTGAAGGTGAGGAGTAGTGTTTTAAAGTTAATGCGGTGTTTGATCGGGAGCCAGTGGAGGGAGTGGAGGACAGGAGTGATGTGTTCGCGGGACCGGGTGTTAGTGAGGAGGCGGGCGGCTGAATTTTGGACCATTTGCAGTTTATGGAGGGAGCGGGAGGTGATACCAGTGAGGAGGGAGTTGCAGTAGTCCAGGCGGGAGGAGATGAAGGCATGGGTGGTGGATGGGTGGTGTAAGGTTTTGTTGAAGGTAGAGGCTCTGTGTAGGATTGTTAGTATCTGTCTAACTGCATATGTAACTGTTCACACTAGTGTCTGTCTACCTGCATATATATCTGTGTCCACTGGAGGGCGTTCTAGGCAGAGACACTCTGGAGTACTACCAGGTAGCATAAGTGTCTCCTCCCCCTTCTTTCTCTCCCCCCAGTCTCTCAGTAAGAGAGGACTCATGTGTTAATGCTCCCACCATGTGAATAAACAAACCAAGCCAGTTAAAGGCTAAAGACTGGAAACCATGCCTCTTGACCACATTATTGTCGCCCTATAGCCGGATTCTGTTAACAGGTTTTATTGAGGTTTAGGATGGGTGGTGTGTTTCCCCCCCCCCCCCTCCTTTTTCCTCCATTTTTCTCCCATCCCAATGTTAGTCGTTATGCCAATTCCCAATCCCCTTCCTGGCTGCTGCGCACCTACCCCCTACAGTCGGTCTGGGAGAGTGGAGGCTATCACATGCTTCCTCCGACACATGTGTAGCCAATCAACCGCTTCTTTTCACCTGGCAGCGCGGACTCTCATTGAGAGGGTGTAACGTGTGGAAGGATCACACTACCCCCCTTAGATCCTTTCCTCGCTGAGCAGGCGCCCCGACCGAACTGTAGGAGTCGCTGTTTACAACGACCAGGACCCACCCACCGGCTTTCCCACCCTCTAACACTGCCAATTGTGTTAGCAACGGCGAGAGCTGGGCTCGATACCAGTATCTCCTGCGTTGGTGGCGAGCGCCTTGCCCACTGCGCCACCCAGCCGCTCTGGTGTGTGGTTTTATTGTGGTTTAGGATGGGTGGTGTAAGGTTTTATAGAGGTTTAGGATGGGTGGTGTAAGGTTTTATAGAG
>NC_140169.1:121209106-121281606 GCF_963971535.1 Notolepis coatsorum
ACTTTATGTCAAATACATAAAATGTTTTAAAACACGTATCAACTGCCCGAGCATTGTGCTTTCAGGGTGTGCCCGACCTGCATAGATCACGAATGCCTGAGCACAACATGTGTGTGGTTCTCCCAGCACCAAAACCGAGGGAGAGGGTCTTGCCTGCTGGAGGTACTCCACCATATTTGTCCCAACCTAAAACAAGCACATAAGCAAAGAAAGAATGTTAAATACAGGTGAATCTTGGGTTGACAGCAAATCATAAGCAAGATAACAGGTTTATACTAACTATACAAGGGAGCTCAATTAAATCAAGTTTTTTTTCTCATGCCAATGGAACGTGCAATGACATTTTGGAGTGCTCAAAACAGTGGTTTTAACTCGTCTTTGTAAATGAGGGAAACCTCAATGCCTTTTTGAGTTTAAATAGAGGTTATGGGGGCCTGGGGGACTTTGGTTGTCAGACCTTGGCTTGGTGGTGGTGCAACCAAACTCTGTGGGTGCAACCTATAGGCTCTCTGAAGCAGCAGATAGGCTCTCTGAAGCAGCAGTTAGGCTCTCTGAAGCAGCAGTTAGGCTCTCTGAAGCAGCAGATAGGCTCTCTGAAGCAGCAGATAGGCTCTCTGAAGCAGCAGTTAGGCTCTCTGAAGCAGCAGTTAGGCTCTCTGAAGCAGTTAGACTCTCTGAAGCAGCAGATAGGCTCTCTGAAGCAGCAGATAGGCTCTCTGAAGCAGCAGATAGGCTCTCTGAAGCAGTTAGGCTCTCTGAAGCAGCAGATAGGCTCTCTGAAGCAGTTAGGCTCTCTGAAGCAGCAGTTATGCTCTCTGAAGCAGCAGATAGGCTCTCTGAAGCAGCAGATAGGCTCTCTGAAGCAGCAGTTAGGCTCTCTGAAGCAGCAGTTAGGCTCTCTGAAGCAGCAGATAGGCTCTCTGAAGCAGATAGGCTCTCTGAAGCAGATAGGCTATCTGAAGCAGCAGATAGGCTCTCTGAAGCAGCAGTTAGGCTCTCTGAAGCAGCAGATAGGCTCTCTGAAGCAGCAGTTAGGCTCTCTGAAGCAGATAGGCTCTCTGAAGCAGCAGATAGGCTCTCTGAAGCAGCAGATAGGCCCTCTGAAGCAGATAGGCTCTCTGAAGCAGCAGATAGGCTCTCTGAAGCATCAGATAGGCTCTCTGAAGCAGCAGATAGGCTCTCTGAAGCAGCAGTTAGGCTCTCTGAAGCAGCAGATAGGCTCTCTGAAGCAGCAGTTAGGCTCTCTGAAGCTTTCTGCTTTGCCTGCCCCGCTAAGCCAATGCGAAGGATGAGGGGGGCTGTGCTTCCTGTTCTGCCCCCTTGCAAATGGGTGTAGCATTCCCTGAGGGGGAGGAGCTGCGCATTATATGGCTTTTTTTGCTTACCTTGCTTCCTCTAGAACTCCACCCCTCTTTTGCGAACTCCAAAAGCGGTACTGCTGGTTCTGGTGAGGGGAGGTACTGGTGGTTCTGGTGAGGGGAGGTACTGGTTCTGGTGAGGGGAGGTACTGCTGGTTCTGGTGAGGGGAGGTACTGCTGGTTCTGGTGATGGGAGGTACTGGTGGTTCTGGTGAGGGGAGGTACTGCTGATTCTGGTGAGGGGAGGTACTGCTGGTTCTGTTGAGGGGGGTACTGGTGGTGCCTCCTCATTGATATCTTGATCTGAAAGACAAAGACAGAAAACAAAGAAAGACTTTTACAGTAATTTCAGTGCCATCCAGTGGCAGCAAACTCCAACACAGGACCAGGCTGGCAGGACCAGAGACCAGGACAAGAACAGGATGAGAACCAAGATGAAGAACAGAATAATTTGTGTGTGCATGCATGTGTGTTGAAACCCTACTGAACAATACTGCTTAGTCATGGAAACATTTTCATGGTCAAGAAAGTACTAGCTCTTCAGCATTGAAAATATTAGCAGCCTGATTTGGTACATTAGGTGGCTGGGCCAGGGCCTGGTTGTCGTTATGTTCTCCTTGCAAGTGCTTTCTGTAAGACCGAATGAAAGAAAATGTTCTGCTACAAACTCCCTCACAACATTGGATATAAGTGGATGAAGCGTTTATATTGTGTGCTACTCGTAAATGTGAAAAGAGAGACTTGGCATCACCAGGAATTAGCCTTTTGCATTTAAAACATGTATACGCCATCTGCCTTGATATGTTAGAACTCTTAACTTAGTGATCACTTACAAATTCTCTGTAAAGTTTTGAGAACTTGAGCCGGGGGCCTATTTTGGGGATGAGGTTCCGGATTGTTTCGTCATCTAAAAGTTGAAACGCCTCCTCATCGATATCTTTATCTGAAAGACAAAAGAGAGAAAACAAAGAAAGACTTTTACAGTCCAGGCAGCAAACTCCAACACAGGACCAGAGACCAGGACAAGAACAGGATGAGAACCAAGATGAAGAACAGAATAATGTGTGTGCATGTGTGTTGAAACCCTATACTGCTTAGTCATGGAAACATTTTCATGGTCAAGAAAGTAAAAATGCTCACCTTTAAAACTGTCTGTGAGCTCTGGCAATTGCCACTCAATTAATTTTTCTGTGACAAAGCTGTCCATCAAGACTGGCCTGAAACAAAACAGAAAGCAATGTGGAAATGAACACATCTGCAATTAATGAATGCCTCATGCCCAAGTACTCAGCCACGTGTGAACGATAGGCCAAGTACTAGCTGACATAGCAGCCTAGAATATTTAGCACTGAATTCAGGTGTAAAAAGCCTCACCACATGTCTGGCTTCCGCAGTCTACTGCTTAATTTAGTATAGGATGTTGTAAATTGATGCCCGAATCGTGGGACATTAGAGAGATGATGGAAAATGTAGACCTCAAAATGGCGCAAAATGGCGCTAAATCACAGTATGTAGCTAGCTAGCCAACCAGCTATGTCACCGCATTGAGAGGACAACAGCTTTATTACACACATATGGTTAATAAAGATATCAATCATATAACGTTACACAGCTATAGATAGTCTCCAGTTAATCTGGTATCATTACAACCCAAAACACGGTAAAATTAGCAATAACAGTAACGTTACTAGTACTGGCTAACTAGGCCTAGCTACTAGCCAGAACCTTTGTAATACTCATAGACTTGGTCACTTTCGGTAGCATGCTTGAACGGTAATGATTTATGTGTCGTGTCGTGTCGTGTGGCTTATTTATTAATAGAGGTTACCACAGGCGGTCAGGTGGCGTAACGGAGATTGCGTTCGTCACCAAACCCCGGAGCGGCTAGATTTGCCTGTTCGAATCCAGCTCACAGCTCCGGGGTTGTCACCAGCTTGGCTGACCGTTCACACTAATACAATTGGCAGTATTAGAGGGTGGGAGAAGCTGGCGGGGTGGGTCCGGGTCGTTGTAAACAGCGACTCCTACAGTTCGGTCGGGGCTTCCACACGCTACGCCCTCTCAATGAGAATCCGCTCTGCCAGGTGAAAAGAAGCGGTTGATTGGCTGGACGTGTGTCGGAGGAAGCACGTGATAGCCTCCACTCTCCCAGACCGACTGTGGGGGGTAAGTGCGCAGCAACCAGGAAGGGGATTGGGAATTCTCATTGGGAATAACATTGGGATGGGAGAAAATCGGAGGAAAATGGAGGGGGGAAAAGATTAAAAAAAAAAAAAAAAAAATAGAGGTTACCACATATTTTTACAAGGTTAGAGATGAACCGATTATAGAAATGAGTAGCTAAGTTGCAACTTGCGGTGGCTAGCTAGCTAGCTAGCTAGCTAGCTGATGACTCGACAGATAGCTGTGAAGAGCTAGCTAATTTAGTTCCACAACGTTCACAGTGCATGGTTAACACGACGCAATAGGCACAATGGATGGGTTGAGATATAAATACTGTGCTAACGAAACGAGATCTTACCTTGAGTCAGTGAAGTATTTTCCGTGAAGAGGGTTTGTTGGACCGTGTTGACTGTGAACGTGGGACCGTGTTGACTGTGAACGTGAACATGACCCTCTGACTGACTGGAACAAAAGGCATGTACGATAGTTCCCAGTGGGGGAGGGGTGTAGCTTTGCAGATCCCGGCGGAAACACCCAGCTCTCTGACCCAACACATGGGTTATGTCTCAGAAAATTAACCCATAATTATTATAACTCACAAATTGGGTCAAAATTGGGTCAAAATTAAATCTCAATAACCCAAATAATGGTTATGCTCAGAGAATTAACCCATAATTTTAACCCAACACGATTAACCAAGAAATTGGGTTATAGAATTGACCCATCTGTTTTTAGTGTGTAGAACTACATCCGTATGTTCACACATGCCTATAACTACATCCGTATGTTCACACATGCCTATAACTACATCTGTATGTTCACACATACCTAGAACTACATCCATATGTTCACACATGCCTAGAAATACATCCGTATGTTCACACATGCCTAGAACTACATCCGTATGTTCACACATGCCTAGAACTACATCCGTATGTTCACACATGCCTAGAATACATTCTTTGTCACAATATGCCCCTCTCCTGTCAATATCTACCCCTCCTGCCCACTTTTTCCTGGCCCTTGACTTTTCTCCATCTTGTGTCACTGTCTACATCATGTAGTTCTATGTTTGGTGTGTTCTACAGGGTCACTGTCTAGGTTTCATAGTTCTTTGTTAGTTTGTGTCTCACCAGCTGCCCCTAATTTGTAATTCTCAGTTAGTCATTCTCTCCATGCATATTATTTACATTTGCTCTCCTCTGTTCATCTTGTTGGGTCATTAGTCATTGTATGTTCATTCCTACGTGTTCTGTCTGCTACTTCCTGTTCCCTGCCTCTTCTGGCCTCCACATGTTTCTTCCTGCTATCAGTTGGAGTTTTCAGTTTGCTATTTTAGATTAGGAGCTTCGCTGTCAGTTCGTTCCTGTTGTCATTTTCCTTTCCTGCTGTCTACAATAAATATCCCTGTTTGGGTTTTGCATCATCAACTGCTCCATCCTGTGGGTCCTCTACTACAAACCTTATATTCGTAGGTGTATACATACCTGGAATATATTCGTACGTTCACATATATAGAATACATTCAAAGTTTCATACATACTGTGGCAGATATCATCCCTCATCACATGGCTACGTGGAGGAAGGGAGATACTACTGCCACGGGCAGAGGAGAGAATGGAGGAGTTGATTGGGACTGATTGAATACACCTGTGCACCACGTGATCACCCACATCCCACCCACACACACACAGAGACACCCCAGGCATAAAGGAATAGGAGAGGGAGAGGAAAGCGGAGTGGAGGTGAGGAAGGAGTTGGAATCGTGAAGAGTGTGTGATATATCGAGTTTGTGAGGTGAGAGGTAGTTGGAAGGAGAGGTGAAGAGCGAGTAGGTGTTTCGTGGTACTGGACCCTGGACTGGCTGAGATAACCCCCTGTGAAACTGACCCTGGACCGGAAGACAAACCTTGAGTATTGAACATTCCCTTTTTTGTACGAGAGCCTGGAACGTGTTTTGACCCTGGACTGTATTTTGACAACTTTTTTGCCTATTGGACTTGTACTTTGGATCAATAAATATCACCTGTTTACATTTACATTTACATTTTGTCATTTAGCTGATGCTTTTATCCAAAGCGACTTACAAGTTCTGTACGACAAGTCATCAGGAAGGGTATAACTCTATCAGCTGAGTAACAATGTTCATCAAAGTGTTGAGTGCTACAGTGTAGGTTAGTTTATTAGAACATGACAGTAAGGTTAGTTAGGGTTAGATTTTATTTTATTTATTATTTAAATTTTTTTCAGTTAGGGGTTGAAGAAGTGCGTCTTTAGTCGACAGCGAAAGATTGGACGGGTTTCGGCTGTCCTAACTGGGGTGGGTAGTTCATTCCACCATTGTGGGGCAAGAACTGAGAATAGGCGACTTCTCTTTGATGACCCTCCTGGAGCTCGGATAGGAGTGGGTCTGAGATGGCCAGAAGATGCAGAGTGTAGGGGTCTTGAGGGTGTGTAGTTAGAGACCATTGACCAGAGGTAGGCGGGAGCGGTTCCATTTGCCACACGGTATGCCAGGTCGAGGGCCTTGAAGCGGATTCGTGCAGCAATGGGGAGGCAGTGCAGGTCCCTAAGGAGTGGGGTGACATGGCCCATGGGCCGACTTCAGTAGGTTTGAGATCAGGCGGGGTTGTGTGGACATTGGAATTGTTTGTTTTAGTCTGTGTCAAGCCTGAACACCACAAGGCTTGTCACAATACCTAGAATAAATGATTAAAGATCCCCTCCACATGTATTTTAGCACTTAAAAAATGTTGTATATAGAAGGACCGGCTGGGGTAGCGCAGTGGACTAAGCACTCGCCTACCACGGCAGAGACTCTGGGATCAAATCAGTGTTACTTTTGGCAGCTATTTTAGTTTTAGTCTTAGTCTTAGTCATGTGTCAAGTGCTCCTTTTTCGTTTTCATCATATTTAGTCATCTGCATTTATTTTTCGTTTAGTCAGTTTTAGTCAACTAAATGTCTGAGCATTTTAGTCTTAGTCAGTGTTAGTCTCGATTTTGTCTTTTTTGTTTTTGTCTAGATTTAGTCGCAGAAAACTGATGATTTTTGTCTAGTTTTCGCTAATGAAAAAAAGGCATTTTATATTTTTATATTGTAAATAATGCAATTCTATTCATTAAGTATAGTCTAGCCAAAACCCTATCAGCTGATTCACAATAAGTTCAGTAGAAGGCTAGAAGCCCAATAGTAACCAAACATTCCTTGAAATGGTCAATAGATTCAGAAATAGTCAGACATGGAATGGAACATATTCTGATTAAAATAGCTTTTTTTTTTTAACCAACAAAGGAACATTAGGATAGTGTAAATACACAGTACACACTGATTGCAATTCTCACTGGGACCTACTGTACAAATTTCACACACGTCACACACACATTCCCTTTTGTCCCTCGAGTCGTACCGTAGATCGGCGACGTCACTTTAAACTTAAAATGGCGGTCCCCATCAGAGCATTCGGCTAACAACATTAGCTTAGCGAACCTGCCACCGCACTTATATGTGCATAAAGTGTGGTAACAAAATATCACAGCCCCTAAGACTGGGAGCGTTCTAACCAGTGGTGCGTTATTGAAATCATCTGGGGTGACACGCACCACGTGCACGCGCGCTCCCGGCGCGTGCGCGCGCTCCCGCGAATGCGCATTTAATGTCCCCTCGCTTGGGCACAGACTAAAGACAGTGCCTAATTGCCTCTACGAATGGAATGCAACACGTCTTCACAACAAAGTTAGGTGTGAATGTGTCTGAGAACGTATTTAACACACCTGACGACCGGTGCTATTGATATGCAAATAGCGAGTGAGCTTGCACACCGTGCTACCCCGTCCCATGAACAATGCATGCCTGGTTCTAACTCTACTGAGCATGTACCCAACATTATATGAAAAATAAAAAGTCATTACGATGTTTTAGTGCACTTCAAGCGCTAAATGGATTCATAACTTATAGCAGGGTCAATCTCAGTGTTAGTACTCGTCTGTTTCTTTTCTTTTCATACCTTTTTAAGTGAACGTGGTCTTGTCCTTGTTGTATCCATGTGTAATGTTGATAGTAGTGGGTGTACACAGATGAAAGAGAGCAAGTCTGTGTCTGGGATATAGGTCCAGACTCCCAGGCTATTAGCCTAGCCATCCTCTCAGCCTCTGTCGTCTTAAATGCTATGTTCTTTTGGTAGAACTGTTCGGCTGCCGCAGGAGTGTTGAGAGAGTAGCAGATTCCGTTCATGGTTATTGGTATAAGCTGTAGTCACGAGAGACCTGGGACGCGGTTTTTAGCCTCACGTATGTTATATAGCTTGGCTTTTAGCCATAAACGTTAAAAGTAAAAATATAATTGAATATGTAATATATGTACTTATTTGTAATATGTACACATTGTAATTTTTTTTATAAAATACATAACGTACAATATTAACTTTTTCCCCCTGTGGTTGATTAGTACTTTAAGTGAGATCAGGCTGATGCATGTGCACGCACGCACGCACGCACGCACACACACACACGCGCACACGCGCACACACACACACACACACACACACACACACACACACACACACACACACACACACACACACACACACACACACACACACACACACACACTCTCTCTCTCTCTCTTATACACACCTCTGCACACACACGCACTCAGACACACACACACAAACACTTGGATGTACACATACCGTACATACACACTCATTGCCTTTTCACACTCAATACCATTGCCTGTGGTATTGGGAGAGTCCTGTGGTTATTACAGTAGTGCCGCTAGGCTAATGGTTTAGGGCTAGCCACATCTCTCTCTCTCTCTCTCTCTCTCTCTCTCTCTCTCTCTCTCTCTCTCTCTCTCTCTCTCTCTCTCTCTCTCTCTCTCTCTCTCTCTCTCTCTCTCTCTCTCTCTCTCTCTCTCTCTCTCATCCACACTCACACATACATACACAGGTTGTAAATGTCACCCTCTCTCTTGGGATGCAGGCGGTTTGCCTGACGTTGGGTTTCTTCCCAAAATGCTCGGGGGGGAATAAGGAAATGAGAGAGAGAGGCAGAAGGAGGGAGAGGGTTGCAGAGACAGGGAGAGGGTTACGGAGACAGGGAGAGGGTTACGGAGACAGGGAGAGGGTTACGGAGACAGGGAGAGGGTTACAGAGACAGGGAGAGGGTTACAGAGACAGGGAGAGGGTTACGGAGACAGGGAGAGGGTTACGGAGACAGGGAGAGGGTTAAGATAAGATATTCCTTTATTGATCCCCTTGGGGAAATTCAGGCATCATAGCAGCATGGGGGAGGGGGAAGGGAAGGTACAGTTAGTAGAAGACATACAGGTACAGGTCACAGAATTATAGTACAGTGGAGAAGTAAAATTTTTATAAAAAGGCAGTGTAAACAAAATACAATATAATTAACTCTGGACGTGCGCACACTCCAACCCATACACAGGACACACCTTCGCACCATGGGCGACCGGGCCTTCTGCTCAGCTGCTCCTCGGCTGTGGAATGCCCTCGCCGACCGCGTGAATATTAAAGGCAACCAACTTGTGTTCAGCTTTTCGTTCAGCGTTTCTCTGATTGGCCACACGGCCAATCAATCAATCCACTAGCACGCGGCCTTGCGGCAAGAGAGACAAGAGAGACGCGGCAGTCGCGGCAGAGTGGCTGCGCATGCGCATATATGTATGTATATATATATGTATAAACATATCTACTAGAAACACTGGTGTTCTGTTGTGCGACTGTGCTAAACTCTTCCACCACATGACCGACATTTGACATACAGTAGTACACCTCCTATCTATGTTGGGATTATGTTTGGTCATGACAAAACAATAAAAATCGCTACTGTTAGTAAGCTGCCACCACCCACTTCAATGACAGAGCTCTCATATTTGCGAATGCATAAACTATATCTTAAATTATGGCTATGTGTCTAATATGGCTGTCGCGAAGTCATTGATAAGCGACAGCCATATTAGACACATAGCCATAATTTAAGATATAGTTTATGCATTCGCAAAATATGAGAGCGCGGTCATTGAAGGGCTTCGTTCTACAACGGAGGAACGGCCGCTGCTGCTGGAGCTGGACCGAGTAGAGCCAGCGGCGGTGCACGTTAGCCGGGGACAAACCACTGCATCGCCCCGCTGACGTTAAAAACGCGAAATAACGTTACTGATGTACAGTGACACCCAGAGTTTCTAGTTACAGTAGTGACGCGTGACTCGAGATAGTCCTAACACTGTAACAGTGTTTATTATTAAGAGTCAGATAGTCCTAACAGTGTTTATAGTCCTAACACAGTGTTTATTAGTAAGAGTCAGATAGTCCTAACAGTGTTTATTATTAAGAGTCAGACAGTCGTAACAATGTTTATTATTGCGAGTCCTAACAGTGTTTATTATTTCATAACTGTATAAAAACGCGAAACATAATAATCAGTCAGCAGCGCTCCACTGCTACCGCAGCCCAACACAAGTGCGTTGGAACAGCAGCCCAACACTACACAAGTTGGTTGCCCGCGCTGCCGCGCTTGCTCTTTGGATTTCATTTGGGACGTGGGCCGGCTGCGCTTGCCTGCACGTGGGGGCGGGGGGGCGCGGCCAATCAGAGAAAAGCCGAACACAAGTTGGTTGCCTTTAATATTCACGCTCCCCGACCATCTGAGAGCACCACAGTCCGTTGAGGTTTTTAACACATTGCGTGCCATTAACGCAGATCTACGTTTCTGTGGCCCAGCGGTTGAGTGCCAGAAACGTAGATCTACGTTTCTGTTTCGTTATTTCTTTTATTTGCTATTGCCATTCATAATATATCGAGGCACCTTGTGCAGGCTGTCCTGAATGTGTCTGAGATCGCAAACGGCCAATATTGCCGCCTAACGCTTTGCGGCCGCTATTGCACTCCATTTGGAACGATGTGGTTAGTTTTCTTGGCCGAGCTGCAGTGTGGGGGTGGGTTCTAAACACTCCGGCAAGACAAGCGGTCACCACAGTTGCCTCGACGAGGGTCCCCGCCTGCCAGATAGCATACAGAACGACCTGGCAATGAGTGGAAGGCAACCAGCAGTACTGGTAGTCTCCCAACGAGCTGATTGCCAACCACTCACAGGTGCGTGAGGTAGAATGTTTGGCACGCCCCCTCGTTGGGCAGCATGCAGTCCTTACCCAGCCCTCACAGTACCCCCTCCTCCACGGGAGCCACCTGGCGACCAGCCAGGCCCGCAGGGGTGGGGAAAAAAATTTCAGAGAGCGGGGCAGGGGACATGACGGAGCAACACACAAAAATGGAGGCCATGCTAGCTGGGGAAGCTACACAAAAAGTGGGGCTAGCAGAGGGACAGGGTAGCTGCCAGGGCATAACTAGCTACAGGGCCTATGCTAGCTGTAACGCTACATTAACACAGAGGCTGCGCTAGATGCCAGAGCTAAGCTAGCAGACAGGGCTGGACTAGCAGGAGAAACCATGGGGTTAGCTGCAGGGGCTAAGCTAGCAGACAGGCCTGGACTAGCTGTGGAAGCCTTCCCAGGTGGCCAAAAAGTTCTGGCCCATTAATGGCCCGTATCCGGCAGGCCGGAAGAAATGAATCGGTCCAAGTCCGGTTGCCGGAATCGGCCCATAATGTGGAATGACTGACTGCCCGGAACCGGCCCAAGTACACTGGGCCAGGTCCGGTTGCCGGAAGTGGTCCAGGTCCGGGGTTGCCGGAATCGGCCCAGAATGCGGAATGACTGACTGCCCGGAATTGGCCCAAGTACACTGGGCCAGGTCCGGGGGTTGCCGGAATCTGCCCAGAATGCGGAATGACTGACTGCCCGGAATCGGCCCAAGTACACTGGGCCAGGTCCGGTTGCGGTCCACGTCCGGTTGCCGGAAGCAGCCCAGATGCGGCCCAAACACACTGGGCCAGGTCCGGTGTCCGGAAGCAGTCCGGATACGGCCCAAACACACTGGGCCAGGTCCGGTTGCCGGAATGGGCCCAAAATGCGGAATGACTGACTGCCCGTAATCGGCCCAAGTGCACTGGGCCAGTTCCGGCTGTCATGGTCCCAGCCAGGGATCATGCTCGAACAATGTGAACAGTGGTTTTCTGCCGCCCTCTGGTGGCCAAACGCAGCAGCTCCAGATATTGGACCTTATCCCTTTAGTCCTAGGTCTTCTGGATGTTATTAATGGTGCTGTGTTTTATCTGTTCATGTTGTGTGGTGCGTTTTAGCTTGTGTTTTAAAAGGTTTATCTTCTCATGTGTTTCCTTTAAGGTTCACCCCCTTTACACATGTATTTTATAGTGTTAGACATCTTTACGTATGTTTCCTTAAGGGTTGTTCTTTTTATATATGTGTTCCTTAAGATATTCCCTTTACACATGCTTCAATTTATGATGTGAGTTTCTTTACTAATTCTGTGTTCACCTGTCTTGGCCATGCATGGCCTGTTACCAGCTGGCACTTGTTAGTAATCACAGGCAGTATATAGAGCTGCCCGTTCCTCTCATTCATTGTCGCACCATTGCCTTGTTTCAGTGTATTGTTTCTCATAGTTGGTTTCGGTCACATACTCACCTTTTGTCACTAGTATTCCCCGTGAGTCCGTTCCTATTTAGTCCTTATTCTTCCAGCATTGCTGTGTATTGTTTTCGGGTTTTGCAGTTCGCTTTTGTTTGTAACAGTTTCAACTTGTATCCTTGTTTGCAACTGCTCAGTAAAAGCCTGTTCACTTCATTCTGTCGTCTCAGGCTCTTCTCTCTCTGCTCGTGTTACCTGCATTTGGGGTCTACTCTTCTATACCACACCGAAACCCTCACACCGGCTGCCCGAAGCCTAGCCGACACTGCCAGCATTGGGCCGGAATCACCCCAGAAAACTACCAGAACTTGCCAATGCAATACTGGTACTACACAGTAAATTCCACAGAGTAAATTTTACTCAAACTGAGTACATTTGACTCAGTTTGAGTAAAATGTACTCAGTTTGAGTAAAATGTACTCAGTTTGAGTCAAATTTACTTGCGAAATTTACTGTGTACCCAGTATTCTGCCAGAGCTACCCCACTATCTGCCTATGACCGTACATTACCGGAAATACAGTAGGAAATGGTTGATGATTAGTAATACAAAACCACATATTTAAGGACCCTTCCCTTTACCAATGCAGTATTGGCATGTCCCTCATTGAAAAATCCAGAAGTTTACATGCTGTCTCCTACCTCACTGAAGTATATTCTCAGTGTATGTGACCTGGATGCTTCAAGTTTCCACATCAGTTAGCAGATGAATGTGAAACAGCCTAGTGTCAAACTCTGCACATTGTACACAATATACATCATTCTGCAGTGAAGCTCAAATATCAAGTAAAGTAACAGCTTACCCCCATACTTTTTCCAGTTAAAAATGACACCATGAATAGATTATATTTAAACATTTATTAACAAAATAAATATCATTGTTACAACTCAAATTTGTTTACTTGCTGTTTTCTATTGGAGTTCAACTGGAGTGCAACAGCATGGCTTCTCAGCAAAGTCCAACAACTGTTCTGGTATAAAGCATTAACAGATCCTCTCTGAACCCAACCGGCCTCTATGGCGGACAACGCCCTCCAATGAAATGCAGGTCAGTTATAAGAAACCCATTGTTAACCCATTGTTCCCCTGTAATAGTCTTCTCCCACAGAGTCCATACCCAACCTTACTATATATGTCAGGGACGTATGTGTGTGTGTGCGTGCGTGTGTGTGCGTGTGTGTGTGTGTGTGTGTGTGTGTGTGTGTGTGTGTGTGTGTGTGTGTGTGTGTGTGTGTGTGTGTGTGTGTGTGTGTGTGTGTGTGTGTGTGTGTGTGTGTGTGTGTGTGTGTGTGTGTGTGTGTGTGTAAAGTACTTGACTAATTGTACTTCGTTACAATACTTAAGTACTGTTTTTGGGGATTTGTACTTTACTCAAGTAGTATTAGGTTTGCTGATTGGTCCTTGTGCAAGACTAGAAAGCGGGGATCTTTGATTAAACACCTGCTATCAGAAGAATAGACAGTCAGAAAAAAAGTTTTTACTTTTACTTTTGACTACTTAAGTACATTTAAAAGTAGAAACTTTGACTTTTACTCAAGTGTTTTTAGCCAGATACTCTGACTTTTACTTGAGTAAGATTTTGAGACGGTACCCATAATATCACTTAAAGGAAAACTCCAACATTTTGGGAAATTAGCTTAGCGTCTTCTCCAAAGAGAGACAAGAAAATAGATACCAGTCTCCTCTCTGTGCGTTGAGTAGAAAGCTATCTGGCTGCATGTTAGCCTAGCTTAGCACAATGAATGGAAGCGAGCATGACTGGGTAGCATAGGCATTGTCCAACTAACACCTCTCCCGAAGGCTACCCAGTCATGTCCGCTTCCATTCATTGTGCTAAGCCAGATAGATTTCTACTCAACACACAGAGAGGAGACTGGTATATATCTTCTTGTCTCTCTCTGGAGAAGACGGTAAGCATGAATATGATGAGTTTCACATTTTGTCTACCTATGGTGGTAATTACAGACTATTCCTTCTAAAAAAAAACACATTTGAATATCTATTATTGCTCATTCTGTAAATATACCTACACCAACATACATATATCTATCTTCTTGTCTCTCTCTGGAGAAGACGGTAAGCAAATTTCCCAAAATGTTGGAGTTTTCCTTAAGTATAATTTCTGGGTACTTTTTACACCCCTGTGTGTGTATGTGTGTGTGTGTATGTGTATGTATGCGTGTGTATGTATGTGTATGTTTGCATGTGTATACGACAGTGGTTCGGTAGGTAGAGCAGTCGTCTGGTTATTCGGAGGTTCCCGGTTTGATTCCCGCTCCTGGATAGATAGAAAGATAGAGAAAAGTAGGGGGAGGGGACAGATAGTTAGTTAGATACACCATAAGTTAGATGAACAGACAGATGGGCGGTACACTGGTGTCACCAGGGTGGATTTTTCAATACAGTCTTCACCGTGATAAATCAATAAATTGTGATAGTGTAGGGTAGTGAAATAATCAGTCTGTAAACAATTATTGGAAATATTATTTGTGTCATGCACAAAGTAGATGTCCTGTAGTTTTAATGACTTCAACATTCAGTAAGTATATGTGACACAGTAAAAAATACAGGCATAAGCTAGCATAAAAAATAAATAAATCACAGTGGATCTAGCATCCCAATAGGCTCTCTGTTTACAGTTTCATTCAGTAATACAAATAATAAAAATAGTTTAAAATGATTCAGTTTAAAAAATAGTCTAAAAATTATAAAATAGAACGGACATACAACTGGGTATTTAACATACAACATAGCAGTGCATCAGTAAGAAGTAAAAAGTGTGATAAGATAGTTCTCTTAAAATTACAGTGCATATAAAATTAGCATAGAACCGACACATGAATTTGATAGGCAGTGTATAAAAGTAAGCAGGGTAAGAATAGTGCAGGTAAGTACAATTTGTGTCAAGATATCCCTGATGTTTCATTGAAATGCCTGAGCAAAGAGAGTCTTTTGAAGATGTCTAGCGAGTTGGCTTCCCTGATGTTTTGGGGTAGTTTGTTCCACAGTTTTGGGGCATAGTTGATAAAGGCTGCATTACCGATCCTCTTTTGACTGTTTCTGGGAGCCTCTAGTAGTCCAGCAGCTGATGATCGTAGTGTTCTTGCTGGCGTGTAATTTATTAGAGTGTTGGCAATGTAGCTAGGTCCCTGTCCATTTAGAGCTTTGTATGTAAGGAGAAGGACCTTAAAGTCAATTCTAAATGTTACAGGAAACCAGTGTAAAGCAGCTAAGACTGGACTAATGTGCTCTCTCCTTTTGGTTCTAGTTAGCAGTCGGGCTGCAGAGTTTTGGATTAGCTGAAGCCTCTCTGTGGTTTTCTTAGGGAGACCTGTGAAAAGTGCATTACAGTAGTCTAACCGGCTAGATACAGTATGAATGCATGAATTAGCTTCTCAGCATCGTTCTGATTAATAAATGGTCGTACTTTTGCTATATTTCTGAGATGGAAGAACGATGTTTTCGTCACTTTGCTAATATGAGAATTGAAGTTCAGTTCTGAATCTATGATAACCCCGAGACTAGTGACCTCAGATTTGATCCAAGGGGTTAGTCCTCCCAGGTTCTTTATTAACGTTTCTTTTTTAGTTTTGGGGCCGATAATTATAATTTCAGTTTTGTTCTCGTTTAGTTTCAGGAAGTTCTTACTCATCCATTTATTTATTGCCAGTAAGCATTCTGTAATGGAGCTAATCGCTGTATCATTTGGTTCAGCAGATATGTACCTACAGTTGTGTATCATCCGCATAGCTATGGAAATCTACATTATGTTCTCTGATGATATCACCCAGCGGTAACATGTAAAGGGAGAAGAGTAAAGGACCTACAGTATAAGCAACTCCCTTGTGCAACTCCATAGTTGTTGTCGTATATATCAGACATGTGATCTCCTAGTTTAACATAGAATTTCCTCCCTCTGATGTATGTTTTAAACCAGCCTAGCACATGTTCTGAGAAACCGACAAGGTTTTCAAGACGATCGATTAGAATATTGTGATCGATTGTATCAAATGCTGCACTGAGATCTAGCAGGATAAGGATGGAGATCTTATTCTTGTCAGAGTTTAGCCTGAGGTCACTGATTATTTTGGTGAGGGCAGTTTCAGTGCTATGATATTTTCTGAATCCCGACTGAAATTCTTCTAAGATGTTGTTTTCTTCAAGAAAGGAATTTATTTGAACTGAAACTATCTTTTCAAGTACTTTACTAATGAATGGTAGGTTGGATATTGGACGATAATTTACCATTACATTACTAATACTATCCAAGTTATGTTTTTTTAGTAATGGCTTTACAACTGCTGTTTTAAAGGCATCTGGGAAAATACCAGTTCTAAGGGAAGTGTTTATGATATCAGGGCTTGAAACACTATTAAACACCCGTTTGAAGAAAGCTGTAGGCATAGGGTCAATGTCTGAGGTGGATGAGTTACATTCTGAGACGGTTTTGCAGAGTACATCTAATGTGATGCATGTGAATGTGAAGGTTACATTGCGCGGTTTGCTGCAATCAGCTTTATTTCCCTCATGAGTAATGCTGGCCCTGATCAAGGTTATTTTGTTGTTAAAGAATAGTGCAAGTTCTTCACACTTAACCGTTGATGACTGAGGAGGTGTAGGGGCAGTGTTGAGTAGTAGATTAATAGTGGAAAAAAGGATTCTGGAGTTTCCAGCGTTTTCTGTAATGATTTTAGAGAAGTAGTCTTTCCTTGCTAAGCGGATGGTTTTATTATAAGCAGTTAAAGCATCTTTGTATATATCACAGCATATGGTGGTTTTTGTTTTTCTCCATTTTCGCTCCGCTGCACGACATTTCCTTTTTTCTTTGTTGACCGCATTATAGTTCAACCAGGGCGAGGCTCTGGTTTTCTTCTTTTTCGTTTTTAGTGGGGCGACAGAATTTAATACAGATGACAGTGCATCATTGAGATTTTCTACCATTTCATTTAGAGAGCTGTCATGATTGTGTGGTTCATGTAGTCTGATAAGATTAATGAACTTTGATTCAGCCTTGTCGTTTAGGAGCCTCTTTTGAACTATGGTTTATTTTTTTGTTTTAGTAAGGGTTATTTGAGTATAAAAAAATATACAGTGATGGTCGGAGAGAGGTAATTCAGTTATTGAGAAATGTTTTATGCTTAGCCCAGTTGTTGTTGTTATGACTAAGTCTAATGTATTCCCAAGCCTGTGAGTTGCATTTGTTATATGCTGTGTTAGATCAAAGCTATCCAGTAGATTTTTTAGCTCTATAGTTTTGGAGTCTGTTTTCTTATTAAAATGGATGTTCAAGTCTCCATTTAGGATCACCTTATCATATCCGGTAACACATAGTGAAATCAGTTCAGAGAGCTCCTGTATAAATATTGGTGAGTGTCTAGGCGGGCGGTATATTGTGACGATAATGGTTGATTCTGTTTTGAGCTCATTGGCAAGATATTCCATCGACATGAACTTGCCTAGTTCTGTGATTCTAAACAAGAGTTTTGAGGAGAAAATTGCTGCAACCCCCCCCCCTTCTATTTTTTCTGGGTATTTGATAAAAATTATAGTCTGGTGGACAAGCCGCTATCATTATTGATGTAGCTGTGTCATTATTGAGCCATGTCTCTACTAGGCAGATGCAATCTAAGTTATTTTCTTTAATCAGAGCATTTACTAAAAATGTTTTATTATTCAGTGATCTGACATTTAGGAGGGCTAATTTTATTTGTTGGAGAGGAGGTCTGCTTTGGCTTGACCTTGATGGCCTTGAGGTTAATAGCAGGTGAACGCATTGATGGTGTATAGTTTTTACCATGCCATTGGCTGGTTATGATTACCGGTATGTTTTGAGAGATGGCATGGTGGTTGTACTATACTGTACTGTACTCTAGTGCAGGATGGGTTGATTTGATTAGCTCTTTCAGGGACATTTGATCAGACGAGATGGCCTTGTGTGATATGGGGTGGGGGGGGGGGGGGGGGGGGGCGCTGCTGCTGCACCTCATGGCGAGATTGTGTCCTTCGTGATTATCTCTCGTGCTGGTATGAGTTTGATGTCCTTGGAGGCCACTAAGGCATGATGCATGTTTGCTGTAAGAAGCCTGGATCCTAAGCGATTTGGGAAGAAGCCATTTCTTTGAAAGCTTTCTGGATTATTCCAGAAAACATCAATGAACATCAATGAATTTCAGGCCGTGTATAAGACAGGCAGACCCTAACCATGAATTAAAATTTAGGAGTCGACTAAAGGCTTCTTGTCCTCTGCGAAAGCATGCAATTGGTCCACTGATGGACACATCAGTGTCCATGTACACAGACTGATGTTTGTCTAGTGCAGGGGTGGCCAACCCACGGCTCGCGAGCCGCATGCGGCTCTTTGCCCGTCAATGTGCGGCTCTTCCATCCATAACAAAATAAAAAAAATATATATATATATATTTTTTTTTAAACTTTTTTTTTTCTTTTTTTTTTTTATGTCACTCATTTCATAAGGACGTAGAATACATATTTACAATTTTTTTTAAATGGTTCATTTGCATGTTCTTGGTATCTGAATCTAGGGACATATATGGATCAGTGTCAGAAATAGTGTGTCTGTTACTAGGCTTGAGTAAATTGTAATGAACCAAAGGAGAATATCAATTCTATTTAAAAAAAAAGATTATCTTTGACTGTGAATAACACCATGCTAAAATTGACCAGACCTGAAAAATCTAAGCACATGAATAAAGGGAAGATGATTAAACAGAAGGTTTTGTAGATACAGTACTGAATTCTGCATCTTTTTTATAATGTAAATTTCTCCACCATTTTTCATCATATTGCAACACCGTTTTTTGCAAGACGTTCACAGAAAGGTAGAGAAACTAACTGCGTTCTGTTTTATGGCAATAATGTTCAGGTTTGTGGGAGATAATGCCAAAAAATAAGAGAAATAAAAAAGTAAATCCAGAAGTCAGATGATTGACAGGGGCTGGTGTGAGCTGGGTAGGGTAGTTTTTCGAAATTTGAAAGCCCTGAGTTTCTTCCTTCAAAAGACTACACTCACTTTTGGATGTGCCACTTCCTCCTGTCAATATGCACCGGTTTCCGACTCAATGCCCTGAGATTTCTATAATCTTATATTTCACTAATAACAGTTAAAATAATTGGTAAACAAACGTAATGCTGAAAATATACACTTTTACTGTATATCTCGGGCTTAAGAGGTTAACCCTGTGAGGCCCAAATTAAAAAGACATTAGCAACTTCAGAGGCCAGAGGGTGGGACATATAAACACATTTACTATCAAATAGCATTTACTATCTTATAAATGGCCTTTTTCAGTGTTTACCATTGTTTCTTAGCTATGTGGACTTATATTAATAGGATCTATGTCTCTAATTCTCATATTGGCGCATTCTTCCAATTCTCCTCTCACAATATTCACCCTCACTGAACTGAGTCATCTGGAAATGTGCATATCTGTGATGTCAGAGATTTCTCAGCTGCATAATAATGTGGCAGTTGATGTGGCAGTTGGCACCAGGCCACACAGTGGTTGGAGCCCAGCCTCAAAACGGCTTAAGATCTTGAGGTAGAAAAATGCGGTTTTTGAGTACTTGATTAGACTCACAGGAATTGTGTAAAAGTGCCCAAATAGTGAAAGAAATAGTAAAATAGTTCCCCTTTAACATTTTTTAAATAAACATTATTTTTTTAAATGGCTAAAAGTGATTTTGTAATTTTGCAACCATGGGTCTCACAGGGTACTTTTAACCCTGTGAGGCCCAAATAAAAAAGACATTAGCAACTTCAGAGGCCAGAGGGTGAGACCTATAAACACATGAAGGGTGCCGTGACTGAAAAAAAAGTTGAGAAACGCTGGTATATGGTGTGGCTCTTTGTGGTACCACAGTACTTTTTGTGGCTCTTAGTCTCTGACTGGTTGGCCACCCCTGGTCTAGTGTGTTCATTAAACGTGTGAAATCCTCTTTCAATGTCTCTGTGCCTGTCTTCTTTCGCAGGATGTCAAACGATCCAGAGTGAATGACAATTTTTGTTATGCCTGATCTGATGAGTGTTGGAAGTATTTCGGACAGTTCTTTCACAGATGTGTTGTCTAGACATATATTTTCTGTGTTTGCCATTTCCACATACCTTGTTGTGGAATCTCCAATCAGTATGCAGTCTGTTTTCTGTGTGAGGTTAGCATTTTTGTTTCCAACAGTTCTGGGGCCGTTTGTTTTTGGATTAGGCCTAGTCTGCCGGTTCTTACCACAGTCCTGTGGCCTTGGTTAAATAGCCTCGCTAGCTGTACCACTAGCTTTCTCAATAGCCGTCATGTTAACGCTAGTCTCGTACCTTCGGCGTCGGCTACCGTGACGTTCTCCTCGGCGCATGGTAGTCTCTTCGCTGTTAGCCGTTAGCTCAATCTGGGTCGTGTTTGCTAGCCGCGTCGCTCGTGGCTTTGTTTTCCTCGTCGTCTTGTCGTTAGCGTGTGCTCCGATGTGCCGGCTGTTAGCTTCGCTAGCATTAGCGTGAGCTCTGGCATGCCAGCTGTTTGCTTCGCTAGTGTTAGCGTGAGCTCCGGTATGCCTGCTATTAGCATCGTTAGCGTGAGCTCCGGTATGCCTGCTATTAGCATTGTTAGCGTGAGCTCCGTTCCGCTCGCTGTTTGCTTCGCTAGCGTCGTTAGCCACGCTTCTAAGTCTCTTTGCTTTGGGTGTTGATATGTGTGTTTCCGAGAGTAGGTTGAAACTATTATCCTGGCGGTACCGGGGGTGAGGTAATAGTCGTGTTCCCGGTTAGTTTGGTGCAGTATAGAAACCCGAGCCTCCAGCTCTACAATCCTCATACTCATCCTCAGGCAGCTAGTACATTCTGTGGGAGAGCCGAGTCCCGGCATCTTCCCTTATTTCCTGTCTTTTCAGGTTAGGCTAAACTGAAGCTAAGCTAGGTACTTAGCTGGTGATGGTGGGCCTTGTTGTCTTTCGCTGGTCACGGTCTTTATGAAATATCCTCGTCTTTCATAAATATCCTCGCCTTCAGTGGCCGACATAGTCCTTTGTGTTTAGCTGATAAGACGGAGATTTCTTCATCTCGCTAGTCCTCCCACGGAGAGATCTTGCTACTCGTCCTTTCGACGGAGCACTGTGGTCATAAATCTGAATAAATAAAAAGATTCACAGTTCTGGAGAAGTACCATAGGAACTGGGAGTTAACGTACAGAGTATTTAGAGTTGAAAGGGCTATAATAAATCATTACAGTAGCGATAGGCAGAAAAACACGGAGCGACAGTAAAAAGCAGCTTGCATTGCAGAAGCAGGAAGTGACCATTACCGGGCCAGAGCCGGCTAATCTTTGGCGAGCCAGAGTCGGCTCTGGCCCGGCAACCATTACCGGGCCAGAGCCGGCTAATCTTTGGGGAGCCGGAGTCGGCTCTGGCCCGGCAACCATTACCGGGCCAGAGCCGGCTAATATTTGGCGAGCCGGAGTCGGCTCTGGCCCGGCAACCATTACCGGGCCAGATCCGGCTCATCTTTGGCGTGCCGTGCCGGGCAGAGTGTGCCGACCAGTAGCCGGAATCGGCCCGATTATGCTGGCTACCTGGGTGGTTAGCTGCAAGGGCTAAGCTAGCAGATGGGGCTGGACTAGCTGTGGAAGCCTGGTTAGCTGCAGGGGCTAAGCTAGCAGACGGGGCTGGACTAACTGAGGAAGCCGGTTAGCTGCAGGGGCTCTCTCATATACTGTCTGTGCCGGCTGCAATCGTCGACATGGCCAGGTCGTACTGTTATGGTTTGTATACGACCCCAATAGCATGACACAGACAGGTATTCAGAGTCTAACCAAAAACAAGGGCATGATTTATTTACACACAAAAAGCGGCACCAGGAGCACGGCGGTTGATGGTAGCATACAGAACGACCTGGCAATGAGTGGAAGGCAACCAGCAGTACTAGTAGTCTCCCGACGAGCTGATTGCCAACCACTCACAGGTGTGTGAGGTAGAATGTTCGGCACACCCCCTTGTTGGGCAGCATGCAGTCCTTACCCAGCCCTCACAGTATCAGTCACTATGTCTGTCTCCAGTGAGACTGCAGACGAGGGCCTGTTATCAGCTGAGCTCTCAAGCAAGCCAAGGTCATTGTCTGCAGTGGCACTGAGCTCTCACATAGTGGTGTGGCCACATCGTTTAGTGTGTCAAAGATAAGCCGTTGCCATGGTGTCACTTAGTAACGAGAAAAGGGGGCGGGCCCCGTTGCTAGGGGGAAAACGTTATGAGATGTGAGTTCCTTCCGGGGTAAGTTAGACTAAGACACAAGGCTGATACGAGTTTACACAGTGTTGGATTATGTAATTGGTTTTGTTAGATGGCATGCTTTGAAGCACGGCACCTCCCAGCTGCTTCTAGACACGGAGGCAACTTTTTTCTTTTTTTTTACCTACTTTTTCTGCTGATGGTTTTGTGAATAAATCTCCATCATGCTTCAATTACTGTGTGTTTATTGTATAGCAATAAGGTTGGATGAATTCGGCTATTGTATAAAAGTATTACACCACTTGAAATCGTGTGTTATAGAAATTAGATCACGCCTATGGGGGTCTAACAACTACCCATAGGCGTGATCTAATTTCTATAACACACTCCGTATTGCTGAAGGACACCGTCGCTCTACCCATCAGACCACTGGTTCTAGTGTGAGAGAAGACGATGAAGAGTACAATGGAATGAAACTGGTATTGGGTAAATGTTAAGAGCCGATGGGCTTGTCTCTAATTATCTCAGATCACTTACTTGAGATATAACCCTTTGGCCGCTCGATATCCCCCAGCGAGGTGCTAAACTCGCCAAGTTCTCGAGTCAATTAATATTTCTGTCAAGTTTACTTCATAGTCACTGGTCTAGTTATATCCAGTTGATATGAAATGTAAGCATGAAGAGTTGTTAATCTCTTCTTGTTTGTAATAAACCGAATGTATGTCTAGGAGAACTCTTATATGCCTATAATAACAATAATATTATTATTATCATTATCATCACCGTCCTCATTTGTGAGGGAAGGCATGTAGTACTGATCATTTGAAAAGCTTGGTTGTATTACTACTCTTTTAATAAGTATTACCACTGTTAATAATATAACATTAGCATACTAACACGTAATCATTGTTTGCACGCCCCAGTACCTCCTGTCAATCCGACAGGCCCGTCCGCCAGCGGGACCGACCATCCAATCCTGCAGTGATTTAGACAATCGATTTCCCACCGACCTGACAGCCCATCGAACCGAGATACCAGAACCCGCAAACAACAAACATTGCCATGTATAGTATTTATACAGTACATAGCATATATATATATATATATATATATATATATATATATATATATATATATATATATATATATAATATATAACTTTTAGCTGCAAAGCATTAACCAGTCAATTGATTCAATCTGTAATACATGCTGCCAGTACATTATAGTCACCTTCAATAGGAAATCAGGGCGGCGGCCGGCATCGTGGCACATTGCCGGCAGAAATCAGTCCAAGAATTCAATGGATAATTATAGAAAGTCATCTTTATTTCAAATTACAAAAAAGGACTGTATTGGATATGTCCATTACAGTTTAAAAGATTATATAATACAAAACATCTCATCTCTAAGATCGCAATAGCCTGACACGGCTGGTGTCAGGTGTCTGCAAGCAAAATCTGGAAATCTCAAAAATCTGCGCTCCGAGGCTGGAGCAGTCACTTTTATATCGATCCGGCATCATATTGCTATTGGTCTAAAAACAGTGATGTCACAGTGATGTCATTTCACTAGCCAACCAACGTACAATACATACAGATGAATTCTCCTCCCCCTGTATTCGTCACAGTAACTGGAGGAGCAACCGACTACCTTGTGCTGGAAAATCCCTATCCGTTACTAGCAGAGGCCCAAGGTGGTCTTCACATTCCTTAGTGGCCAAGCAGTATTGAAATGGAAGCAATTTGCCCTGTGTAGTGTATAATACATGAACACACTTCTTGCATGAGTATATAGTACATATAGCATACACAGCATATACAGTACATATAGCATATATACACATAGTACATACAGTACATACATACATATACCTGTACTAATCATTGGTTATATGTTTACTCTATGCAGGCAAGACAGGCAAGGGTTAACATGTGCCAACCTGCTGTTTTTCATTCTGACTTGTGCAGAGCAGCCGGTCGGAGCTGTCTCCAAGGCCATTATCGTTAACTCCTTCTGTATGTGCCTCTCTCGTTCTGACTTGCTCTAATAGTGAGAGAAGCAGACAGAGAGGCCTTCTGTGGGTATCATCGCCAAGCATCTGTTTCTGTTTCCATTCTGACTGTAACATAACATTAATATTTAACTGTAGTATAGTTTTAAAAGTGTACACATTACACATTGTAGTTAAATGTTGTATAATAGCTTTCCCCTCGGTATGGTGATAGGAGGTCAGACACATGGGGGGAAGCACACGTTCTTACAGCATCCTCTCTTATATACATGTTAAATGCTCAATATACATTGGTGGATATGTTCTGCACATCATTCTCCCCATCATTCTCCCTCTGCTTCATAAAAACAAGGGCTAACTCTGCAGGATAGATAGATCTATGCATTCTGCATTCCATTCCGCGTTTCTGCCGTGTTTCTTCTCAACTCCTTTCTGACTGGGCATTACCAGCCAGAATACATATCACATCTAGACACCTATAGTAACATATGCCTAGATTTAAAACAAATATATACAATAAACCTATTGTATTGATTCCATTGATTCCATTGATTCCATTCTCCAGGATCACGCAAGATATTGTAGTGTACACAAGTTACTGTTCCAGAGTCCACAGTCCATAGTTCTCACAGTTTTACACAAGTGGGAGGAAGAATATACAGACATTCCTCATAATCATATATAATAAACATAAGAACAGGATGTCATAATAACCAGTGTCACTAGTTGGCTGTGACACTTCACAGTAAACTATAAAACTATTAAACTGTATTAAGTTACTGCTTCTTGCCTTCACAAACAAGTTTTTTGAAAGGGCCATACCACTATGGTGATAAAAGCTACCTTCAATTTAGTTGCACTAACCAAAATGTCGCTTCTTGTCCAAGGAATCGATGCACGCGCTGGACCAAAAAGTATTTTTGGAAAGCGGAAAGAGAGGGGGGGGGGGGGGAGGAGAGAGAGAGAGAGAGAGAGTTTTCTTAGAGTGACCTCTTTGTTAGTATGTGAGCCAGAAATTATTTTGTAAATAAATATGTAAAGTAAAATATGCAATGTCAAATATGTAAAACTAGTTTACTTTAGATTTGTGATTTAAGGATGAAATGGAGTCTGGAAATGCATCCACAATACAGATGCCATTTCAAGTAATAACTCCTTATTTGGCAAAACTGCCACTTTTCGCGTAATAATAATAATAATAATAATAATAATAATAATAATAATAATAATAATAATAATAATAATAATAATAATAATAGATAATAGATTCTATTTGTAATGCGCTTTACAGTTGCGGGGCAAATCTCAAAGTGCTACAGTTAAATTAACTTAAAAACTAGCGAGAATAAAGGAAAGAAAGAATATAAAAATAGGCAAGACTAAAACATAGAATAACATAGAGAAACACTTTATGCACTTTATATAGGGGTGAGTGGATCCTTAGTGGCTCGCCTTCAGATGGTGCAGAACGCTGCTGCACGTCTTTTAACTGGCACCCGTAAATCCACTGGCTCCCCGTGCACTTTAGGATTAATTTTTAAAATTCTTTTATTTGCTTTTAAATAGTTTTTAATATGCTCCCACTGTACAGCACTTTGTGCCCCTGTGGCTGTTAAAGCGCTTTATAAATAAAGTTGGATTGGATTGGATTGGAAACAGAATAAATAAAACTGATAAAAGAAATTGGTAAAAGAACATAAAATGTGTGGAGCAAAACATTTGATAAAAAGTCAACAAGGTGACTTTTGAGGCCTTTCTTAAAGCATCCACAGTCTGTGGTGCTCTCAGGTAGTCAGGGAGAGCATTCCACAGACTGGGAGCGGAAGAGCAAAAAGCCCGATCTCCCATAGTGCAGAGATTTGTCCTTGTGCGCTGGAGGAGGTTTTCCTCAGTATAGAGGAAACAATTACATGGTGTTGCTTGTAACAAATGGACTGAATTAACTGAATTTTATGAAGATTTTTGGCTGGACAAAGAGGGTGAGGCTCTATACAGGGCAATGTCGCACGCAGACTCACTGACTGCCCTGACTGACTGACTGAGACTGACTGACTGACTGACTGACTAACTCCCCATTGTTGAAACAGGCATGCATGAGAGGGCGTGGCCATATAGATCTGGCTTAACTAGGCTTGTTTTTATAAATGTACCGGTGTGCGACGTGCGTGTGTGTGTCTGTGTATGTATGTGTGCTTGTATGATTGTGTGTGTGTGTCTGATTGTGTGTGTGTGTGTGTGTGTGTGCGTGTCTGATTGTGTGTGTGTGTGTGTGTGTGTGTGTGTGTGCGTGTCTGATTGTGTGTGCATGTCTGATTGTGTGTGTCTGATTGTGTGTGTGTGCGTGTGTGTGTGTGTCTGATTGTGTGTGCGTGTCTGATGGTGTGTGTGTGTGTGTCTGATTGTGTGCGTGTGTGTGTGTGTGTGTGTGTGTGTGTGTGGTGCGCGTGTCTGATTGTGTGTGGACTGAGGTCACCTTCCCTCCCACCTGGGAGATGCTCTTCACAGGGCGTCTCTGCTGAGGGGATCCTGGGTGAATACAGAGTGGCAGCACGCTGGGAATAAGCTGTCAGATGAAACACTCTGGAACTAAGAAAGAGAGAGAGAGAGAGAGAGAGAGAGAGAGAGAGAGAGAGAGAGAGAGAGAGAGAGAGAGAGAGAGAGAGAGAGAGAGCAGAGAGAGAGAGAGAGAGAGAGAGAGAGAGAGAGAGAGAGAGAGAGAGAGAGAGAGAGAGGGGGGGGGGGGGGTGCGTGTGTGGATGTGTGTGTGGCTGTGTGCAGAGGGCAGGGAGGTGTAGTTGAAAGGGAAAACCCTCCTATATTCTCCAGACAGTCTTCCCCAGAGTTCACTGTTCCCTACTGTTACCACCAGCCTGCTACCAGTACACTGTCATACATATAACCTGTCTGTCTGTCTGTCTGCCTGTCAGTCTGTCTGTCTGCCTACCCTCATACACCTTACCTGTCTATCTGTCAATCTATCTATGTCTGTCTGCACCCATACACCCATACTGTCTAGTGTCTACCTGTCCCTCTCTCTCTCTCTCTCTCACACACGCACGCGCGCGCGCACGCACGCACGCACGCACACACACACACACACACACACACACACACACACACACACACACACACACACACACACACACACACACACACACACACACACACACACACACACACACACACACACACACACACACACACACACACACACACACACACAATTAGCACACACACACACAATTAGCACAACCACACACACAATTAGCAGAACACCTCAGATCCTTTGCTAAATGAAACACTTGTAAAAACTATACACACATTTATAAAAACCTAATTTTGTAGTCCATATGAAACACACACGTTTCATATGACTTCTGTAATTTTGTTTGAACCAGTTACACACTGCTGTGCTTAACCTAAAACATCTTTAGCAATTCTACTTCTCAGTGATTAGAGCACTGTAAGTGAAGTACACAGAGAATGGGCAAATATACAATACATTCACCAAACACTACACAAGCAACTCTCTGAGGTGAGATGGGATCGATACCCTGAAGCACTCAAGAGGCTACACCCACAGCGGGACCAGGCAGCGCACCGGGGAGACAACCCCCAAAAGAGGTCGATCCCTCAATCCAGGCAACAGGTCACTCGACCTGAGCCTGGAGCACTGCGGACTAAACAGGCACCAAAGGGGTCTGCTGAAAACAGCACCCCGGCTGAAGGGGCGTATGGTATGCTGTGCATCATGTCGCAGCCTCCACAAAAAACCCAGACCCTCTAGAGGGGCCGAGGCAGAGAAGGCAGACACGATTGGCAGACGTCATGAAAGGTGCGGGGGCACACTCGCAGGCAGACAGGGCCAACCCGACAGTCGACTCCGCTACCAACACACCTGGAAACCAACCACCACCTTGGTTCTAACATGAGGCGGTTGTTCCTATAACACCCCCAAGAAAAAACTCCAAAACACAACTGCAGGTATACACTGGCTATACAGCAGTACAAGTGTTTCAGTTCTCAAGAAGGGGTTAACCCGGGCCAACAGGTCGACGAGAACAAGTCCGGACCTGGGCCCGGCGGACCGGGACGTACACAGGGATGCCAGAGGGGTACAAGAACAACCTCGACAGCCCCCTCCCAGCCCCGCCAAGCAGGAGAAGAAAGGGGTGAAAAAATTATGGAGAAGGACCAGGCTCCTTTAGCACAGCGCAAGGTACAACACAATATGGACCAGGCAACAGTGAAGGATAACACATAATCACGAACACCTCCATAACATCAAACCCTGCAACGCCCGGGCCGACCCGGCATTTCCCCCCCGAAAAAGCACAAGTCCCTCAGGGTACCAGAACAGCAGATCTGCTCCCCGGCGGACAACGGGTTAACTGACCAGAACCAGTCCCGTGTCCTAATCACGCCGCCATCCCCAGTCCCAGGAGGGGGGTAGGTACGCGTGTCAATCTAAAACATCACAGAGGGCGCCACCAAGCCGTGCCCGGTGGCCCACCCCAAAGGCGTGAGACCCCTCCGCCAATGCTTTGATCTATTCCGTTATACCGAGATGAACAAGAATTCATCGAGACTAACCTAGTACACTGGCGCTCGGAAGAGACAAAACTCCATCCTAGTTGCCCCATAAAAATGCTGTTTCAAAGATGAGCAACCAAGACGCGCAAGCCCATGCATGGTTCCACACAGAAGCACCCAGGGCCAGCACTATGTACACGTCGAGACCCAAAACATATTAATGGTAATTCTAACAAGAACCCAGACAATGTTCCCTCCAAGCCGTCTGGGAGAGCTGCAGGAAGCTGGCCAAGACACAGATATGGGTCCCATATGACGCGCCCAAGGGAAAACACCCCTGTCAACCCTGCCCTATAAAAGAGAGGAGACAGGGAACCCCCAGAGAGAGACTTCCCACATGAGTAATAATTGAAAATATATATGCAACATTGAGCTACGTGTCCAAAAAGATTCATGTAACAATTGGACTAAGACTCTCTTTTTTTTTTAAACTTTGACCAGTCACCTGGTTCTTTTAGCGTTTATCGCTTTTTCTTCGCATTCATACTTGGTCAAGTTCGACCGACAGAAGCAGGCTGAAAGGGTTCAGATGGGGGGGAAAGACACTCTGGGAAAGGCACGGCTGCCGTCCGGGATTCGAACGCGCTCAGCCCCAGATCCACGCGAACGCGGTTGTCCACGGCGCTGAAATAGCACTCGCGGTACGTGGTGAGCTACTGGAGCTCCCCTGGACTAAGACTCTCTGAGGAGGAGGCTCTGAAACTCTTGAGGAGGCTCCCTCACTGAGAGGGAGGTTCTGAAACTCACCGAGGAGGCTCTGAAACTCCCTGAGGAGGAGGCTCTGAAACTACCTGAGGAGGAGGCTCTGACCCAATATACACTACTAGTAGGGAGCAGAGCAGAACAAGAAATTGTCTCTACTGCATTGCATCACCTACCAAGCTCAAGACACATACAACAGAGCAGAACTTCTTTTTAAGTTATCACGCACCGCATAACTCATCTTGACAATAACAGAGGTCTACAACATGGAGCCTGAAAAGAACTCACGGAAGTCTCACAACCAATAGAAACGCGCCCAGTGACGTACTCTATGGCGGGGGGAATTCCGTGACCCACCGCCCAAATATGGCGTGGGACCAGGAAACTCCCTTCCCCCCCCCCCCTCCCTACTCTGTGACGCGCTGACCCAGCAACGTGACAGGAAGCCCGAAGGACAGGAGGTCCAACCCCCTGACTAATCAGAAAAAGGGGAGGGAGGGTTTATCAGTTCACCCCCTCATGACCCCTCACCCCTGATACGATGCAATGACAAAGCAGAGCCATGACACCAGTCATAGCGTGCTACATGAAGCGCATGTATACCTGTCAAGGTAACAGCTTCACATAGGCTCATGTGCGAACCTGCCACCTGAATTTTTACACCTCTTCCTAAAGGAAGAAAAAACACAGACCAAGGGGGGGCCAAGGGCCCTGGTACAAGAGCTTACACATGTAACTTCTGTAGGCCAACACCTAACCCAGTTGTGGATCTTAACGACACACACAACCCTCCATCACAACAAAAAAGGGCGAAAGTACACTCTCACTACCGTAAGAGGAACGCCGTTTTTCATAACGAGAGAAGACACAAGTCCTCGATTAAGTACTGGCCACAGGCCTTGCTAAGTCCACATGACAGCGACCAAAACATTTTCAGAAAAAAATTGCCTCTCTAAGTAAGAACACAACCCCAGCAGAAGCTGAGGGGTTACACCGTATCCCCAAAAACATAGTGAAACAACACACATATTGTAAACAAAATCATGTTTGAGGGGAGGGGGGGGCCCAGGGGAAAACCGGGGAAACCCACCCCTCACCACCTTACCCCTGATACGACGCCAATGTGTAGAGTAAGCTTTACATCATGCACGCCAGCACAGCCGAAGACCTTGTTTGAACAGGTACAGCCCTGTTCATGTGTGAAAAAAACTTGCCACCTGTTTATTGTCATCACAAGCTGAGAGAGGGACTCATCCCTCGATCACATGCCACTATGCACAGCATTGTAGGGTAACTCAGCCAGTTGTGGGCTCAGCCACGTTGTCTAACGTTACATGAACACACACAACTTCTCATCATACAACAAAAACCCAGTTCATTTCTACTCACGTAAAAAACAACGCTGTTTCCAGGTAGAGAGAAAAGCACAAGTTTTGGCCAGCGGTACCCAAGCTATACGAGCGACCAAGACAATTCACACATAGCACATGTCGTAGTCAGAGTGCTAGGGCCTGCTATTCTCACGGCTAATGTTCAACGGTTGTAGCACAAGCTAACAGCTAACTCTAGGCTAACTGATAGCACCAGCCGAGCGAACGTACGGAGCTAACGTCGTAGCTAAACAGCTAACTGGCTAACAGGTAGCTCAACCCAGCTAAGAAGCAAGCTAAACGGCTACCACTGAACAATAGTACAACGTGAGAAGCAATATAGGCCAACACTTCAGACAGCCGCTGTCTGTCCCTCTTCTCATCCGAAGAGAGAAGAGAAAAAGAAGGCAACACGTCCCACTATAGAACGATGTTTACCACAGCAGTGTCGGCAACAAGTCCCTCGCGGGCTGCAGCCGACTTGAGCGTGGAGATATTCTCATAATGAAACACCAAGCTCACCTCCCTCGCGCCGGGTGATTTTCATCTTGAAAAGCGGGGCCCGCACGGTGACAGAGGGGATCCGTTTGTCCAGAGACCCGGGGAATTGAACCGCAGATTCGGAGCACGGTCCCAGTAAACAAAGCTCTCGATGAGAAGCTCATGTTAACGTGGGCATCAAACCAGAACCCTCTCCATGCCGCTAGAGCAGCGAAAAAAGGATACCAGCCTGGGGCAGGATCTTCGTAAACTGTGTAGTTGTTCCCCCCACAACCAACACACCTGGCGCCCGCGCTGCAAACATCATCACACATCGCCGTCAGCCCCCACACAGCCGACCGCCTCCCAAACAAAGTCCAACTGCAGAGCAGGAGGTAATGCCGGCGGAGACTGCTCAGCGACGCGAGCCCCTACTACGAAGCTCCAATGGAGGTCAGAATGATCATCATCTTCTAGACACTCCTGTGGCGAAGTCATTATCGCTGTATTTCCTCGAAAAATTGTGAGGAGAAAACAAAGATATAATGTCAACGCAGCTCCTTCTCTTCAACGTAGCTCCTTTCCAACTATTTTACACTAAACTCAAGTGGTGTATACAGACACTCGCTGTGGTGAAAATAAGGAAGAAGCTGTTAGTATGGCCACACCCCTGCTTATGTAGAGGAGCGGATGGGGGTGTGGCCAGACGGATGGGTGTGTATAGGTGCATGTGGAGAAATGTATTCAGTATATAGACTGGATATGGAATATGTTCCAGTAGAGCACAGAGCGTAAGCTATGACGTAATATAACCTGATTGGTGTGTCTACAATTAAGCAATCATGTGTTTGTGCACCTGATGGCTGTGTTTAACCAATTGGCTCAAATGTGTGGTAATTTGACATTCTGTGTTTAATGTAATGCAAGTGTGTTTAGTGTTTTGCAAATCACTGTGTGTATTGTTTTGCAAAAGGTGTGAGGCTGACATTGTGCTTATAGTGGTGGAAATCTGGGCTCATGTTTTGCTACTTGAGTGTAAGGTTTTGAGAATTTTGTGTTTATGCAATCCAAAAAAACTGTAATGCAGGCCAGTTTCCTCTACTTATTGTTTATTGTTATTTGCACTTACAAACATACATTCTGGGGCGCCCAAGTGGCGAACCATGTAACACGCTACATCGCGAAGCGGCCGACCCGGGTTCGATTCCCGAACCCGGCGTCCTTTGCCGAATGTCTTCCTCCCGCTCCCTCTCCCGTTCTTCCTCTCTCTCTCTCTACCGGACTGCCGGGTACAATACAAATCTACCAAAAACATAATAAAAAAATACAAATAAAAACATACATTCTGGAATAAAATAAGTAAAAGAAGAACAATTAAAATGTGCAGGAAAGGTCAAAAAGCCCAAGAGCTTATAAGCGACCTCCCCTCTTAAACCTATATAGGATAACTACACAGAAAATCCCCCCCCCCCCCCCCCCACACACACATCATGCACAAACACACATGCGCATATCCCTCTCTCATACACACAGCTACATACAATACAGCATTATACAACAATTATAATGTTGGAAAAAAAGATTACTCACAAATACACATGGATACTACAGACTACAGGACCCAATGTGTCCCAGGGATCCAGGCTCAAACACACATGCAATATTAATACTATTGCCATGAAAGGGGTGCCCGTCAAAATGTGTATATAAAAACAGATGATTTCTGTGAGAGTGTTACATAAGGATAAAGGATGTTCTCTTTATATAATTGTCAAAATGTATTGTGATAACCAGGGGTGTAAAGTACTATCATGCTATCTCCCCCAGATCCCCTCCCTGCTGATCAGGCACCCGAACAACCAGTAGGAGTTGCTGTTGCAATGACCAGGACTCATATCCCACTGGCTTCCCACCTGCGAACACTGTTTGTAGGGATGACTGATCCAGCCAGAGGTACCGCAGCCAGGAATTGAACCCCGGTCTCTGTGGTGGTAGGCGAGTGCTTAGACCTCTACACTACAAGCATCCTTGCCATGTACCCATGTCAATTTAACAACATGAACTGGCTTTGCAGTAAACCTGTAACCTGTTTTCTTTCCACACACAGTAGTATGTCTAAATGGACTGTATGCCAACTGCTCCTAAACAGGATCAGTTAAAACAAATTCCTTGTATGTGTGAAAATGTGCGTGGCAAATAAAAAGCTTCTAAGTCTAATTCGAATTTGAATGTACTTGTATAGAGAAACAGCTGAGAGCTGCCTTACTCCCTTACTGCCTTTCAACATTTATTTGGTTAGTAAGTGTGGCACAAATTGAAGTGTGCTGTAAGTTGTTGTTGTTGTGCATATCATCGACGTGCAGATGTGAGGGTATGGTAATGACTCAACTCAAGTGTGTGTGTGTGTGTGTGTGTGTGTGTGTGTGTGTGTGTGTGTGTGTGTGTGTGTGTGTGTGTGCGCGTGTGCGTGTGTGTGTGTGTGTGTGTGTGTGTGTGTGTGTGTGTGTGTGTGTGTGTGTGTGTGTGTGAATGTGTCCCTGAGGTGAAAACAGAGGAACATGGAATCAGATCTGAACCAACATCCTGAGATTGTTCCTGCTGATAAATTGATATCATTAAATATAAATGGGAATATTTCATTCCTGATGCCGCAGGCTGGTGCACTGAACAGGAATGCTTTGAATCCAAGGATGGAAATTTCTCCCAAATCATCAAATCTGACAACAAAGGAAAAACCCAAATAGACTGCCTTAATGAGTTAAACACACACACACACACACACACACACACACACACACACACACACACACACACACACACACACACACACACACACACACACACACACACACACACACACACACACACACACACACACACACACACGCACACGCGCACACACACACACTTTTGTATGATCAATCCACTTCAAACAGTAACTAATTTAAATATTCATATAAGGCGATAGAAGGGGTTCGGTTGGTCTCTCTTTCTCACTCTTCCGCTCTCTCACTCACCAGGTGTATTAATAATTCCCCCTGTCTATCCACCACACAGAGTTGGAGGTTTTTCCCTTCAGACAAAGTTTCTAGAAGTTTCTATAAATTAATAAGAGTGTGTTCTCTGTGAAGCCGGCAAGCTTTGAACCGGGCGTATTGATCTTGCAGGTGAGTCGGCCATGCCGGATCACGACTTCAAACAGAATCCGATGTTCGTGTGGAGAGACCAGCCCAGCCCAGAACAATGCCCATATTACCCTTCTGTATGATTAAACCAGAGTGTGTGTGCAGACCGCAGAACTTGAGCAGATACAGTAGGAAGGGCATTTCCTGGTATACAGTGATAATTGAATAAGGTGCGGATAAAACGACTGCCGTAGAATAACTTTGACGTGGAAGCGAGTGTGATGAATAGAATGAAGATGAAGAGTTTAATCTCATGGCGGTGGGTTTACCGCGCTACTACTATCAGGTGTGGTTATAATTCCAGTCAGATGCTTTGGAAGTAAATATATCAATGGGACGAGAGACCCTCCAGTATCTGATTTATATATATATAAAAAAAAAAAGGCAAGCTGAAGATGTTTTTGAACCTCCCCAGTTAACAAACAGCCGTGAAATCATTACACTTGTCAATAAACTGTGAAGCTGATATTTATCACAGATGCTGAAAATTGTATACTTTTCCAGGCTCACAGCCTTTTATTTTTCATTTAATTTCAAACCTATTTATACTCGAAAGGCAACTGAGGTCACGTTGAGTGTACATACAGAGTTAAGCAAACACACAGAGTTAAGCAAAAAAGGCATATAAAATAACACAGCATATACAATCATAACAATTAGACAAGTAAGGATAACAATCAATTACAACATGTACAACTTGATTGACAAAGGTTGGAGACTCTGCAACAGAAGGGAGAATCTCAAGCCTCAAGGACTGTTGGAGTTCATTCCATGAGCTAGAGGGGCATCATAGCAAAATGCAGATTTACCCATGTTCCAAGCAAACTCGGGGGACCTTAAGGACCAGCCAGTCACTAGAACGGATTCCATAGGTTGCAACATTCCATTCCAATAATGATGCAGTATGAGGAGGTATCTTACCAATAAGGGCCTTAAAAATGAACAAATACCAGTGTTTGTTGCGCCTCTCCATCAGCGAGGACCAACCAACCTTCTCATAAAGGACACAGTGATGAGTGTCGTATCTATCATTAGTGATGAATCTGAGGGCAGAGTGATACAGAGTCCAATGATTTAAGGGTCGAGGCCGCAGTATGCCTATACGTTACATCATTTTGACTTGTAATATTGCTCACATAGATAGAGCACACCTTCCACATGAAACACAAAGAGTTGTAGGATATAGCAGCTGGTGAAAACGGTCATCTACATTGGTAGGTTTAACATGGCCACCAAAGAGTCTTGAGAATGTCCCCATGGGAACAGTAGTGGTTTTCACATGTATACTACAGTATGCACGTTATGTCGCCACAAGTTGGAATACGCTGATCACAGAGTTACAGTTTGCTTCCTAAGGCTCTCTGGTTCCTAAAGAACCTTATCTAAGGCTTTAGCCTCTAACAACAATTATTTTTGACATCTCTGGATTAGTCACAATGATTTTACGATGCAAAAAAATAAGAATAAAAAACCTCTGGGGTTATGAAGCAGAGAAACATGGGTCAAATTAGTCTATTGTGGCTAATATACATTTTTGCCAGAGGCTATGGCCATGGAGAAAACTCTTCAGGAACCAGAGGACGGCAGGCACTAAGGAGTGCTGGCGCTATGAATGCTCTGCTAAATAATACCTACAACATGGTAGTGAAGTATTATGCACCAAATTAATGCTCGTTCCCATGACAACATTATCAAACATGCTATGAATTGACATATTCTATTCCCGCACGTGCCTCAGAACAGTTCAGTCAGTATTTGTGAACGTGCTCCCACTAAAGCTAGAAACCATTTTTAATGTCACCTGGATTCCTAGCTTAGCACAATGAATGGAAGTGGACATGACCGGTTAGCCTTCGGGAGAGGTGTTAGTTGGACAATGCCTAGGCTAACCGGTCATGTCCGCTTCCATTCATTGTGCTAAGCTAGGCTAACATGCAGCCAGATAGCTTTCTACTGAACGCACAGAAAGGAAACTGGTATCTATCTTCTTCTATCTAATTTCCCAAAAATGTTGGTGTGTTCCTTTAAATTCTGCATCCCCTCAGAACATATAGCCACTCATTTGGGTGTAAGAGCTCACACCAACATTTTATGGCCTCACAAAGTCATTGAGTCCCAAACAATGTTTATGGAGCAGATTTTACATCCAGGTGACATCACAGAATGGAAGGTTCTCTCTTTAGTAGAGTGATGCGTGTTTACAAATAATGACTGAACTGTCCTGGGGTGCAGGAAGAACATAATGTGAATTCTTAAAATGGGTGGTAATTCCCCTTTAAGTATCAGGCAAATTATGTTACCCTTCAAGAATATTGTATTTAAGGGCGGCTACGTGGCGTAGTGGGCAAGGCGCTCGCCACGAAATCTGGAGACGCTGGTGTAGCGTGATGAATTCTGCGTTGTGTCTGGTGTGAGGTGGACGTAGACACTCAGACAATGGTACCCAGTTTGGTTGTTTATTTCCTGTTAAACACAACAGCACAGCCCGTAAGACACGACGGCGTTATTGTCCATTTATCAGCGTGCACTCCACCTCTGCTCTCATGCTGCACATACTCAAAGAGAGAGAGCCGCACGCGCACATTTAGAACAGCGCGCCCGCTACAGTTACAACCATTATATACATTTGCTCCGTGCAAGCTAGCTTCAATAACAACATATGAAACAATATGAAATAAAAGCAGTGTGTACACATTAATAAAACCAAAATAAATACAAAAACAGCGGTTCATACCTGTTAAACACAACAGCACAGCCCGTAAGACACGACGGCGTTATTGTCCATTTATCAGCGTGCACTCCACCTGATATTTGCCACACAGAATGCCGAGTTTAGTACACAAACGTACTGTTGCTGTTTTACACAGGTGAATTAATGTCATTGCACAACAAGGTATTTCAATAGCAAAACAAGTTATACAAAGCATTTAAATCCCATATTAGATAAACAAACGCTCGTACCTCTGCTCTCATGCTGCACATACTCAAAGAGAGCGAGCACCTCCCACCGGCGTGTCTCTCGTCGACAAACCGGCGAAACCATTTTATACATTAGTGGAACGTATTTACAATACAACAATTGTTCAATGGAAAGATATCTTATCTTCTCTAAACCCATTATAAAGGACCCAAACGGTATTTCGTTTGTGGAATTGGTAACTCAATGTGAGGGAATTAATATACAGTAGTGAACCAGACACCCCTCCAAAACCTAGAATGGACTTGGTCCACGTTGATCCACTTTTGTTCCTTCAAAATAAGAGTGTTTCTGTTTTGACCCACATATTTAAGATAAAAGGTACCAGTTTCTGTCCATGATACTAGCATAACCACTTCACTCTGCTACATACTCCCCCACTGACTTATGCCAGATCATGGACAGTGTTCCCTTCAGTCAGCTCAACAGCGTAAGTATAAACCAAAGAAACAGAAAATAAAATAAAAAATTACAACAAGTCAACGTGTCACCTGTAACTCAATGTATTCCCTTCATTCCAGACCTAGAAAATAGGTCGACCAGCTCAAAAGCTATCCGATAAAGGATCAGGAAAAATAAAGGGTAGCTAATCCCTTATCCAACCACAGGCAAAAAAACATGCCATGTACATATTTATACCACGGAATACACCAAAATTACCAAATCATGTCTAGTGCAATAGACAACCGTAACTACCAGTATGACTCAAAGAAAATCAAACAGTAAAATCAATGAAAGAAAAGAAAAAAAAATTCCAATAATAAAAATAATTACTCAAAAGAAAACAAAAAAAATTGTATCATCCTCTAGGATGACAGCAGAGCCCTGACTTGTACTGCCATCGTCTGAATGAGCCTGTTAACTGGCCTGATTAGTCTCCCCCGCCTAGTGTAAACCCCTTGAGGTGGCTCAACTACACTTGGTGTGACATCGACAATGGCCGATTCAGGTTCACTCACTGGTACCAATAAGGATGCATTACAAGGGGCCTCCTCCGAAGCAATCATGTCTCCAGTAAATGATTCCACAGTTGTCGTGTCTGACGACTGATCACTATCCTGATAAACAATTACAGAGTATGACTCCTCTGATTCAACATCTGCATCTGGTCCCTCCTCCCAAAAGTGGCGTGGTTTCTTCAGTTTACACTCCTGCTCCTCACCACTATGTGACTCAAGTGCAATATTATGATGTTGATCACTACTCATGCTCCCCACCTGCTCCTCTGCTGGCTCTGATACACCCATCCCTGTCGTGGTATCTACTACCCTCTCCACACTGGACTCAGGAAGATGAGCAACCCACCGGGCAGTTCTCAGCTCATCCTGATCAGAATCATCTGTCATTTCCTCACTCGGACCAGTGCCAGGAATAGACACCTCAATTTCTGGCTCGTCCCATGACGGCAGAGGCAGGAAATTGACGGGCATAATCAAGTTCCTATGAACAGTCTTAATCCTCCCTGTGACAGGATGACGGATACTGTATACATTCAGCCCACTGTTCTTACACACTACAGTATAGACGGCACTCTCCCAGCGGTCAGCTAGCTTTTTCTTGCCTCGCTCCCCCTTATTTGCCAGTAAGACCCGATCCCCCTTCTCTACCGCATGTCCCTTTAACTGTCTGTTATACACCTCAGCTTGCCTGGTCTGTTGCTTCTCAGCATACTTTTGAGCAAGTGCCATCGCTTCCCTTAGATCCTTTCCCAGTGACTGGACATACTTATCCACATCCACCGTATCTCCATCTAAAAGGACACTCTGAAACATGACATCGACAGGTAATCTTGGAGTGCGGCCAAACATGAAAAAGAAGGGTGGGACCCCCGTGGTCTCATGCACTGTGCAATTATAAGCAAACGTCAAAGTGTTCAACATCTGAGGCCATTTCACCTTGGAACGAGGTGGCAAAGCACGGATCATACTACCTAAAGTGCGGTTTAGACGTTCTACTTGTCCATTCCCCATAGGATGGTATGGCGTGGTATGGGATTTTTCAACCCCTGCCATCTGAAGCATTTCTGCTATGAGTGCACTCTCAAAATTAGCTCCTCTGTCGCTATGAATGCAGGCTGCAAAACCATAAACAGAAAAAAAGTTATTCCAGAGCACTCTGGCCACCGTCTTTGCAGTTTGATTGGGACACGGATAAGCACACGCTAGTTTGGTAAAATGGTCAGTTATAACAAGCACATCAATGGACTTATTATTGGCATCCTCAGCCGACCAAAAGTCAATACACACCAACTCCAGTGGTGCAGTGGTGACTATAGATACCAGCGGAGCCTTAGCCTCCGGCTCAGGTGCTTTGCTCAGTACACACCTCTTACAATGACTCACATATTCTTTGACATCCTTTTCCATGGAGTCCCAATAGAAACGTTGTCTAGTGAGCCACAATGTGCGCTGCTGGCCCTGGTGCCCAGCCTCGTCATGTACCCCTTTTAGCACCTGTCCTCTCAGAGCGCTCGGTACAACATATTGAAAGACCTTCTTCCCACTCACAACGTGTTTTGAAACACGGTACAACACTCCCAATTTTGTTGTGAGTTTTCCCCACTGTCTCAATGTGCGGTTTGTTTCTTTCGACTCATGAACTCTCTCTCTTCAAGATGGGCGGCGGCCTCTATCTACAAAGAATTTGACTCTACCAGTAACAGGGTCCTGGCACTGTTTGTCGTACAATTCCTCGTGAGTGAGAACAGGCAATGGGCTCTGTCCCATGGACACCAACCTCTCTAACTGCTGCACGTGAGAGACTGCTCTCATAGCTGCGCCATCCTCCCAACAGCGATGTGTGTGGAGTACAGCAGATACCTCTTCACGAGATATGCTCCCACTGTCACTACCCACCTCACCACTGGCCTTAAAAGAACTCTGAGTTGACAGTCCTAGCCCCTTCCTCCTCACCTCTGGTTCCTCACAGGTAAGACGGAACATGTTCTGTACGTCATCCACTTCTAAACCTCTAGCCTCCCTCAACAAGACATCATACGAGGTCCTTGTCAGCCTGTGCATCACTCTAGGTTTAGCAAACGGCTCCCTGCTCAGTGCATCAGCTACTGTATTCTTAGGCCCAGGGATGTACTGAATGTCAAAATCAAAAGGTGCCAGCTTAGCCACCCATCTCTGCTCGCATGCATCGAGTTTTGGCTTTGTGAGGATGTACTTAAGGGGATTATTGTCTGTCCACACTGTAAATTTATGTCCTCGCAGCCAATGGCTAAACTTGTCGTGTATAGCCCATTTCATGGCGAGAAACTCAAGCCTATGAGCGGGATATTTAGACTGAGCATGATTCAAAGATTTACTAGCAAAAGCTATGGGCCTGGCTGTGCTACACCCCTCCTGCACCTGTGAAAGCACAGCTCCCAGTCCGCTAGTGGATGCATCTACAGACAATAAAAATGGCTGAGAAAAGTCAGGGTGAGCCAATAGCGTTTGTCCCACTAATGCGGCCTTTAACGCCTCAAAGGCCTCCCTACACTCCTCAGTCCAGTCTGCTGCACTAAGCCTACGACGGGGGGCAGCTCTCTGGCTTTTTACTTTGCCTCTCCGTGGCTTTTTCACACCCGTGGTCAACTGAAACAGTGGTCTTGCAACTACAGAGCAGTTCTCAATGTAATGCTGATAATACACCATCATTCCTAAAAATGACCGGATCTTATTGGCAGACGGGGTGACCCCATCCGACTCCATAATATCGCTCTCCGTCACACCCACTATCGCCTGCACCTTATCGGGGTCTGTGGCTATCCCCTCCCGAGAAACAATGTGTCCCAAAAACTTCAGTGACTTTCTCAGAAACTGACACTTAGATGGAGACAACTTCAGGTTGTGTTCTCGTAAACGCTGGAATACCATCTCCAGCCTCTGCAAGCTCTCTTCCTCCGACTTGCCAAAGACCAGAAGGTCATCTAAGTAACAAAGCAGACTCAGCGAGTTCTGATCACCAAAGATTGTGAGCATCATTCTCATGAACGTAGCTGGACTGTTACACAGCCCCTGGGGCATACGGTTATATTCATGTAAACCGAGAGGAGAGGAAAACGCAGTGTATTTCTTATCATCCTCATGCAGTGGGACATTGTAATACCCGGATGTCAAATCCATGGAACTGAAAAAGGCATTACCTCCCAGCGCTGCAAGTACATCTGCTTGATGGGGTAATGGGTGTGCATCTTTCACAGTACGAGCGTTTAACCACCTGAAATCTGTGCACAGTCTCAATTCCCCATTCTTTTTCCAACAGAGAACAAGGGGAGATGCATACTCGCTACTCGACTTCCTAATTATCTCCCTGTCCTCCATCTCTCTCAACTTTTGGTAATGGGCGGGGGAGAGCCTCCGGTAGGGTAACCGAAAGGGCCGATCGTCTGTCAGTCGGATACGGTGACAGAAGCCACCAGCCTCCCCACAATCCAACCGGTGTCTAGAAAACACATCTTCATAGTTCTCAATCAGATCAGTCAGTCTATCTTTCCAGACTGGTGAAACCTGACAGTCATCAACTGACAGGTTCTGGAGCCCTAGACTAGCCAGTCTATCGTTCCCCCTAGCTACATTGTTGCTATCACAACTCCTAGCTGTCAGACTGCCGAGAGAGCTGTCACTACTCACTCTACCGGCATTCTGGTGTACTGACGTGTCCGTATCATTGTCAAAATCTTCTAATGCAATGCATGGATATACGTCAGCCACTTTTGCATTTCTTCTCAAGGTGATAGCCTTGTTAGTCGGGTTTATAATCTTGACAGGAAGCCACCCATCCCCCCAGAGAGGTGTAACTACCCTGCCAACTAGTATGTTACGGTGTACACAACGAGCGGCGCTGGGCTCAACAATAACAGTACTTCCCATAGACAGTTTTGTCTTGGGTGGGAGACGACCCCACACTACATGCTCACTCATCGGCTCAAGAGTTACGGCCTGTTTCAACTTGACTGTTCCCACTTTGTCAGGAATTTCCTCCCCCCTCCATCTCTCAAGATTGGCCATGAACCTGATAAACTGACTGTTTTCGTCCGGACATGGTGACTCAGCTTTTCCCAATATGCGCCAGTAGGCTCCCGTGGATTTGAATTGTCTAATTAAGGGCTTCATTACATTGGTGCCTATAATGAGCTCATCTACCTGACCCTCCACTATCAATACTGGTACTATGTATTCAAACCCGTAAAGCTTAAGTTTCAGCTCACACGTTCCCACCGGGCTAGTTTGTTTCCCACCACACCCTACAAGAACAACATTGGTAGTCGAGATTAGATCACCCGTCACTACCCCTGCCTCCCTCAGCCGAGGAACCACATCAGCGCGCAGAGACGTAGCCATGGATCCACTATCTAACATCCCCTGTAACTCAACCTTGTCTCCCGTCAATACAGTGGTGAAAAATAAACTGTCACTTTGGGATGTTCTGGTCACATTCTGCATAATTACTGTCTTGTCCTTGGGTGCTGCTTCACAAACAGACGTATATACAGACTGGATATCATCATTGCCATTGGAGGAAAAACCATAGGGGCCCACATTGTCCTCCTTTGAACGAGGGCCGGCTAGTTTTCCTGAGAAGGACCAGCCTGTCTCTGACCAAGGGGCTGTCTAGGAGTGGTCTGCCCACAATAGATACCAATATGCCCTGGACTCAGACACTTGAAACACAGCCTGTCCATCCTACAATGCGTCCTAGTATCGTGCTCCGAACTGCCACAAACCTGACATTGTTGAGAAGGTCTGGGGAACTGTCTCCGGGGGCCATTTTGTACATAAGGACCATTTGGTACGTAAGGACCATTTTGTACCGACTGAGTGTTGTTGCCTAACGCCATTTCTAACACTCTCAGCACCCTCTCCATTGTGTTATTCTCAGCTACAGGCGTCAGCTGCTCTAGCTCTGGGCTACTGACAGCCACTGGGGGCGCGCTTTGTTCGTGATTAACAACCACCCTCTCCTGTGATGACTCAATGGCGACCACTTGTTGTGTCAACCGACCTCGACTCGCTCTATATTCTCTCAAGTATTCATCCAAATGTCCCTGCACCTCACCTGCTGTCCACTCACGAGATGGCTTACTTTTGAACACTAAGGACAGCTCCTTATCGGGGCAGTGACGGATGAACATGAGAACTAGATGCTTGCTCAGGCTAGTCTGGGATTCCCCCGTGCTAAGAAGACACTGCTCTGTGGCTTCTGCTGCTTTGTTAAGCCTAATCCAATAGTCAAGAGGATTCTCGCTTGCATATGGTTTGACTGCATAAAAGTCAGCTAATGGAAGTTCTGAATGAATAATATCACCAAAATGTTGTCTCAAAATGCTAAAGATAACACCCACTTCACTGTCAGTTGAGTTGCTACGCAGCCATACTTTGGTAACGTCCCGGGCCCTCCCCATTAGCTTGTTCATAACCTCTTCAACTTGTTCAGCTCCAGTACAGTTATTTTTCTTTCTGAGATACGTCCTCATGAGTTCCTCCCACTCAAAAACAGAGTACTTATCTGTGCTATCACCTCTAAAATAGGGTGGGGCATTTGCATCTGAACGTAACACGAGATTCATTTTGGATGCATCAATCACAGTATTCCCACATTGGTCAGGTTGGAACGTCTGTCGGAGATTTTGAGAAGCTAAAACAGGTGAAATCCCCGTAATTGTGTTCTGCATTAACGTCACTCTAATAGCTTCCCCTATTTCGGACCCAATGGATCTTATCAAATTGGCCATTTGACTGGGGGATGTCTCAACACTAGTGTTGTTGATTTCACTAGTTGAGGGAACAACCGGCGTGAAAAGTAACTGTTGGGCAGTTCCCTCTACGTGACCCTCTACCCTCCTCCTTTCAGGGCTAGAGGAGGCTGAACCATTTTGACTCCCCGGGGTAGACTGCATAACCGGTGTGTAGTCGAGAACCCCTCTCCCTCTCCCCACATTCAAGTCCCTTGTAGGAGTGTTTCCTTCATTCAAAGTCATTTTCAATCTTCAAATGGTGCTTTCACCTTTTTACTCTTCAGTGTGTTCTGGGTAACACACTTGAAATAAATAAACTTGATTAGAGACTTTTTTTAAAGGATTCAGTGCTCTCCAGCCCCCTCAGGAACAGACCTCAGGACTCGGCAGCGAATGCAGCGTCCCCGTGGCTAGGTCGCGCCAGCAGCACCACGCGTCTAGGCCGCACCTGAAGCCTCCACGTCTCCCCAGCTACACCGGTGGTCGGCCTCTGCTGACCCGTTGATCCGGTTGTCTCGGCACCAGTTGTAGCGTGATGAATTCTGCGTTGTGTCTGGTGTGAGGTGGACGTAGACACTCAGACAATGGTACCCAGTTTGGTTGTTTATTTCCTGTTAAACACAACAGCACAGCCCGTAAGACACGACGGCGTTATTGTCCATTTATCAGCGTGCACTCCACCTCTGCTCTCATGCTGCACATACTCAAAGAGAGAGAGCCGCACGCGCACATTTAGAACAGCGCGCCGGCTACAGTTACAACCATTATATACATTTGCTCCGTGCAAGCTAGCTTCAATAACAACATATGAAACAATATGAAATAAAAGCAGTGTGTACACATTAATAAAACCAAAATAAATACAAAAACAGCGGTTCATACCTGTTAAACACAACAGCACAGCCCGTAAGACACGACGGCGTTATTGTCCATTTATCAGCGTGCACTCCACCTGATATTTGCCACACAGAATGCCGAGTTTAGTACACGAACGTACTGTTGCTGTTTTACACAGGTGAATTAATGTCATTGCACAACAAGGTATTTCAATAGCAAAACAAGTTATACAAAGCATTTAAATCCCATATTAGATAAACAAACGCTCGTACCTCTGCTCTCATGCTGCACATACTCAAAGAGAGCGAGCACCTCCCACCGGCGTGTCTCTCGTCGACAAACCGGCGAAACCATTTTATACATTAGTGGAACGTATTTACAATACAACAATTGTTCAATGGAAAGATATCTTATCTTCTCTAAACCCATTATAAAGGACCCAAACGGTATTTCGTTTGTGGAATTGGTAACTCAATGTGAGGGAATTAATATACAGTAGTGAACCAGACACCCCTCCAAAACCTAGAATGGACTTGGTCCACGTTGATCCACTTTTGTTCCTTCAAAATAAGAGTGTTTCTGTTTTGACCCACATATTTAAGATAAAAGGTACCAGTTTCTGTCCATGATACTAGCATAACCACTTCACTCTGCTACACTGGGCTTGCCTGTTCGAGCCCAGCGCTCCACATTTGCTTTCAGTTTAGCTGGTCGTCCGTACTAATACACATTGGCCGTATTAGGGGGTGGGAAACTGATGGGTGGGGATCGGGCGTTGTGGACAGCGACTCCTACAGGTCGGTTGGTGCGCCTGCGCAGTAGAATCAGGAAGTGTCGGGGGCAGCGTGAGCCTCCCACGCGTTACTCCTCGCCACTGAGAGATCGAGCTGCGCAGGTGAAAAGACGCGACTGCTGTTACCTCAAGTACCGGAGGGGACTTGTGCTATGTATGACTTAGTCCACATTGCAGCCGGCTTGTGGGAGGCAAGAAACAGCGTTCGTGACAGGGGAGGGTTGAATTGGATGATACGAAATTGGGATGGGAGAAAAATATAGAAAATGGGAGAAAAAGTGGATAAAACAAAAAGAATATTGTATTTAATAAGTGCCTATTATATCCTATATATTCTATTCTATTGTATTTTCTGTGGATATATATCTGTCTGTTTATCTGTGGATATATATCTGTCTGTTTATCTGTGTGTGTGTGTGTGTGTGTGTGTGTGTGTGTGTGTGTGTGTGTGTGTGTGTGTGTGTGTGTGTGTGTGTGTGTGTGTGTGTGTGTGTGTGTGTGTGTGTGTGTGTGTGTGTGTGTGTGTGTGTGTGTGTGTGTGTGTGTGTGTGTGTGTGTGTGCGTGCGTGCGTGCGTGCGTGCGTGCGTGCGTGCGTGCGTGCGTGCGTGCGTGCGTGCGTGTGTGTGTGTTGTGCACTTGGACAAACTGTATCGGCCCTTGGCTGCAGATGTCAGAGGCCTCGGCTTTGATGGTCGTGATATTTGTCAGTCTTGGACATGACTTGGCATATTTTGTGCAAATAATCCTAAAATAATTTGTACACATATTTCTAAATTGAGAACACAGGTTAGCATAGAATCAGCTAAGCAAGGTACCTGTTTAGTTAGCTAGCTACAGTAGTAATACAGCTAGCCCTAAAACATACTGCCATCAATAAAAGCACTTGCAGTGTACATACATTATAGTATTTAGTAATGCATAATTGGTAAAACAAACTAAATCTTTGCAACTTCAAAGAAAGCTTGCTGTATTACCTACCTCACACACAGCAGTAGGATGCAGGGTTACAGCTCAGACTGCATTAAGTCCTCTGGCATCTGAACATTCAAGAGGGGATGTGTCTAAAACTGAAAATTTAAATGGATGGGTATTGTAGTGACGGGGCTGCTCAGAGTTGTAGCTAACACTTTTGCGTTATTTAACTGTCTGGGTCAAGTTTAGACCATTGGACGGTCACCAATGGGCACGTCCTCTCATTTTCTCCACTCAAAATGCAATTTTAGCGTGATGTTTTCAGCTGTGGGGGCACATAGTCAAGTTTAACCATTGGAAGGGCACCAATGGGCACGTCCTCTCGCTTTTGCTATCAAAAGGGCACTTTAGGTTTAGGGCGATGTTTTCAACTGTGGGGGCACATGGTCAAGTTTAGACCATTGGAGGGGCACATCCTCTAGTTTTTTTCATTCAAAAGGGCACTTTTGTGTGATGTTTTTCAACTGTGGGCGCACATGGTCAAGTTTAGACCATTGGAAGGGCACCAATGGGCATGTCCTCTAATTTTCGACACTCAAAAGGGCATTTTAGCGCAATATTTTCAACTGTGAGGGCACATGGTCAAGTTTAACCATTGAAGGGGCACCAATAGGGCATGTCCTCTCGCTTTTGCCACTCAAAAAAGGGCACTTTAGCGCAATGTTTTCAACTGTGGGGGCACATGGTCAAGTTTAGACCATTGGAAGGGCACCAATGGGCACGTCCTCTAGTTTTCGCCACTCAAAAGGGCACTTTAGCGCAATGTTTTCAACTGTGGGTGGGGGCACATGGTCACGTTTAACCATTAGAGGGGCACCAATAGGGCACATCCTCTAATTATTTCCACTCAAAAGGGCACTTTTGCATGACATTATTTAACCGTGGGGCACAAAATCATTCAAAATGGCACTTTTGCGTGATGTTTTTCAACTGTGGGGGGACATGGTCAAGTTTAGACCATTGGAAGCGCACCAATAGGGCACACCCTCTAATTTTTCGCCACTCAAAAGGGCACTTTAGCGCGCGTTTTTCAACCGTGGGGGCACCAGGGGGGGCCTGAGTCCGCCAGTGACGGTGTGATAATAAGCTGTGGATTAAGACTAGTATTTACATTGACAGTGTGTTTTACTGGGCTAAATAGTAATTGATAGGGGGAAGAGTAAAGCTAAATGTTTAGCTTCACCTCATTAGTTTAGGTTTGTGTGTGTGTGTGTGTGTGTGTGTGTGTGTGTGCGTGCGTGCGTGCGTGCGTGCGTGCGTGCGTGCGTGCGTGCGTGCGTGTGTGTGTGTGTATATATGTATATGCCTGACACTGTGTGAGTGGGTGCATGTATGCATGTGAGTGTGTGTGTGAGAGAGGGAGTGAGTCAGACAGAGTAAGTGCTGATTAGAGATTAGCAGGTCTGGAGGCAGACGGTAGACATGATCGGTGTTTCCTCTGTAGGAGCTTTAGGGAACAAATCCCAACATTAACCCTGATCTGATCCGCCTGGTGGAGATATATCTATCTGTCTGTCTGTCTGTCTGTCTGTCTGTCTGTCTGTCTGTCTGTCTGTCTGTCTGTCTGTCTGTCTGTCTGTCTGTCTGTCTGTCTGTCTGTCTGTCTGTCTGTCTGTCTGTCTGTCTGTCTGTCTGTCTGTCGGACTCAACCTGTCTGTCTGCTTTCCTATCTATCGATCTATCTATCTATCTATCGATCTATCTATCTATCTATCTATCTATCTATCTATCTATCTATCTATCTATCTATCTATCTATCTATCTATCTATCTATCTATCTATCTATCTATCTATCTATCTATCTATCTATCTATCTATCTATCTATCTATCTATCTATCTATCTATCTATCTATCTATCTATCTATCTATCTATCTATCTATCTATCTATCTATCTATCTATCTATCTATCTATCTATCTATCTATCTATCTATCTATCTATCTATCTATCTATCTATCTATCTATCTATCTATCTATCTATCTATCTATCTATCTATCTATCTATCTATCTATCTATCTATCTATCTATCTATCTATCTATCTATCTATCTATCTATCTATCTATCTATCTATCTATCTATCTATCTATCTATCTATCTATCTATCTATCTATCTATCTATCTATCTATCTATCTATCTATCTATCTATCTATCTATCTATCTATCTATCTATCTATCTATCTATCTATCTATCTATCTATCTATCTATCTATCTATCTATCTATCTATCTATCTATCTATCTATCTATCTATCTATCTATCTATCTATCTATCTATCTATCTATCTATCTATCTATCTATCTATCTATCTATCTATCTATCTATCTATCTATCTATCTATCTATCTATCTATCTATCTATCTATCTATCTATCTATCTATCTATCTATCTATCTATCTATCTATCTATCTATCTATCTATCTATCTATCTATCTATCTATCTATCTATCTATCTATCTATCTATCTATCTATCTATCTATCTATCTATCTATCTATCTATCTATCTATCTATCTATCTATCTATCTATCTATCTATCTATCTATCTATCTATCTATCTATCTATCTATCTATCTATCTATCTATCTATCTATCTATCTATCTATCTATCTATCTATCTATCTATCTATCTATCTATCTATCTATCTATCTATCTATCTATCTATCTATCTATCTATCTATCTATCTATCTATCTATCTATCTATATCCACAGTCAATCTATCTAATTTTGTATCTCTGATATTGATCATTACAAAAAACTAAAATGCACACTTCTCACTTTAAAAGCTGCCTGCTAGTGAACCAGTCAACACCAGTTGTTCAGTTATTCACAGAGAAACGTCCTGCAACTTAGATACATTAAACAGGACTTTGCAACATTTGCCTTGTACAATTTTAAACAATAAAAAGTAAAAAAAAAAATTATGAAATAAACGTGCTTATCTTGAACATGTACTTGTATATAGACCATTTATACCAGCAATGTCAGTTTAGCTGTCAGATCAGAACAGGGGCGTCGTTCTGGTGTGGCAAGGTATGGCACTCGCCATACCGTGGCAAAAGAAATTATTAAAAAAAATAATAATAATAAAAAAAAATTGTATTACTTTTTTTTATGTTGATTTAGAATTCGAATGTCAACATTATGAACGAAGCTTCGAACTATTCGGTACAGCCCTAGCATGTTTTGATATTGTCAATTATCTCACTTTTACTAGGTGACTTTTACTGTGACTAACTGAAATATGCCCAAAAAAAGGAAAATGGACATAGGGACGTTTATTTATCAAAGGGCAGCAGAGACAAGTGATACAGGGACATAGGTAAGGTCTTACAATGACTTAGTGATTATAACAGTGCAGTTCAGCATTCAGTAACCCATACTTTTTGTGAATGTGTTTTTGATACTACATTCTGTTGAACACACACCTCAAAACCGTACCTACTCCCTTATCGCCATACCTTGCCTTTTACTTAAACGACGCCACTGGAGCAGAATCTCTTATCTATATGAAAAAGAGAGGGTAGGGTTGGTCAAAGAAGTTTGAACTATGAGAGGAGAGGCAGCAGTAGATATAAATATATAACAAATTTCTTCTCTTTTAAAAAAATACCTTTTCAGTGGAATTCCAGTGCTAGGAAACAGCTTGAGCCCAAGTGTATTTCTTGTTTGCTATTAATATTGGCGAACATGAAACATGAAAGAAACCAGGGTCCATTTAGAATGTCAAATTTGAAAGAGTCAATAGCCAATAGATAGTTTGCAGTTCTAAGTCAAGTCAAGTTTATTTATAAAGCACATTTGAAAACAACCCACGTTGACCAGAGTGCTGTACAGACCAGAGCAGGCAAGTAAAATCACATAGGAAAAGAAGACTAAAAACAAAAACACCCACATGATCATCAATAATAAAAACAGCAGCGCATGGAACAAATCAACAGATCAACACATCAACAAATCAACAAATCAACAAATCATAAGGTGTAAAAAATACGTAATCCCACGCACTCAAAAGAGACGGTTAACCCTTTCACTACCACACTACAGACGGTTCTGTAGCGTGGTAGTGAAAGTGTTAACCCTTTGTAGTGTGTTAGTGAAAGGGTTAACCTTCTGTAGTGTGGTAGTGAAAGCGTTAACCCTTTTTATTGTGGTAGTAACAGGAGCACCTTGAAATCAATTCTGAACCGTACTGGTAGCCAGTGGAGAGAGGCCAGAATATGGCTAATATGGTCCTCTTCCAGGTATCCCTCAGGAGCCTGGCTGCAGGGTTCTGGACCAGTTGCAGGCGGGACAGGGATGAATGACTAATTCCAGTATACAGGGAATTGAAGGCATGGATGACTTCCTCAAGATCTTTGAATGAAAGAAAAGACTGGAAGAAACAGGCTTTTAATACTGCATTGACCTGCTTGTCAAATATCACAGCAGGTTTCTGACATGGGGTTTAACGAGGGTGGACAGGTTGCCTATAGGCTGCTGGGAGTCAAGGGGGCCAAATAGAACAACTTCAGACTTGCTTTCATTCAGCTGCAGGAAGGTTTGTGTCGTCCAACACTTATTTAACCTTTATTTTACCATGTAGTCACTTGAGATCAATGATCTCTTTTTCGAGCAAGACCTGGGCCCTGTTCCTCGTACCTGGCTAACTGAGTTAGCCGGATAATTTTCAGGATAACTTGACATAAGCTAGACTTTTCGATTCCCCGACGCGCGATTGTCTACTCTAAATCACTATGGCAACAGATCAGAAGGTTTGAACCTGGTCCAGCGCAGGGTTTAGTTCAGTTAGCTGGATAACCTGGCCACGCCCTCGCAAAGAAATGCCAGCTCTCCTCACAGATCCCATTATACCATTCTGAATAATGTTTTTTGCTTCGTTTTTCTAGAGGGGGCTTTTGAAATGTAAAATAATAGACCTAAAATGCTGATAATAAATCATATTCAGCCTATGGATTTACTTTGTCCTAAATAATGCACGTCATAGTTATACGGATACGGCGCTCGCAAGACACTATGTGGTTATTTTAATAACGGAGCATTGCAAATGTGAATCCCGCTGGGATATTTTTAATGAATGAAACCTATCGGGCGTTTGGCTCTGATTTGTTTCATATTCTCCGCTGTGGATGTATTTCCTTAACGGAGTGCCCGGATTGTGTTTGATTCAAGCATAAATTGAAGCGTCTTTATGCGTGGATTGTGGATGTGAATTACGACAAATCTGAATCTGTGGATTGTTGAATTGTATCACTGTCACTCAAATGTTATTGTGATATTGTAACTATTAAAATGTCTGAGGAGATGCGCTGTTTGACGGATTTGATGACGTGGACGTGACTTGAGAAAATGAATGAGCAATTGCAAGCCTTTGATGTTTTGATGAATGAATTTGAGAAAATGCATTTATCTGTTCAAGCACTGTTATATTATCGTATAGCTTACGCTCTGCTCTATTGGAACTATCCCTTTATCCAATCTAATAATGAATAATTTTCTCCACATGCACACACTCATCCGCCTGGCCATACCCACATCCTCTCGCAAATTTACGAAAAAACTAAGAGATAATGTCTTCACCGTTTCGAGGGTCTAGACGCTCCCAACGTTACCATCCACCAGCGCTTCACTATCGCAGCGTCCTCCGTGCATCGTGGGGCGTCTCTGGCTCCGCGGTCGTGGCAGCCAGGTGCGCCTGGGCGGCGCCCGGTGGTGAGTTTGCCTCGCAGAGGGGCCGTTGAGCCTCCATCTCCTGTGAGATGGCCGGGTTCCGGCCCTGGTTCCCCCGCCAGTGGACAGTCTTGGTTCTTGACCTTTGACCCCGTGATGTTGGGGGCTGTGAAAGGGGTGTTTTTCTTCCCGTCCGTTCCCTGATGGCATGTGGGATGCGGGTCCTTCTGTGTGAAGATAAGTCCCACGGTCTGCTCACCCTGTGCGTTTGAGGTGCTAAACCCTCTTTGCACAGTCGGATCCGATTCCCTCCCGTCCCCCTCTAGGGGGGTCCAGGGGGCTCGGGTCCTCCCCGGTTCTGATGGTTGTGGGGGGCCTCAGCGGGTACATCTGTCGAGCTTCCGCTCTGCTCAGCCCCTGTGTTCCAATAGAGCAGAGCGTAAGCTATACGATAATATAACGTCATGTTATTCTATAACCCTAGTTATGAGTATAGCGAGCGCTCTGCTCTGACTCACTGAGGACCCCGTGGTCTTCACCTTCGGTGGTGAAAGACTTGGGAAGGAGCTGATGGTGTGGCCACGACCCCGCTTATGTAGAGGAGCGGATGTGGGTGTGGCCAGGCGGATGGGTGTGTCCATGTGGAGAAAATTATTCATTATTAGATTGGATAAAGGGATAGTTCCAATAGAGCAGAACGCTCGCTATACTCATATACTAGGGTTATAGAATAACCTGACGTTATCTGATGATGAACAAGAGGGTGATGAACATGACTGGTGTCACTGGTATAAACCAAAGGTTAATCAATTAAATGCATGTATGGATGATATCCGAAACAGATTAAAACCTGATTAATAGTGAAACTGTATAGCCTCCAAGCCTCTCTGACACGTTATTTCGGGGGTCGCGCCTTGAAAACTTTGGGAACCATGTATTTATATAGTACATGATACCTAAGCACATAGAGTACAGATATCCTCATAAGTATCTATTAATTCGTATCAATTAGATACTCTTTGGCCTTGTTTTTATCTACTTATTCTGAAAGAGTTTAACTAATTATTTTTGCTAGCAAGATCTCATTCGATTATTCATTCCATTAAGCGATATGTGATGTCAGAGAGACACTGCTGCATGTTAATGTTCAGGCGACGCCGCCGCTGCGCAGTGGTTTAGGAGCCCAGGCTCAAAACGGCTCGAGATCTTGAGGTAGAAAAATGCTGTTTTTGAGGACTTGATTAGAAATACAAAACAATGAATAAAAAAATATATATATATTACAGAGGTGTTCCATAGACTCACAGGAATTGTGTAAAAGTGCCCAAATAGTGAAAGAAATAGTAAAATAGTTCCCCTTTAAAAGAATACATAATAATTCTTCCAAGTTTGGCAGCCATTTTTGGATTATTTTAATCTAAAATTCCCGGCTGAGGATGCTTAGGCATAGGATGGTGATTTATTAGATAGGCAATTTATATATGGCAAGTGACAACTTGTATAGGAACAATGCAATTTTCTTTGATTATTATTACTATTTTTATTTATTTAAATTTTTTTGTCTACTTTATTTTTCATTTATTTTAGGTATTGTGTGGTTATATGTAGTCATGTATTGTATGTATGTTTGTACGTATGTATATAATGTTGTTGAACCTTTAAAAAACCAATAAAAACAATTTAAATAATAATAACTTGTCGGCGAGGCTATTGAGCCGTACTGTAATGTACCCATTCTGCAATCTGCTAATAAAGTTTTCAATCAATCAATGCCGTTAGAAAATCAGGATTTCTGCGATCGACACCTGCTGTCTTTTTAGGTGAGGCGGCCGCGCACAATTATCCTGAGTATCAAGTCTGGTTCGAATTAACGAGACTGAATCAGCGTTCAAGGAACAGGGAAAGCCTGGATTCAAACATCGGGTTAATTGAATCTGGCTAATGGGACTTTTGATCGACTTAGTTTAAGTTTAAGTTTATTTGGATCCCCATTAGCCACAGCAGTGCTGGGGCTATTAATTTTTTTTAAAGTTGAACCAGGTATGGGGAATAGGGCCCTGGCAAAAATGGCAGCAAAACAAAAACAAACATACAAATACACAAAACACAGATAGAGACATAAAAGGCAAAGTGGGGCAAGGGGATACATTTGAGCTGCAGCAAACCAGATTGAATGGGATTGGGGGAGATTGGAGGGTAGGGTAAAAAGTTAGAAAGAGGAGGGAAGGTGAGTCTTTGCAGGAGGTTGCTGGGGAGAGAAGGTCAAGTTAAAAAATATAAAATATAACACCACATTATGCAGTGAAGCATCGACATTCTCCCATCTCACTCTTTAAAATGCTTGTAATTTGAACTTTAAAATCAGATATGGTAGTGAGGGCCTGCAGTTTAAACGTTTTTTGAAGTCCATTCCAGGCAGAGGGAGCGGAGAACATGAAGGCCCTTTTCCCAAACTCTGTGCGGGTTCTGGGTACTGAGGCATATAAATAGTCCTGGGATCGTAAGCTGTAAAATGGGTTTGATGTAATGGTGAGGTATGAACCGAGGTAAAAAGGGAGCTGACCAATAATTGCTTTATAAATGAAGGTGTACCAATGAAGCAGTCTACGGGCAGTCAAGGACGGCCAGTTAACTTTAACATACAGAGTGCAATGATGGGTAAGTGATCTATATCCGGTATACATCTTAATACACCATGTGTCCAACATGTGTAGTCCTCAAGGCAGCATGCCATGCATGTTTAGGCCTATTCAGATGTTAGATCCTATGAACAATTATGTGATTTAATGTGCTATGCCTTATCTTTGTCTATTTTGCTGCTGTCTGTTTAATGCTCATTTTATGCTTATTTTATGCTTCCTTTTATGTCTGCACTTTATGCATTGCTCTTGATCTGCCAATTTTGTGTTCATAAAATATTTGTACTGTGAAGCACTTTAAGCTGTAATTATTGTATGAAAGAAAGTGTAAAAAAAAGTGTATTATTATTAATATTATTATTATTAATATTATTATTATTATTTAGATTGCACCGCTCGTTTGGTTTCAGGGGCTGATAGAGCTGGATGTCCTCTCCTTAACAATGGAAGGACATGTTGAATGATTTGACAAAGGGCCGGAGCGACTATGTTAACAGAGAAACTTCTATTGCTGAGGTAGGATGTGACACAGTTCAAGGCAGTGCCACTAACACCAACCCCCCTACTGGACATGGTCAATTGACAGTGAGGACCAGGTAATTTTCAACAAGGCATACAGGAATGAAAGTTTAGAAATTGGTCTATAGTTACTACGCAAGGCTAAGTAGTTTTCCCCCTCTGTAATTAACTACCAAAAAATCTATTATAATAATAAAATACATTTAAGAGAATTTAGTTCCTAGAAATCTACTGCAAAAGGTAGTTAAACTTCTATTGTACTTAATGTAGTGAAACTACTCCCCAACAGTGATGTATGTCAGTGTTCATGGTACAGGTTGAACACAGTACAATATAATTGTGTTTCTGACTGATTCTTTTTTTTTATTTTTTATTTTTTTTATTATTTTTTAAACAAACATATAAACAAACATGACAACACACGATAAGATATACAAGCATTAATTACAGTGCATATCCAATGAAATGACCATTTAGTGAAATGTCTTCAGGATACAGGATATACCCCTAATACCTGTTATCTAAAAACCTACACACATATGCTCCAGCTCGTACCCCCCCCCCCCCCCCCCCCTCCCGGACCCCCCATTGGATAATCCAACCATTATAACTTGTTCCTAACCAGACACTACCATTATATGCTAGCTTTTATTCTCTCCACCACTTCTAACCACATTGTCATTTTGGATTCATTGAGACCCAAAATTCTTGCTGTAGATATTTCTTGATAAATCACATCGAGATATGTAAGAGTCCAGTTTCTGACTGATTCTATATTCACTCAGTACACTAAACCACAGGCCATCTTAGTGGGGAACAGAGGAGGAACGATGCAGGGCTGGAGGCTGAGTGGCTGAGACACATGTCAATCACCACGGGAGACCACACCCACCTTGGCCAGACCAAACACAACCAGCCAGATGCTGTCAGCTGTGCATTCACTAGTCCCTTTCATGTGTGCCTTTGTGTGTGTGTGTGTGTGTGTGTGTGTGTGTGTGTGTGTGTGTGTGTGTGTGTGTGTGTGTGTGTGCGTGCGTGCGCGTGCGTGCGTGCGTGCGTGTGTGTGTGTGTGTGTGTGAGAGAGAGAGAGGGAGAGAGAGAGAGAGAATCCAACCAGTCTAGTTTACAGCTCAACACCCACCCACACACACACACACACACACACACACACACACACACACACACACACACACACACACACACACACACACACACACACACACACACACACACACACACACACACACACACACACACACACACACACACATACACACACACACACACACACACACAGACACTTAATGTCTCTATAACCTCAGCTGTTACTTGTGCATTGGTGCTTTTTCCCATCTTATTCTTAATTGTGAGAATGTTTTGGGTTTTGTATCGTGTGTGCTTGGGCGTGTGCGTGTGTGTATATGTATGTCTGTCTGTGTGTGTGTGTGTGTGTGTGTGTGTGTATATGTATGTCTGTCTGTGTGTGTGTGTGTGTGTGTTCTAACCCTCCATTACAGCCAGCCAAACATGGTGCCTAGAAGGAAGGGGAGCATCAAAGAGGCTCTAGCTGTGGGAAGGCAGGGGAACCCCGGGGGCCAACCTGAGCCTGTGGAGTGAGGTGGGCCTGGGGAGTGAGGTGGGCCTGGAGAGTGAGGTGGGCCTGGAGAGTGAGGTGGGCCTGTGGAGTGAGGTGGGCCTGGGGAGTGAGGTGGGCCTGGGGAGTGAGGTGGGCCTGGGGAGTGAGGTGGGCCTGGGGAGTGAGGTGGGCCTGGAGAGTGAGGTGGGCCTGGGGAGTGAGGTGGGCCTGGGGAGTGAGGTGGGCCTGGAGAGTGAGGTGGGCCTGTGGAGTGAGGTGGGCCTGGGGAGTGAGGTGGGCCTGGGGAGTGAGGTGGGCCTGGGGAGTGAGGTGGGCCTGGAGAGTGAGGTGGGCCTGGAGAGTGAGGTGGGCCTGGGGAGTGAGGTGGGCCTGTGGAGTGAGGTGGGCCTGTGGAGTGAGGTGGGCCTGGGGAGTGAGGTGGGCCTGGGGAGTGAGGTGGGCCTGGGGAGTGAGGTGGGCCTGTGGAGTGAGGTGGGCCTGGGGAGTGAGGTGGGCCTGGACAGTGAGGTGGGCCTGGGGAGTGAGGTGGGCCTGGGGAGTGAGGTGGGCCTGGAGAGCGAGGTGGGCCTGGAGAGCGAGGTGAGCTTGTGGAGCCAAAGTGAGGCATCGGCCTAGGGAGGGAAGAGAGAGATGCGGGGGGGGGGGGGGGGATCGGGAGCTTGTAGAGCGAGAGATGTGCGGCCTGAAGATAGAGATATGCTGTAGCGCGATGCGAGGTGCTGTGCCCGTAGGTGGAGGCAGGTAGGAGGTGGACAGAACAACACAAGCCTGTTGCTGCTGCCTGGGAGCCAGAGATCAACCACTGGCACCCGGGTGCCCGTCAGAGCCCGCCTCAGAGCTGTCAATCAAACTGATGGATGGCTGCTGGCGGAAGGTGAGGCTGGTGGTGCATGGACCATACCAGCCCGATTGCACACACAAAAAAGTACCTAATTTCTTTGTGTGTGTCCCCGTGTCTGTGCGTGTTTGTATGTATGTATGTGTGTGTGTGTGTGTGTGTGTGTGTGTGTGTGTGTGTGTGCTCATACATGTGCATGTGCATGACTGTCACAGTCCACAAAGCTGATACATAATATCATTGTCTCAGAGCAGAAAAACATCAATAAACATAAAAACTCTTAACAGCGATAACAGACAGTGATAACAGACTGTATTGACTCCATAAACCACCAGAGTGATGTGTGTGGTATCTAGTGCGACTAGATGGATTTTATGGTTGTGTTTTAGAGAGAGAGAGACAGAGAGAGAGAGAGAGAGAGAGAGAGAGAGAGAGGGATGGATGGAGAGAAAGGGAATGAGCAGTTGTCATGCTGGCATGAGCTGGGTGCCTGGGCCTGATTGATATGCATGACGTGTCTGGTCTGATTCTACCATCGCAGCCAGAGAGAGAGAGAAGGGGGGGGGAGAGAGAGAGAGGGGGGGGGGGGGAGAGAGAGAGGGGGGGGGGGGGGAGAGGGAGAAAGTCAAGGGAAAAAACAGGAAATATAGACAGAGTGGTGGTGCTGCAATGAGAAGATTAATGTACCCATAGCTTATTCTCTCTTGACAAGTATTGCTTTCATGCTGCCTCGGTTTCATGTTAAATCCCCACTACCAGAGAGAGAGAGAGAGAGAGAGAGAGAGAGAGAGAGAGAGAGAGAGAGAGAGAGAGAGAGAGAGAGAGAGAGAGAGAGAGAGAGAGAGAGAGAGAGAGAGGAGGTGAGAGGAGGTGAGAGGCAGAATCAGAGACAATAAAGAGAAGTGGAAAAGCCGGCAAGAAGAAGAACGTAACGCAAGATGTGAAAAAAACTAAAAACAAACAGCCATGATGCAACCAAACAATTAAAAGAATGTGAGACTGAGAGTATCTGATGAAGACCATACTGTTGGAGAGATATTGATGTGACGAAGTGCTGAGGGCTTGAGTCCAGTGTGCAGGTATATACTCTCTGTTTACTGCTTTACTGTTACGCTTCTGGAGACGTGTTTGTCTCACAATGCCACGCGTGAGCTGCACACTATCTTATTCACATTTCCTTTGTTTACAATATGACTAACAAACAAGGCATTGAACAACAATACTGCAATTAGCTGAAGATGTGTGTGTGTGTGTGTGTGTTGTTCATGCGTGTGTGTGTGTGTGTGTGTCCGTGTGCGTGTGTATTGTGCGCGCAGTGCCGTGCACATTCTCAAACAGGATCAGTATTCTAATGAGGACAGACAAAAGAGGTCTGTAGCTCACAGCCAATTGGATGGAGAGACACGGACTAGCAGGGCATCAGAGAGAGAGAGAGAGAGAGAGAGAGAGAGAGAGAGAGAGAGAGAGAGAGAGAGAGGGAGAGGGAGAGGTGGGGTTAGTGAAGGTTCAGGCTGGTGGCAGCCAGTGCCTGAGGCAGGGTTGTGAGGTCAGGCCCCCCCAGACAGCCACGCGGCACCACACAGGCCCCAAGGCCCCAGGGGGACACGAGGGCCACATCGGCCAGGGGAGGGGCACTCAATTAGGGCAGTGTTCCAAATTTTGCCTGGTGCTTCAGGAGAGAGTCCACCTGATACCTATACACCTAAAAACAAATCTGGCTCACCTGGCACACACACACACACACACACACACACACACACACACACACACACACACACACACACACACACACGCACACGCACACGCACACGCACTCTGTCTGTCTGTCTGTCTGTCTGTCTGTCTGTCTGTCTGTCTGTCTGTCTGTCTGTCTGTCTGTCTGTCTGTCTGTCTGTCTGTCTGTCTGTCTGTCTGTCTGTCTGTCTGTCTGTCTGTCTGTCTGTCTGTCTGTCTGTCTGTCTGTCTGTCTGTCTGTCTGTCTGTCTGTCTGTCTGTCTATCTATCTATCTATCTATCTATCTATCTATCTATCTATCTATCTATCTATCTATCTATCTATCTATCTATCTATCTATCTATCTATCTATCTATCTATCTATCTATCTATCTATCTATCTATCTATCTATCTATCTATCTATCTATCTATCTATCTATCTATCTATCTATCTATCTATCTATCTATCTATCTATCTATCTATCTATCTATCTATCTATCTATCTATCTATCTATCTATCTATCTATCTATCTATCTATCTATCTATCTATCTATCTATCTATCTATCTATCTATCTATCTATCTATCTATCCTATCTAATGTCCAGAGTAGAGCACACAGTTACTTATCCCTAACCATAGGAGTGTTGCCAGTGTTGGCGATTTCTGTAATTGGCTCTTCTGGGATCAAGTGGATTCATCTCACTTTAAGCGCAGATGACAAGGCCATTTGTGCACCTGTTTCCTGCTCTGAACAGCTGCCAATTGGGCCTCCGAAAAAAACGATTGATCTGGTCACATCACACACACACACACATGCACACACACACACACACATACACACACACACACACGCACGCACGCACGCACGAACGAACGCACGCACGCACGTTTGCACGCACGCACGCGCATGCACACACACACACACACACACACACACACACACACACACACACACACACACACACACACACACACACACACACACACACACACACACACACACGACTCGTAGTCTAAACAAGGGAGCAGGCTTTTATGATCTATGTATCATGGCTCGACTGAAAACAGTGGAGATTGAGACTCATGGTGTCCGTGGGGCTGCTGTCAATGGAATTTATAACCTCAGTCTAGAGGTTAAAGGTCAGGAGAGGACCAGAAACTACGACATCCAACTTTCCAACATTCCACAGTACATAGACATTCCACCAGAGAATCAACTGCCTGTCAGTCCAGCAGCGCTTTGATTACAGTAAAGCCGACCGCAGACGGTGGGCGACCGACGTCGCCTGGCGATGCGATCGTCTGTCGCTCAACGACAATCGATTAGCACCCCACACCAGAGCCGACCGTTCAGGTATAATAAGCTATATGTGTCGCTCTATTTAGCTGGGGGTGTTGTTTCCCCCCGGGAGATATCGGAGGATGGACTGGATGCTAGGTTGTCATGAAGCGAGCGTATTAGCAGATAGCTGTGTTGTGCATTACGAGGGAAAGTATTAACCTGTAAAACCCATATTGAGCTGGAATTAAACCACCATATACGAATACAACCTCTCCTCATTCTTCCTGACATTACTGCATGACTGATCGCTACAATACGTTCACTACGTTCACTACCACCGATTGGACAAGTATTGTTATGCACCTGCTGAGAGAGAATGGTTTTTCACGGAAGACGCTAACTGTTCTGTTCTCAACCATAATTTTCTTTGGACAATAAACCTTACAAACTACATCAGCTGCAGCCTGGACATTAAACTCTGTCAACGTCCACAACTTCTTTTGTTACCCGAGTATAGAAACATCTGGTGCATCGTGGCGCATTGTCAATTTATTAGTTAATGACAAGCGGCCACTAAACCTTAAATTCTCCAACTAATGTTATTTATTTAAATTGTTCCTGTTAATAATAATTAACATAAGTAGAATGGTAATAATACGTAGGTTATTGATCAATGAATGTATTGATAAATTAATGGTGTACAAATGATACACCAGTAGAAGTCATGTTATTTAGTCATTGTCCTTGCTGTGTCGCCTGCCGTCGCCTCAAAAAATAGGATTGAGGGCGGCCGGGTAGTGCAGAGGACTAAGCGTCTGTCTACCACCACAGAGACAGTGGGATCGAATCCAGCTGTGGTGCATCCGGGTTGGCCGACCGTCCATACTAACACAATTGGCAGTGTTAGAGGGTGGGAAACCCGGCAAGGGTGGGTCCTGGTCGTTGTAAACAGCGACTCCTACAGTTTGGTCAGGGCGCCTGCACAGCAAGGGAAGGATCTGAGAGAGGTAGTGTGACCTTCCACACGTTACACTCTCCCAGTGAGAGTCCGCGCTGCCAGGTGAAAAGAAGTGGTGGGCTGGGTACACATGTGTCGGAGGAAGCATGTGATAGTCTCCGCCCTCCCGGACCGACGGTAGGGAGTAGAGTGTGCAACGACCAGGAAGGGGATTGGGAATTGGCATAACGACTAACATTGGGATGGGAGAAAAACGGAAAAAAGAAGGTGGAAAAAGATTAAAAAAAAAAAAAATAGGATTGAGGCGATATTTAGCCAGGTGACAGAAGTTGCTGCGCGGGCGGCTGATTGGCGCAGTGGGCAAGGCGCTCGCCACTAACGCAGGATACGCTGGGTTGGAGCCCAGCTCTCGGCGTTGCTACCGGCTGGCCGGTCATTCATACTAACACAATTGGCAAGTGTTAGAGGGTGGGAAAGCCGGTGGGTGGGGATTGGACGTTGTGGACAGCGACTCCTACAGGTCGGTTTGGTGACGCCGGTGCGGCGGAAGCAGGAAGTAGCGGGGGCAGCGTGAGCCTCCCACGCGTTACTCCTCGCCACTGAAAGTTTGAGCTGCTGCGGTGAAAAGATGCGATAGGCTGCCTCCTCGTGTACCGGAGGGGACACGTGATGCAAGGCTTCTGTCCTCACTACAGTCGACAAGTGGGAGGCATAGTCTAGCAACGTTCAAGACAGGGGAGGGAAGAATTGGATAATACGAAATTGGGATGGGAGAAAAATAGAAAATGGGGAGAAAAAGTGGATAAAAAAAAATAGAAGTTTGCCTCGCTTAAAAAGTCGGTCGCCTGGCAAAAATCGCCCGCCGTGTGCATTGAGTCCAAGACTCAAGGTTTCACAGTAGCTCCGCCCTGACACCCACAATTGGGCCTACAATTTCAGGTGCAAAGAATGCTGGGATACCATGAGTCTCTGAGGGGAAACTTAGAGAATTAGAGCTTTTCAGGAGCGGGACACACAACACACACACAACACACACACACTCACAACACACACGCACACACACACACACACATACAGCGACACGTTTTAAAACTCATCTGCAAACTGATTCTGTCAGAGAGACTTAGTTACATGCGGCTGCTTGCTACAGCTTTCCTCCATAACGGCTCTCCTCTGTAGCGACGCTCTGGGTTCCACCAGGGAGCAGGAGCAGTCTCTAAATAGACCCTCCTGTTAAATATTAACACCCGCTCTGCTGACAGAGAGCAGCCCGTCATGTCACCTTCCATCTCCACCAGCGGGAAGAAACACAGCATAGCACTCACTGTCACACACACACACACACACACACACACACACACACACACACACACACACACACACACACACACACACACACACACACACACACACACACACACACACACACACACACACACACACACACACACATACACATATACCGTACACTCACAACACACGCACGCCGCATAAGTGCACACACTCAGCATAAATACAGTGGGAACTCTATAAGTGTGTTAGTGAGCATTACAGCCTTGATGGAAGTACACAGAACTCAGTATACCGGGGGAGGGGTGACAGGTGGTCGTCCTCATTAGAGTAGTTGATGGAGGGACAGAAGGAGGAGAGGACAAGGTGAGAGAGGAGGACAGAGGAAATGATGTGTATTTATTGAAATGATGCTTCATAATAAAAACATTTGAAAGAAATTTGTTATGATGGCACGCTTTAATGCTATGTGGAAAGACTGTCATTGTTACAAACAGTTTGGTAAAGTTCGGGGGAAATCCTGGACTCGAATCCCCACAAAATCTGCGACTCTGAGACAGGTACGTAGTGGGGAGGGTGATGGGGAGACAACTGTAATACATCTGGTCACAGGGGCTGGGGAACACAACGTCGATGATTATCAATTAATTTGACATATTGATCATATATTCTGAGAAGTTTCGACAGGGTGTCTAACATTCATGATTACTAACAATCTAGGCCACATAGAAAATCACACTTATTTCCAGAACTTATTTGTTATTGTAGTAGAGCATTTGTGAGGGCTGGCCCGGTACTGCGCGCTTCCAGGTGCCAATTACCATCACGCACCTGAAAGGAGTTTCCAATCAGCTTGAAGGGAGCCCTCTTATACACGGTTTTCTGAACATTCCGTGTCGGGTCGTTTTGGTCACCACCAGCTACTGCTTGTTCCTCTTGTGTGTTTCTCCAGTACGCCCTTGGAAGTTGCCGCTGTTACCTCTCTCTGCCTCCGTGGACCCGTGCCTCGTATTTACACTTTGCCCTTGGTGAGTTTTTGGAAGTCTATTTTTTGATGCTCTGATATCCTAATTTTTATTCCTGGACTCAATACCTTCATCTGTTTTTTGTGTGTTCCTTAACACTGAAGAATTGTCGCTTTGTTTTGGTACTGGACTCTGCCTTGTTACTGGACTGCCTCGTAATCCCTACGTTTCTATTAATGACATTCTCCGTTTTCTTTTTCTCCACAAGTGGAGTATTAATAAGCTGCAGAGCCGCAGAGCCACAGAGCCAACTCTGCTCTGGGCAGAGCCGCAGAGCCGCAGAGCCGTACTCTGCTAAAGGACATTCCCCCCGAATGCATTTACGTTATTTTTGCTAATTTCTGTTTGTTAAATAAATACGCCCATCGTTTTTGGCTAACTCTGAACTACCTGTCTGTGTCGTGCTGTTGGGGTTGTTTACAAACCATAACAGCATTAGCATAAGAAAGCGGTGCGGTTGTCCTTAAGAGTGGCTACTTGGGGAAAGGGGATTAGGGAATCGTAAAAAGTATACTTCAAAGGCATGTTGGGAACTGTGAAAACACACACACGTGCGCCCCGAGAATGACTGTATGGATTTGGCAGACGTATTATGTCTGCATGTTTAATTCATAACTATTTTCCTTCTTTCTGATGATCAGACACATGAAAGAAATAGCTTTGCCTGGAGACCAGACAAAATGGCTGAACTAATCAATACCACATTAACACACACACACACACGTTCAACACAAGCCAACTCAGCAGGCGCGGTGCAGCTTATCCTCACTGTTAGTCCGCACGGTATTGCTGAGCTATCTGTCTTATTTGGTTTTATTCATTTATGTGGGTTTACGTCTGTTATGTTTATGTCCTGCCCGGAGGAGAAAAAGCACCCATACTGGAGAAGCCTTCGCACATGTCAACCTCTGTTTGTATTATTCCTGACAGAGAGCAAGCCCAACACATGGAGGTTATGTATGAAAACAAACAGAAAAAGAACCTAGGATAGAGCCACATTGGGCATATATTGAGGCAATAGAATTTATCTGGTTCCATCACTCAAGACATTCCAGACCCTCAGGTCTATATGTTTCAATTATCTTCTCATCAACCTGGCAGTCCTGACATATGGGCCACAATAGTCTTGGAAAATAATCAAAAATATATGAGATATGATGTTTTTAGTTTGCTTGGTGCACCAAGATTGCCAATTTTGATTGAGTTGACAAGCTCTACCAGAACTTATTTTAACCATAGGATATAGTCTAGATCACCAATACTTCCCATATGGGCTCCCTTTACAAACTGTGGTCTGATGGCTTGTTGTATTTTGTTGTTGTTTTTTTGTTTCGTTATATATTCTTCCAAATCATATTGGCATGGGGTGCCTGCTTCGGTGTCTATGTAGACCTGCTTGTGTGTGTTTATTTGGGGGGGGGGGGGATTTTATCTTGATATAACATCAGTGTAATTTTGCTTCCTGGTGAATGGCACATGCAAGCCCCTAGAGCAGGGGCGGGCAATTCTTTTTCCCAGGGGGCCAAATGAGCAACTGACAATATTTTGGGGGGCCGGGCCAAAATTCCGAACTCAATTATGCATAATATACATTTTATTTCTATATAAAAAGCAGTAAATGGCATTGTGTTGACCGCTGGTAAGAGTGTATGTTATTATTTGGCAATTAAAAGGTGAGGTTAGCTTTCAAAAATATCATTTATTCAAATAGAATTTCCAAAATGTGAAACATAAACATTTTCAGTCACATTAATAACAAAGGGCATTTTGAGTTTCATATACTATTGAAACAAGGGTCTTCTTAGCTTTCTAAAGACATCACATCATCTTTGTGGCCAAAATAAACAAGACATGTCACTGAACCGTATAAGAAAAGTGTCCCAGTTTTGTAGCCTTTTTTACTTGACATGCCTATATTAAACATTTAATGTTTTCAGAACTGTGCAAAAAAAAATAATGTGTCCCATTTCACTTGTTATATTTCCACATTTTAGTGTTCTTCAGTTCTTTTTTTTTACTGTGCAGAAAAAAAGAAAAGGATCAAGTGTCCCATTTCACTTGTTATATTTCCACATTTTAGTGTTCTTCAGTTATTTTTTTTCATTCAGTGTGCGAAATCCAGTCTCTTTTGAGCTTTAACAAGTCCATCAAAGTCAGGTTGAATGTCTGAGGTGGAGATGCGAAGCACAGCTGACAGATGTTCATCAGTGAGAGAGGATCTGTACCTGGATTTGATAAACTTTATGACTGAGAATGTCTGTTCACATATGCATGTGGATCCAAAGAGAACCAACATCTTCTGAGCATGTCTCCTCATGTTTGGAAAGTGATCCTCCTTGAGAGCAGAGTAGAACTCTAGCAGTGATGCTGACTTAAAGTGCTCTTTCAGTAGTGAATCAGACTGCAGGTCAATGAGTTCAAGCTGAACATCAGTGGGTGCACTATCAACACTGCAGGTAAAGGGAGAGGAAACCAGCTGCATTTCATCCTCAACCTTTTTGAAATCTTGAAAACGCCTTGAAAATTCATCATGCATGAGTACCTGTGCCGGTGATCAACTGATGGTTTGACTTCTTTGAGGGTTTTCATGTGTTCGAGATTGTTGCTGCCTAGTTGCCTTGAAATGAATTGCAAATAAAAAAAATGTAATCTACCTACCTCAGTTGTGAAAAAAAAAATAACCACACTTTCGACAGTTTTCGGCTTGCCATTGCCCCGACTGCTTTGTTGTTGAATCAAGTCAAATCCTAGGTAAGCGTATATTGTGCGTGTGAACGTTGACATGAAAAGAAAAAATGAAAAAATAAATAAATAAATGAATTATAAAATTATTATTATTATTATTATTATTATTATTATTATTTTATTATCGTGTAATCTTTTGCGGGTCGGTCAGAATCATCCCGCGGGCCGTATTTGGCCCGCAGGCCGTACAATGCCCAGGTCTGCCCTAGAGGGTTTTTAGGCAATTCTCCTACACATCCCTTGTGGATTGTATTATATTATATAATGTAATTGTTTATGTGTAAATAAACAAACAAACAAACAAACAAACAAACAAACAAACATACATCAAAATGGTACTTTGACACAAGGGGGAGGTAGAGGTGGGATCCTCGCTCAGCATCTTGGGCCCTAAGCAACCTGCATAGTACGCTTCTAGGGTGGACAGGCCCTGCACGAGAGGCAGCAGAGGCGTACAGGTTAGAGAAGCCTTGTGTCTGGAAGGGTTAGGGTTAGGGTTAGGGTTAGTACACTAGGGTGGACAGGCCCTGTACGGGAGGCAGCAGAGGCGTACAGGTTACCTGCACTGGAGGCAGCAGAAGTGTACAGGTGAGAGAAGCCTTGTGTCTGGAAGGCCTCGTTGGCTCGAATCGCTGAACCAACAGGAAAATCTGGGCACAGGAAGTGGATGAGGAACGCTTTCTCCAATCACTCAACCGATGATGTAAACTCCCAACTGCGACTTGCTAATGGAAAACAATCTCTTCAGAACTCAACATTACTCAATATGCTGGGCCAAGAATTGTAGACAATCATTTTCAAAATACATCCAGATCTCCTCATCATACGTGATATGTTTAGGCCATGTCCAGACGAAACCGATTTCGGTTGTATCAGTCAAAGTATTTGATCATATCAGAGCATGTGAGCGGAGCGAGGAGTGGAGCGGGTGGATTTTGAAGTGAGCGCGGAGTGGGTTTTAAAATGGGTCAGAGTGACTTCCGGAGCGAGAGCTGTCCTCCGCTCCGAGCCGCTCCGAGCCGCTCAGTGCACACGATCACGGGTACACACAGTGGTTTAAACTGATGTAATATACATGTAGTACAATGCCAAAGCAATAGGTGGCGATGTAGTTCAAACATGAAGGCCATTTTCAACCAATCAGAAGGGTTGAACGCGTCACTACACGTCCTGCTCAAAACAGAAACCCGCCATCTTTAAATTACCTTGCGTGAACCATTAGCAACATAGCATTTATTTGCAGCAAGAAACAAAGTGCAATAAAAAAAGGATACATTCACTGTGTGTTCTGCCTCATTTGTTGATTAAACAAAACCAACATCAACAAATTGTACCACCAAGAGCGGAAAGTTTAGTCTCACAAAAAGAGCGCTGATGTTGTTAGCTTACATGCTAACGTGATTGGGATTTGCCATTATAAATGTTAGCATTGCGGCTAGCATACATTAGCATAGTAACGCTAGTAGAATGAATGGATGAAAACGTTATTTAACAGATTGCAGAATGGGTACAATACAATACGGCTCAATACAAACAATTGTTAAGGGGTGTTGAGATCAGAGGTTCTGTGTAGGATTGTTAGTTACTGTCTAACTGTACATATAGCTGTTTACACTAGTAACTGTTTACCTGCATATATGACTGTCTCCACCAGTGACTGTCTAGTTGCATATATATCTGTTCCCACTAGAGGGCGCTCTAGGCGGAACCGCCCAGGTACACCACCTCGTGGCGAGTATAAAAGCAAATGTATCCTCCCATTTCGTTCTCTCCCCCAATGTCTCTCAGTGAGAGAAGACCTGTATGTTACTGCTGCTCTTTCCATGTGAATAAAAGAAACCATGCCAGTTCAGGCTCAAGATAGAAACCATGCCTCTTGACCACATTATTGTCGCCCTATAGCCGAATTCTGTTAACAAGGGGGTGCAGACTGTTGTAGTTTGGTCAAATCAAGCTAATTTACATCATGATCCAAAAAATCGGATTTCCCCCGTAATTTTTTTCTGCTGAGCGGGCATATCTGAGTGGAGAGCGGATCGCTTGATGCGCAAATGAAGGTGAGCGCTGAGCGAGTGTAGAGCGGCGTGGGGGGGGGGGGGGGAGGGGGATCAACACGAGTGAATGAGAGCGTAACTAAAGCCATCCAGAGCGAAGAGCGGATTTCTCTGCCGCTCCGCGCCGCTCACATGTTCTGGAACGTATGCACCTTTCATCCACACGGAACTGCGTTGTGGCAGCCTGAAGACGCTATTTTCTGAAACCGGCTTCCAGAGTGCGATACGAGTCTTTTCCTGAACCGTTGACGCGATAGCCCACCTTTCCCTTAACCCGCATGTGCAAACTCAGCCAACATCACAACCACCATCGACAACAGATTGACATCTCCCTTACAGTGTTACAGAAGCTATTGAGCTTGATCGGGCTTTTACAGCTAAATGTACTTTTTCTGAAAACCCAAGTAGTAGCCAAACACATACTGTTCCATAGCATACGCCTTCAGTTGATCATGACAAATCCTCTCTTACCTTGACGATTAAAAAGCCTCCATCATTTAAATAGTATTCCCATGGCTGGTGTTGAGCTTTAGCCAGCGAGCTAGCGTTGATGCTATGCTATCAACATTAGCTAAATAGCTAACCAACTAAATACAATAGACAGTGGTATCCTGAGGTAACGTTAAATACAGACAACTTTTGATACAATTACAGTGGTATCCTGAGGTAACATTAAATACAGACAACATTTGCTAGTCGAAAGGACTGGACACAGGGACAAGTTAAACATCAATCAATTAATTTAATACAACACAGGTAGTTTGAGCTGCCTCCGGCTATTATATTATATACGGCTTTGAGCTCTCTCTCTCTCCTGCCGATTAAAAACCGCAGCTCTTCCTCCTCCTTTGCGCAGCGGTGTCGTCTCTCTCCTATCTGTTGGAAACTAGCGTCAGCCAGAGCATGTGAGCGGCGCTGAGCGGTCGAGAAATCCGCTCTTCGCTCTGGATGGCTTTAGTTCCGCTCTACGCTCGCTCAGCGCTCACCTTCATTTGCGCATCAAGCGATCCACGCTCCTCTCAGATATGCCCGCTCAGCAGAAAAAAAGGAAGGGGGAAATCCGATTTTTTGGAGCATGATGTAAATTAGCTTGATTTGACCAAACTACAACAGTCTGCACCCCCTTAACAATTGTTTGTATTGAGTCGTATTGTATTGTACCCATTCTGCAATCTGTTAAATAACGTTTTCATCCATTCATTCTACTAACGTTACTACGCTAATGTACGCTAGCTGCAATGCTAACGTTTATAATGGCAAATCCCAATCACGTTAGCATGTACGCTAACAACATCAGCGCACTTTTTGTGAGACTAAACTCTCCGCTCTTGGTGGTACATTGTGTTGATGTTGGTTTTGTTTCATCAACAAATGAGGTAGAACACACAGTGAATGTATCCTTTTTTTTATTGCACTTTGTTTCTTGCTGCAAATAAATGCTATGTTGCTAATGGTTCATGCGAGGTAGTTTAAAGATGGGGGGTCCGATTTTGAGCAGGCCGTGTAGTGACACGTTCAACCCTTCTGATTGGTTGAAAATGGCCTTCATGTTTGAACTACATCGCCACCTATTGCTTTTGCATTGTACTACATGTATATTACATCAGTTTTAAACCACTGTGATCGTGTGCACTGAGCGGCTCGGAGCGGATTTTGGGCTCTGACCCATTTTAAAACCCACTCCGCGCTCACTTCAAAATCCACCCGCTCCACTCCTCGCTCCGCTCCGCTCACATGCTCTGGCGTCAGCTCAAAAGCACAGAACCGGACAACACAAGTTATCGAAAACAACGACAACACTTCCGGTCTGGGGTTTTCAAAATAAAAGAGCGACGTCTAAAACAGGAAAGACATTTATTTTGTAAATTTGTAGCACGCACTTTTTTCTTGAAACGATTTCGTTTTTACGGAAACCTTTTTTTTAAATGAAAACGAAATGAAAACGAAAAAGATCTAAATCGTTTTCGTCTGGACAAGGCCTTAGTCGTAGGCCTACTACAGGAGGCAGGATACTAGATGTACGTAACCTTCCAAAAGAATATCACTGAATAACTTCTGACATTTTGTTCATAATTAACAATCATCAATATGTACGACTGAATTACATTCCTGAACCTAATATTTTAGTTTTGTTTTACAGATTTAAAATCCGAAATATCAAAAGATATAGTGAAACCTTTTAAAAAGCTATCTGGCTAATTTGCTAATCCTGCTTTGTGAAATACCGTGCCATACTCAGATTTGGGATTTGGAACTTTGATATCCATTCTAACTACACTACATATCATTCTAACTACACTACATATCATTCTAACTACACTACATATCATTCTAACTACACTACATATCACTACATATCACTACACCATACCTGTTTGTCCAGCCTAGTGATTTTATTATGTGCAGAACTATACCTGCATAGTTCTGAAGAGAGGGTTTCCCAGTTAATATATCCCATTGTTGGACAGACTGTTGGCCTCTGTCTGTGTGTCTGACTGTTATACTGAACTCATTAAAAGTTAATCAGAGATACACCGTTGCAGCAGAGAGGGGAAGTATTGCCTCTGTCAGTGGCTTCAGGCACAGGAAGTCCTACCAGAGAGTGAGAGAGAGAGGGAGGGAGGGAGAGAGAGGGATAGAGATAGAGAGAGGCAGAGAGAGAGAGAGAGAGAGAGAGAGAGAGAGAGAGAGAGAGAGAGACAGAGAGAGACAGAGAGAGAGAGACAGACAGAGAGAGAGAGAGAGACAGACAGACAGACAGACAGACAGACAGACAGACAGACAGACAGACAGACAGACAGACAGACAGACAGACAGACAGACAGACAGACAGACAGACAGACAGACAGACAGACAGACAGACAGAAGACAAGAGAGCAGTGGCGGCCGTCAATGGGGGCGCTAGAGCGCCGCCCTCCCTGTTAAAAGAGAGAAGAAGAAGAAATATTTTGTTTTTTGTTTTATAGCCCTATAAATAATATAAACATGTTTAAAATGAATAATATTTACTCATTTTAAGTATGTTTGTGTTTCCAATGCACAATATAACGTTAATATATCAAATATAAATAATCGTTTTCCTGAACAGGAAGTGACTGTCAGATAGAGAATACGTTCCGTTACCGTAGCCGCATTTCTCCTAGCCTCCATTTCTCTCGGGCTAGACGCAATAGCGCTTACAGTGGGCGTGCACGACGTGCACTGGTTT
>NC_140169.1:121286606-121289106 GCF_963971535.1 Notolepis coatsorum
GTCCTCACCAAAAAGTATTCTGCCAGGGAACTTATGGACACAACAGTAGACATTGCTAACGTCTAGTACGTTTAGCTAGGTAACGTTAACGTTAGTTAGCTAGCTTTTTATCAGCTGGCCGTGACATGTATTAGGCGACAGCACTGAACGACAGGCGTGCTACTGCCTGTACTGGTAAGTGTAGTTATTTTTTAACAACAAATTAAAAACCTTATAACTACCTTTATTTCAACCAAAAATGCTTAAACAACAATGTTAGTGGTAGAAGGGAACTCATTTTGAAAGCTTGCCAATGTTCATGAGGTAGAATTGTTACAATAGCTGATAATCAGGGCGGTTAGGTGGTCGAGCGGAGATTGCGTTCGTCACCAGCCCCGGAGCTGTGAGCTTGGTTCGCCTGTTCGAACCCAGCTCACAGCTCCGGGGTTGTCACCAGCTTGGCTGGCCGTCTGCACTGATACAATTGGCTGTATCAGAGGGTGGGAGAAGCTGGCGGGGTGGGTCCGGGTCGCTGTAAACAGCGACTCCTACAGTTCGGTCGGGGCACCTGCTAAGCGCGGATTGGACGTGAGGGGGATAGTGTGGTCCTCCCACACGCTACGCCCTCTCAATGAGAATCCGCGCTGCCAGGTGAAAAGAAGCGGTGATTGGCTGGACGTGTGTCGGAGGAAGCACGTGGTAGCCTCCACTCTCCCAAATGATCTGACTGTGGGGGGTAAAGCGCAGGGGGGTAAAGCGCAGCGACCAGGAAGGGACTGGGAATTGGCATACGACTAACATTGGGATGGGAGAAAATCGGAGGAAAATGGAGGGGGAAAAAGACCAAAAAAAAAAAAAAAAAAAAAAACAATAGCTGATAATCCATTTTCCCAATGATACATCCTGAAACGGGTGGACCGACCGCGTGGTCCAAAGTGACGTCAGACTACACCTCCCTATAGCAGACTAAGACAACACCTAACAGTCTATAGCAGGCTAAGACAACATCTGAGAGTAAATGTATGTTTTTCGGAGCTTCTTGAAATGAGTGACTGAATAGGCTGATGTGATATGTCTCAAAGTCCTCTCAACATCTCTATGATGCCACATTTATTCCTGGTTTCAGTGTATTTTTGTTATTTATTTACTACAGCATCTTTCTAAATACTAATGTAATTCTGTCTAATTGTATCTGCCATGTGACTATTAAGTTGAACTTGAAAAGAAAAAGATAACTCAAAGGATGTTTCTAATTGATGATTGTGAGATTGATGATTGAAATTGTGACTACCTCTTTGAGAAATGAACAATCTCTCCTGCACTTGTAAACATTTAATTTGAAACCTTTAACCCTTTCACTACCACACTACAGAAGGTTAACCTTTCACTACCACACTACAGATGGTTAACCGTATGTAGTGTGGTAGTGAAAGGGTTAACATTCTGTATTGTCACAGTGAAAGGGTTAACCCTTTGGTAGTGTGGTAGTGAAAGGGTTACTGTAAGTATCTTCTACTTTCAAGTCAGCGTCTCTGACTCTGACCTGCAGGTGGAACCCCAGTGGGAGTCCAGTTTTCTTTTCTTCCAGTCTCAAAGAAACCCCTAATCTCAGTTTGCCAAAGGTTGGCAGCTCTGCATCTGCGTTCTGTATGTACCGTAAGGCAGAGGCCACTTGCACTTCTTTGGGAGTTACACCGGGAATTAGTTTTAGAGTACTGACTCATTCGTTTGCAGAAAATGTATTGATTATACTAAAGCTCAGCCTCAGACAAACCTCTCACACATCACTGCAATAATATCTTAGGTGGTGGTCAGTTCCTGCCTGGAATGGCCTGTTATTATCGGTTGTAGAGGCACATTTCCCACTTTATCAGGGGTGACGCTCTACTCTACGCTCTACATGTTTACATTAGGGCCTGGGTGGTTTCCATGGAGATGGAGTGGCCCTCTTAACTGGTGCACTCAGGAATAATGCATTGTTGAACAGTGCCCGAGGCTACACACACACACACACACACACACACACACACACACACACACACACACACACACACACACACACACACACACACACACACACACACACACACACACACACACACACACACACACACACACACACACACACACACACACACACACACACACACACACACACACACACACTAATCCTTAACATCTGCTACAGCGTATGTGTGTGTGTGTGTGTGTGCGTGTGTGTGTGTGTGTGTATGTGTGTGTGTGTGTGTGTGTGTGTGTGTGTGTGTGTGTGTGTGTGTGTGTGTGTGTGTGTGTGTGTGTGTGTGTGTGTGTGTGTGTGAGTGTGAGTGTGTGTGTGTGTGTGCGTGTGGGTGTGAGTGAGTAAATGAATGACTGTCTGAGTGAGTGTGTACACACAATAAAATGCACATCAGCCCCTTGCCCAGTGTATCCATTGATTATCAGTGCTGGGCTAGTCTCCATTAGCTTTTTTGTTATGGCCCACACGAGTGGACTGTGTGTGTGTGTGTGTGTGTGTGTG
>NC_140169.1:121294106-121348971 GCF_963971535.1 Notolepis coatsorum
TCACATTTAATTTATCATTTTGCAGGATGTAATGCATATCACTCACATGTATAAATATGATGCATAAAGACCACATATATCCACATAAACTCATTTTGAAAATTATATATAATAACACAATATGAGAGAAGTGACAAATACCTAGGTGATTAGATATGACAAACAATTTAAAGTAGATTTAAAACCCCTTGGTGGATTTTTTTTGTCAAATCAGTTGTGCAATAGTCACTTTTGGTGAGTTGTTTCTATACAATTCAGTTATATGACATTTAGGTATGACACAGGACTACACAAGCATTTTTAGTATAGAAATGTGTCAACAGACTAAAGCAGGGAACCACAATATTTTGCATACGAATTATGCAGAATGTAATATCATAACTGTCTATTACTTTTCTTGCAATTGAGCCAATTTTCCTTAGGTACGGTTTTGAGGTGTGTGTTCAACAGAATGTAGTATCAAAAACACATTCACAAAAAGTATGGGTTACTTAATGCTGAACTGCACTGTTATAATCACTAAGCCAGACCTTACCTGTGTCCCTGTATCACTTGTCTCTGCTGCCCTTTGATAAAAAAACGTCCCTATGTCCATTTTCCTTTTTTTTGGGCATATTTCAGTTAGTCACAGTAAAAGTCACCTAGTAAAAGTGAGATAATTGACAATATCAAAACATGCTAGGGCTGTACCGAATAGTTCGAAGCTTCGTTCATAATGTTGACATTGGAATTCTAAATCAACATAAAAAATTGTAAATAATTGGATGGATTATCCAAGGGGGGGGCCCGGGGGGGGGGGGGGGGGGGGGCGAGCGAGAGCATATATGTATAGGGTATTAGATAGCAAGTATTAGGTGTATACCTTATATATATTACATTTATTTAAATGGTAATTTCATTGGATGTGCACTGTTAATTAATGCTTGTATATCTAATTTTATGTTGTCATGTTTATGTTTATGTGTTTGTTTAATTTTTTTTTTTTTTTACATTTTTATTTGCCAAGGTATGGCGAGTGCCATACCTTGCCATACCAAATGGACGCCCCTGACAGGAACACAAGCTGAAAGTGAACACAATGACTTACAAGGCTGAAAAGGAGTTCTCCAACTATCTCCTTGGTTTGGGGGAAGGCTAAATTAGTTTCAGTTTCAGTTTAGAGAGGGACAACGTACATTAAGGAACATTTTATAAAATAGAATGTAAATGTTACATTGGCAGTCCCCCTGCCAGAAATAATGGGCTAGTACCTAGTACAAAAAAGATTAAAACACAAGTACAAACACATTAGCAATAACATACATCATTTAACCCTTATATAGACAGCAATATACACAGTTCAATCCCCACATAGTATACACATCAGTATAATTAAACACAGGGAAAGTGTAGTTCAGCTCCAGATTCCTCCAGGGTACTTTGTGAAGGATCTCAATACTCCACAATGGATGGATCACAGATACATTTCCAGACTAAACAGTTCTGGGGACTGGGAATTACCCACTGGGATGCTCCGTAGGAAACTGTTTGCATTCTCACCACTAATAGGAACGCTGAAGTGACGAAAGCCAGCAGCGCTTCTGCCTTCTCTGGAGACAGTGCATTCCAGTTTGGCCAAAATAGCAAACACTGGAAATAACTAGGGATGTCCGATATTATCGGCCGACCGATATTATCGGCCGATATCGGCAGTAAAATGTGATATCGGAAAATATCGGTATCGGTAAAAAAAACAAAAAAACAATAACAATATTTGTTATATAAATATCCAGTGAAATGATTATTTACCTAAAATTATTCAGTTTTTTGGGGGGGGAAACCCTGCATATATCGGTATCGGTTGATATCGGTTGATATCGGTATCGGAAATTAAGAGTTGGACAATATCGGAATATCGGTATCGGTAAAAAAGCCAATATCGAGCATCCCTAGAAATAACGTTACTAAACTCAACAACACTTCTTAACTTATACAATATTGCTAATGTCTTTTGTGTTGTTTGTGGTGTTTTTATTTTTACTCTGTATTTTGTATTTGGTATTTTGTATTCTGTATCTATCTATTAGTTAAGTTCTGATATTCTGTATGTATTTGTTATTTCTTATTGTCTTGTCATTATTATGATTATCACTGTGTTATGTTGTTTAATTGAAATTTTTTTTTTATTAAGAATCAAATGTATACAATATTGTTGTAATTAAGAGATTCACAGAAGAAAGTAATAATTTGTATGCATAGATTACTAGATTGATTAACCTAAGCATTCCCTTGTTGATAATTTTTGCTAAAATGTCCAATAGCAAACTTTAAATAATGAACCTACAAACATGAACCTTCTGACAGTACAATATCGATAAATAATAACTAAGAGATTTGTTTGGAAAAATATTTTAATGCATAGGTAGTTATTGCAACTACAATGGTTGAGGGTCATACTAATCACAACAAAGTACCAGAAAATACCCCAAAGTACCCCAAAATACCCCAAAAGTACCCCAAAATACCCCAAAGTACCCCAAAATACCGTCCTCAGCCTGTGTTTACTCACGGCCAGCTCTACACAGCCTTCTTCAGGGGAAAGAGATCCACCAGTGTTCATTATGCATTATTAGTGCATTATTTTGGCTTCCATATATATATATATACACGTATATATATTGACAATCCCTAGAGTTTTGTGTGTAGAGAATTCATTTTTGCTTCTTTTATACTATTTAACTAATTGCATTAATCTGTAAAAAGGGTAAAGACCCTTTTAACCAACAAATATCTGCAAATCACTGTCTTTCTCTCTCTCTGAATGCAGACATGAAATTATATGCAATGGTGCTGACTGTAACGCTTGGGTTCTCTGGCCCCGCCTGAGAACCACCCACCATTCTGACACCTGTCACTTGGCTTCCCTGTCACTTGTCTCCCTGTCACTTGTCACTTATTGTTTGGGTCTCCTGATTGGTTGTCACGTTGGTGCGCTTGGTATGTCTGGAATGTGGTCTTACTTAAACCCTGTCTTTCTACTTCCAGTTGTCGGATCTTCTCATTCTCCTGCAGAGTACATGGCGGTACCGCAGACACTGGACGTTGCTGTCATTATTGTTATCATTATTATCTTCTCTCCTAGACGCCCTGCGTCAGTGTACTATCTGTTGCTATTACTCTAGGTGTACCGTTCTACAAATAAAGAGAACCACCGTTAACGAGTAAACACCCTCTCTGCTTCTACTTATTACTCCACAACTGGAACCTACCTGTCTCCGTCGTAACAGCTGACCCTTCGACTGGAGCCTTTTATGACTCAGTTCATAGACAATGTGTTTTTTCTTTATTGTGTAAGAAACTTTGGAATGTAACTTTCAAAAGAGACCAGACTCATGCATGTGCTATAAGTATAAAGTATAATAAATCGCTAATTATTTTGGGTATGCAACCGTAAAAAAAAAAAAAAAAAAAAAAATACCTTGTATTGTATAGTTTGTATAGATCATTGTATATTGTTATTTACAAATCTACTACGGTTGTGGTGCCAGAAAAAGCAAGCATCTCACGTGTCCACAAGGTCGACAGCCTTGGCGGCCGAGGGATCGGCCATGTTGGATGGGTTCGGCTTGAACAACAAGCCGTCACCGTCCTGCCGCGAGCAGCCCGCTCTCCGATCACTCCCTTCCCCAACACCAGCGGAAAAAGTGGGCTCTGGTTGTTTCCTTTGGCTGCGGGCCGCGTGCCTTCGTTTAAAGCGCGGGCGGCACCACTTTTCGCTACTCATGGGGACAGGGGCTGACACCCAGTTGATGACTGAGCCTGGGTCTGTCCGTGAGAATGTTGTGCTGTCAAGCGGCTCCCACACCATAAGCTGTGTTGGTTGAGCCTGGTGTTACGTCTGTCAACTATAAGTGTTGTCAGCAGGGGGGCTCGAAACCTTTTGAGGCACACAGTGCGGGCTTCCCCGGCCTCGCCTTCGCCAGGCCAGGTATCATGTTGGTGCCTCCCACTCCTGAAAGATTGGCAGTGGTCTCGCAGGCACGCGTGATTTGGGTGGTAGTAATATCACTGCAGGGCTACGGTGTGTAGGAACCCATGGGGTCCTTACACCTTGCATGTCCGGCTGCAGAACAACTCCTCAGCATGTTCTGGAGGGGTGTTCAGTGGGGGGGCTTTTTTCACCTAGAAAGCCCCCCGTATCAAACCGGCCCTTTCTGTCGGGGTCCCCCCTTGGGTGCGATTGCCTCATGGGTGGTGTCAGGGTCAGATGTCCCAACACGGAACGCTCTGCTCGCACGGTTCCAGGGTTGGCTACGCACAGCGGGTGGGACCGGGCCAACTATCTACAGTTCCTGGCGGACCTGCGCCACATGGCGGCGGGTGCGTTGGGAGTGTCATCACATATGACTACGGCAGTACCATATGTCGAGGTGGATGGAGAGAACGCTGAGGCGGGGACTTGTGTTTACACAACCCCACCCGTTTTCGGGTTTGGTACAGACCCTATTGTCAGGGTCTCCAGCAGTGACAGCTCTGGTCAACGAGATCCAATCTCTGTGTACGAAGCAAGCCATCGTCGTGGCGTTCTCCTCCCGGTGTTCTCTGGTGCCTGAGAAATCGGGAGGGGGGGGTGTCAGACCCAGGCTGGACCTGTCCCATGGGAAAGTTCAGCATTTTTTGGATCGTCTCCTACCTGTTGAACACTGTCAGGTGGGGGTCTGGTTCTCCTCCATAGACCTGTAGGATGCGTATGCGCATCTCCGATCTTCCATCCTAGGGCTTACCTACGCTTCCTTTGCAGGGTTAGCGTATGAGTACCAGAGGCTGCCGTTCGGTTTTCTCTGGCTCCCCACATCTTCACCAAGTGTGTGGAGGCCGCACTGGGGCCTCTGCGTCGTCAGGGGTTACGGAGTGTATTCTGCCCTGACGACGTTCTGGTCCTTCGCGGTCAAGGTGGATCGTCAGGTCTCGTACCAGGCAGGTCCCTACCAGCCTGGGGTTTGCTATAGACTGGAGGTAGAGTACTCCTCTTCCCAGTCAACGGTTGGAGGGCTATGGGCATCCCTCTCAGAGCGTGTTGTCAACACGCTCGGGAGGTTCCGTCCTAGGACGGTTACGGCGCTGTCTCACGTCACGTTTTTCACCAACGCCTCCCTCGCTGGTGACGCGTCGGGCCAATGCAGTAGGGGGCAGCTGGCAAACCATGCTGCCCGGTCTGCGCTACGTTCAATGTGTTGGTATTGAAAGCGGTCCTTCTGGTCCTCAAACGGTGTTGATCAGGACGGACAATACGACGTCAGTGTCGTATATCGACAGACAGGGAGGAGTACGCTCCCCCCGTCTGCACCAGGCGGCGGGCGGCTGGCTATGGGCGTCCTCCATCTGCGCGGCCTGAGGGCTCCCCACATCCCCGGCAGGGAGAATGTGGGTACAGGTGTACTGTCGCGGGGCGGTCCTCAACCTGACGGGTGGGGATTACGTCCGGACATAGCCAGGCAGGTCTGGGACCGATGCCGTGCCGCCTGGGATTCTTCCCCATACATCTGTTAGGTCAGTTGTTGGGACGGGTACGTTGAGGGGCGCAGGTTCTTGATCCTGATGGTGTTACCATCCGGAATGCGCATGCTCCCTCCACTGTCGCGCTTTACGCGGGCAGATGACGTATGTTCCAAGTGTGGTATAAGGCGGGGGGCCGGGACCCAGTCTCCTGCCCCCTGGATGCTGTCCTTAGTTACCTCCAGTCTCTCCTTGATAGACTGTCGGCTTCGACGGTGAGGGTATATGCAGCAGCTATATCCTCCTATCATGATGGATTTGAGGGGATGTCTTGTTCAACCACCCTCTTGTGAAGCGTTTCCTGCTTGGCGCTCGACGCGTTAAGCCGGTGCAACGCTCCTTGGCTCCGACTTGGGATCCTCGGTCGGTTGTCCTTGGCCCTGTTTAAGCCGCTCGAGCAGGCGCCGTTGGAACAGCTGTCGTTCATGACCGCGTTCTTGCTGGCCGTCACCTCCGCTGAACGCGTGGGTGTGCTTTGTGCTCTCTCGGTACGTTCAGAGTGCCTGTCTTTCGTCCGATTGCGGTGCCACTCTGCGGCCTAATCCTGCCTTCGTGCCTGTAAATATCCGGAGTTCTTCCGTTCCAGGGATATTGTGGTTCAGGCGTTTCATCCGCCTCCTCACGCTAGTGAGTTAGATGCGGGCCTTCACCTGTCATGTCCGGTCCGTGCTTTGGGATTTACCTCAGCCGTACTCAGGACTTCGGGGTCACCGTTCAGCTTTTTGTCTGTCACGGTGGTTCTCATGCCGGTAAGGCACTATTGAACAACGCCTGTCCCATTGGTTGTGCGAGGGCATTGCCCTCTGCTACACGTTGGCTGGGCAGGATCCCCCTGGGGGCGTCAGGGCGCACTCCACTCATGGGGTGGCTGCCTCTGCCGCTCTCCTGGGTGGGGCTTCGGTGGAAGATCATGGTCCTCCCCGGGCCCCTTTGTAAGGTTTTACCTCATGGACATGACCGGGGGTTCTGTCTCCCAGGCGGTTCTGGGGTCTGTGGCCTTTCCTGCTTCCCGTCCTTTGGTAGGGTAGCAGGAGTGTGTGGGTATGGGCCACAGTGTGTTAGGTCACACGTGGTTCCGCCTGTGCTGTGTGTTCAAGGGGTTCTAGTTCCCTCTTGCTCGCACTCAGGTGGAGTTGACTGCGCCCCCCCCTTCATTAGGAAGGATGGGGTGACAGGGCTCCCCGAACCCCTTGATGTGGGCTTACGGGTCCTCAGGGGGTACATCTGTCGGGTCTCGCGTCCGCTCTAACCCATATCTCAATAGGCTTAAGAGCGGGACGCAATAAGCCAGATACGAAATATAACGATAGGTTATGTATATAACCTAGTTATATGAGTATTGGCTGAGCGTCCCGCTCTTAAGCGGCCCTGAGTTCCCTTTTGAGGGATCTTTTACTGGAACGGGATTTTGGCGAGGAAGGGTGTGTTGGTGACCATGGCCATGATCTTATAGGCTACGCCTCCATAGAGGCGGGACCCGGTCAGGTGTGGGTGTACAAGTTGTTTTCGTGGTGGAGTACAGTAGGTACAGGAGATAAGGGGTATCTCAATAGGCTTAAGAGCGGGACGCTCAGCCAATACTCATATAACTAGGTTATATGCATAACCTATCGTTAGTTCTTATTTATAGACAGTATCCACTGTCATTTGCAATGTTGGTGTAGTGCTTGTATTTATTTTCGGACATCACGATGCCTCTTGAGGCATGACTGTAAATGTAAAACGTAATTTTTTATCATACAAATATTGTCATATTTATTATTATTAGGATTATTTAATTCCAAGGATGTCTGTAGAGTCGACATGAACGCAATCACCATGACTCCTCCCAAATAAATAATGTTTCTTAACTTATGTCTTACAGTAAGTCCGTTGGTGAATGAGACCAAATATGTCTATATCATTAGGCATCATCAGATCCACATATCACAATCTGTACATTGATGAAATGCAGGCTTTGTGCTGGAAGTGCAAGACATACTGTACAGTGGAATCATTCATATTTCCTCTATCAATATTCAATATAACCAGTAGAATTGTGTGTGTGTGTGTGTGTGTGTGTGTGTGTGTGTGTGTGTGTGTGTGTGTGTGTGTGTGTGTGTGTGTGTGTGTGTGTGTGTGTGTGTGTGTGTGTGTGTGTGTGTGTGTGTGTGTGTGTGTGTGTGTGTGTGTGTGTGTGTGTGTGTGAGAGAGAGAGAGAGAGAGAGAGAGAGAGAGAGAGAGAGAGAGAGAGAGAGAGAGAGAGAGAGAGAGAGAGAGAGAGAGAGAGAGAGAGAGAGAGAGAGAGAGAGAGAGAGAGAGAGAGAGAGAGAGAGAGAGAGAGAGAGAGAGAGGGAGAGAGACAGTGTGTGTTTCAGATTGACAGGTGGATGATCTCAGTGAGTAGTGCACCCTGGGATCGGCTGCATTATTAAAAAATAGACAAAGAAGTAGAGGAAGAGATGGAGAGAGAGAGAGAGAAAGAGAGAGAGATAGGGAGGGAGGAGAGAAAGAGGGAGAGAAAGAGGGAGAGAAAGAGAGAGAGATGGATAAGAGAAGCGGAGAAGTACAGAATAGTAAAATTCCCAAAGGGGTTGTGTTGCCTCGTCTCTGTTTATTTCCCTACATTTGTTTGAAATGGTTGTGTGTGTGTGTGTGTGTGTGTGTGTGTGTGTGTGTGTGTGTGTGTGTGTGTGTGTGTGTGTGTGTGTGTGTGTGTGTGTGTGTGTGTGTGTGTGTGTGTGTGTGTGTGTGTGTGTGTGTGTGTGCGTGCGTGCGTGCGCTCGTGCGTGCGTGCGTGCGTGTGTGTGTGTGTGTGTGTGTGTGTGTGTGTGTGTGTGTGTGTGTGTGTGTGTGTGTGTGTGTGTGTGTGTGTGTGTGTGTTTATGTGCACGCTTGTGTACATAAGCTTGTATATACATACAATATCTCAAGGATGTTAGTGGTGGCTTCAATTTATCCCAGCTGATAACAGAAACCACTAGGCCAAATCTGAAAGATTTCTCTGGGTCTACCCTAATTGATCTCATCTTTTCCAGTAGGGCAGACAAAATGCTTGCCTGTGTTGTCTTAGGCGTTAGTCATCATTTCCCCATTGCATGTATCAGAAATATGCGGCTAAAGAAGACAAAATCACACACGGTTACAATGAGAAACGTACAACATTTTAGTGACCAAACCTTTCTATCTGTCTCCCATAGCGACATGCACGTCTGAAATCCCAGATGTTGAAATGGCATTGGATTTTTTATTTTTTTTTATATCCTCTCTTTCTCTGATTTTTCTCTGTTTTTCTCCCCGTCCCAATTTAGTCGTTGTGCCAATTCCCCCCCTCCCCTGCCTGGTTGTTGTGCGCATGTTCTCCTACTGGTCGGTACAAGGGAGCCCTGAAGTCATCCGCACGCTTCCTCCGACACGCTAGGTGACTCTTCTCGCCAGTGACTCTTTTTTTCACCTGGCAGCGAGGACTCTCATTGGTAAAGCGTAACGCGTGGGAGGTCACATTGCCTTCATCAAGTCCTGCCTCCGCTGAGCAAGCGCCCAGACCTGACCTGTAGGCATCGCTGTCCACAACGCCAGATTCCCACCCATGACTTCCCTCCCCCTAATTCAGCCAAACTAGTTAGTATGACGATCAGCCCAAGCCAAGGCAATGCTGACTCCGGAAGTCGAGACCGCAGCCTCTTGCATTGGTGACAAGCGCAATCTCCGCTACGCCACCTGACCGCCCTGGCATTGGACTTTTTGACAAAAACCTTTCTTTCAGTCATTGAATGCTTCATTCAAAAACTTAGAATAAAAGACAGAGAAACTCCCTGGTTTTCACCCGAATTATCAGCTTTATCAGGAAATGATCAGGAAAGGAACAGAGCAGGCGGCTAAGTGGTGCAGTGGGCAAGGTGCTCGCCACTAATGCAGGAGATGCTGGGTTCGAGCCCAGCTCTCGGCATTGCTACCAGCTTGGCTGGTCGTTCATATACTAACACAATTGGCAGTGTTAGGGGTGGGAAGCTGGTGGGTGGGGATCGGACGTTGTGGACAGCGACTCCTACAGGTCGGTTGGTGTGCCTGCGCAGCAGAATCAGGAAGCAACGGGCGGCGTGTCCCTCCCACGCAGACCCTCGCCGCTGAGAGATTGCGCTGTTCAGGTGAAAAGATGCGACAGCTGCCTCCTCGTGTACCGGAGGGGACGCGTGATGCAAGGCTTCGTCCACATTGCAGCCGGCCAGTGGGAGGCATGGCCTAACAGCGTTCGAGACAGGGGAGGGTAGAATTGGACAATACGAAATTGGGATGGGAGAAAAATTGAAAATGGGAGAAAAAGTAGATAAAAAAAAAAGGAAAGGCACAGAGCCTTGTCACGTAGCAGACACTGTGGGGATCCAAACCATTTAGACAATTTAGAAAACAAATGTACTTCATCTGCGAGAAACCCCAAATCTAATTATTATTTGGACTTAATTACTAAATCCTATACAAACCCTGCAAATATTTGGAAAGCAGTAAACTCAACAAAACCACCATTCCCTACCTATACATATTAGCGGCACGTGGTGTAGTGGTAACACTGTCGCCTCACAGCTAGAAGGTTGTGGGTTCAATTCCCACTTCGGGACCAGGTTGCCATGTTGTCAATTACCCAGGTGGGGTATCACCCGGGCCTTTCTGTGTAGAGTTTGCATGTTCTCCCCGTGCTCGCAAGGGTTTCCCCTCCCGATAAGATAAACCCAATGGAAAAACATGCACAACAGATCGCTAATGCTGTCGCGTCCCTGACGAAGACAGAGAGAAGCACTTGGATTGGTCCCCGGGTGCACCACTTGCCGCAGCCCTTGTCTGCTCCTGGCTGCCCTTGGGGGGAAAGGGCGACAGGATGGGAGGTGCAGAGAACATTTCGTCACCGACTCAGTGCATGTGTGTGTGTGTGTTCCTGTGACAAATCTGATGACAAATAAAGACTTAAGTCCAATGCACACGGCGGGCGATTCTTGCCAGGCGACCGACTTTTTATGCGAGTCGACCGACAGAATTGTATCGCGTCCATTGTTATGAATGAGAGAAACCACACGGCAGGATATTTTCGAGCAACGATCGCACAGCAACTTCTGTCGCCTGGCTAAAAATCGCCTCGATCCTATTTTTTGAGGCGACGGCAGGCGACACAGCAAGGACAATGAGGAAATAACATGACTTCTACAGTAGAAGTAGTACAGAAGTTCTACAGTACTGGTGTATCATTTCTACACCATTAATTTATCAATACATTCATTGATCAATAACCTACGTATTATTACCATGCTACTTATGTTAATTATTATTAACAGGAACAATTTAAATAAATAACGTTCGTTGGAGAAGCTATAGTGGCTGTTTGTCATTAACTAATAAATTGACAATGCACCACGATGCACCTACTAGATGTTTTTATACTCAGGAAAAAAATATGTTGTGGATGTTGACAGAGTTTAATGTCCAGGCTGCAGCTGATGTAGTTTGTAAGGTTTATTGTCCAAAGAAAATGATGGTTGAGAACAGTTAGCGTCTTCCGTGAAAAAACATTCTCTCTCAGCAGGTGCATAACAATACTTGTCCAATCGGTGGTAGTGAACGTATTGTAGCGATCAGTCATGCAGTAATGTCAGGAAGAATGAGGAGAGGTTGTATTCGTATATGGTGGTTTAATTCCAGCTCAATATGGGTTTTACAGGTTAATACTTCCCTCGTAATGCACAACACAGCTACCTGCTAATATGCTCGCTTCACGACAACCTAACGTCCGGTCCGTCCTCCTATATCTCCCGGGGGGAAACGGTCGGGTCTGGTGTGGGGCGCTAAGCGATTGTCGTTGAGCGACAGACGATCGCATCGCCAGGTGACGTCGGTCGCCCGCCGTGTGCATTCGACTTTATACTTATACTTAAATATGGTGACTGTTTTCTGAAATACTGTACTCATGCTGGCCATTTATTTGAAAAGGAATACACAGCGTCCCCTCTTGTTAAGAATGATTGTGTGCATTGTGAACCATGTTAAGATGTGTACTATATGTTCTACATATGTAGAACTACTATAGGGCAGCGCATACAGTATCTGTGATCTCCTAATAAAACAAGTAATTAGAATTATATAAGCCTACTGTTCATTCATGTAGGCTATACGCGCTGCGGCAGGTAGCCAGGAGCGTGCAACAAGACGGTATAAATATGGAATATTAATACAGTCTATTCCACTATAGCTATAGTGTGCTGTATGATGACAATACATTTGAATCTAATCTAATTTTGATCAGTTGCAAATAGTTTCTTCACTACCTGTTGAATACAGGGAGCAGCACATGCAATGCTGACCCTTGTTTTGCACACGCCACTCGCCTTATAATAAGCTGGAGGGGCGTGTCCAGCCAATTTTTACATCGGTCCGGTGCGCAGCCCGGGGAAAAAAATTATACGAATAAATGGACAGGACAAAGAAAACGGAACCAGGCAGACGGACAGACAGAGAACATAAGAACACCTCAGACACACAACACAACAGCAAAGTAACTCAGTGATCATCCAGAGTGAAAAGGTGGGTTTTAAGCAAGGTCTTGAATGTCTGTATGGTGTTGGCAGACTTGATCTTGAGAGGGAGCTTATTCCGCAGTGTTGGCGCCATCACTGCAAAGGCCCGGAAACCCTTTGTCACCAGTTTGGCCCGCGGGACCCTCAGACACAGTTGGTAATTTGATCTGAGGGACCTGGAGCTGATGGGTTGGACCAAGAGTTCCTCAATGTAAGCCGGAGCGAGACCATTGAGGGCTTTGTAGGTGAATAGTAGAATTTTAAAGTTGATTCTCTTCCTCACTGGGAGCCAGTGGAGAGAGACAAGGACTGGGGAGATGTGGTCCCTCATTCTGGTGCCTGAGACCAGCCTGGAAGCAGCATTTTGAACGCGCTGGAGGGGGAGGATGGTTTTGTCCGGGAGACCAGAGTAGAGGGAATTGCAGTAGTCCAGTCATGAGAAAATGAGCATGATGATGACTTTATGAAGGTCGCTGGGGGAGAGGAAGGACTTGGTTTTTGAAATTATGCGCAGTTGGAAGAAACAGGACTGTACCACTGATCTTACTTGCTTGTGGAAATTGAGATCTGATCTGAGACCCCAAGGTTTCTCACATTGGGTTTTACTAAGGAGGAGAGGCTTCCCATGTTCCTGGAGCTCTGAGTGACTGAGGTGGGGGTGCCAAACAGAATGATCTCCCCCTTGCTCTCATTTAACTGCAGGTGGTTTTGTGACATTACATTAGTTACAAATAATATCCAGTGGTTCTCAACCTGTGGTACATGTACCACCGGTGGTACTTGGGCCCCCTGCTGGTGGTACTTGAAAAAAAAAATATATATGTATATATATTATAAAAAAATAAATATTCAGTCAGACCACTGAACTTAGAAGCAGGCCAGGCCAGTGTTTCTAGTTGCGGCGGCGCGATAGTTAGATAACTTAAGTGGGGAATGGGAGATCACTGTGACAGAGAGTAATACAGTCTAAACCAGTGTTTCTCAACTGGTGGGTCGCGACCCAAAAGTGGGTCGCGGGGCCATTTTGAGTGTGTATATGAAAAAAAAAAAAAAGTTAAAAAAAAAAAAAAAAAAATTGTAATTCTTTTTTTTTGCACTACCTATCTTTGTGAAAGTAGCTTCTCAGCTCTGGTCCAGCTGAAGACAAAGCAGAGGAACAGATTGGACATTAAGCATGACCTCATAGTTACTTTGTCTACCATCACCCCTCTTGTCAGGAGCAAACAACATCCCCAGTTATCCCATTAGTTCCCTGGGATGTTAAGCTAAGTCTACTAAGAAGGATATATTATTATTTATTATTATTATTATTCTTTTATTTCATTGTGTTTTTAGCCCTAGTTGCACTTTTGTTGCAACCCCAGTTATCTCATTAGTTCCCCCAAACTTACTGTAGGTCTGTTATGTTAAGCTAAGAAGTCTGCTAGGAAGCATAATTATTTATTATTATTATTTTATTTCATTGGGTTTTTAGCCCTAGTTGCACTTTTGTTGCAACCCCAGTTATCCCATTAGTTCCCCCAAACTTAGGTATGTTATGTTAAGCTAAGAAATCTGCTAAGAAGCATATATTATTTATTATTATTTTATTTCATTGGGTTTTTAGCCCTAGTTGCACTTTTGTTGCACTTTTTGTGTTTATTTCATGTTTTTAACAGTGCATGAAAGATTGTGTATTACTGAAATTTATTTGTATTTTTATAAATCATAATGGTTAAAAAATTTGGGTCACGACTTAATGACTAAGGAAAATGTTGGGTCCCGAGGCTAGAGTTGAGAACCACTGGTCTAAACAGTCATAAATCTTTTATTCAACTTCAGCCCTGATCATAACCATTTTTATTTTTTTGTAATGTCAGATAAAAAATGTAATACTCCCACTTTTCTGAAAAGAGTTGTTGTTAAATCTGACATTACAAAAAACAAAAAATCCATCAAAATCAGTGTTGTTGCTAATCATTGACACATGCCTAGCCTGTAATAACCCCCCCCAGAAAAATCAACTGCATTTGATATATTGAAAATATTTAACTTTTTGTGTGTTTTTTTTAACAATAATTTGTGATGCCATCACACAAACTGGCATTTTAAGGGTTACAATTTGAAAATGTATTGAATATGTGGTGGTTATGATCATGGGTTGAAGTTTAATAAAAGATTTATGAAAGAAAAAGATTTCAACATATAATATTTTTATGGCGTTTATGAAGAGGACAATTGAGTTCCCTAATGGTAAGAGTGTGTATTTTTTTTAATCTGACATTGTTGTTGCTAATCATTGACATTATGCTAGGCTGTAATAATCCCCCCCAGAAAAATCCACTTTGCATTTGATATATTGAAGATATTTACCTTGTTTTTTTTTTTTTTTTTTTTTTTACAATAATTTGTGATGCCCATCACAAACACTGGCATTTAAAGGGTAACAATTTAAAAAAAAATCCTGCACCAGAATGCAGGAAATTAAGTCTTTGTAACAAAATAATTCCTGGTGGGGGACCCCCAGACCCCCTACTTAAAAAATTGCCTGACTGGGGCTATATTTCACACTATATTTCCCAGAGAATTAAGTACATTTGCTGAAATACAGTTGTTCCTAATTTTCTCACTTGCTATGTGAGAATGTTAGTTATTATGTTATCAATGCCCCTTACATTGTATGATAATTGTGTGGAAGAGTTTGCTAGTTCTAGTGCTACCCCTTTGTACAATACATTAAGGTCACTTCCTGCTTCTGCAATGCAAGCTGCTTTTTACTGTTGCTCCGTGTTATTCTGCCTATCGCTACTGTAATGATTTATTATAGCCCTTTCAACTCTAAATACTCTGTACGTTAACTCCCAGTTCCTATGGTACTTCTCCAGAACTGTGCATTTTTTTATTTATTCAGATTTAGGGCCACAGAGCTCCGTCGAAAGGACGAGTATCAAGATTTTGACGCATTCCACGCGCATTTCGGCGCATTCCACGCATTCCAAGATGGCCGCGCCTGTGTTGGCAGCTAGTCATCTGAGCTGGATGTTTGTTTGGTTTGTCTTGTTTGTATGTTCTGTGTTATGTGTAAACAGTGTACAAGCAGTGGCTGTGTATGATCGACATACCTTGCTGAACATACGTGAGACGGTGTTGTGCTCCCTATCCCACCGATCTGAGCAGTGGAATTCCCACTGGGCCCTGCGCAAGGAAATCCCTGGAAACATCTGGACGTCCTCCTGCAGCTGTCCTAGGACTAGGCGGCCCAGAAGACGCGGCAAGCGAGCTGGATCTGCGGTGAAGCGTCGGAGGTTAATCCGAGAGCGCACATCTCTGCCCAGTCGCTGTGCCTTTTCCACGACCTGGGACTCTGGCGTGGGTCTGTCCTGCCTCCGGGCCATCCTTCCTGCGTCCCCGTCGCAGCTATCGGCCCCCATTCATGTGATCCACCGGCGGCGGCTTACGAGTATGGCCCCGGTGTCTGTGTGTCGGCGTCCTGGAACCCGGCCCGGTTGCCTGCGGCCGCTACCTCGAGCCTCTACGTTCGGCAGAACTGGATCGGACTCCATCAACTTTGGATTAATAAACGCTGATCCATAGCCAACAAATCGTTCTTTTTGAACGACCTCTTCGTCTCAAAGGACTTGGACTACATGCTAATTTCTGAAACCTGGCAAAAAACAGATGATTTTGTCCACCTCAATGAACTGTGCCCACAGAACTGCGCTTATTCCTGCGCCCCGAGGTCCTCCGGCCGAGGGGGTGGACTGGCTGTTGTCCACCGGGACTGTTTCTCCTCACGGAGGGTGAGTTCTGGAACTTATTCATCATTCGAGGTATTTGTAAACAAAATTGGGCACACAAACCCCTTTCACTGTGTATTGATCTACAATTACTAACGTCCTCATATGAAACCCTCCAACTAGACTCTGTCTGGAGGAGGGATATACCAGACCTGGAAAGTGACTTTGATTGGCAAGGAGCATGGGCAAATGTCCGACTTACATCAAGGAACCCGGACCATCAACAAATCAATCTTAACTATATTCACAGGACATACTTGACTCCTATAAGACTGAACAGAATGGGTCTTAAACAAGACTCCAAATGCTCCCAATGTACAAATGGAGACGAAGGGACATTTATGCACATGTATTGGGACTGCCCACCAGTTAAGGCATTCTGGAAAGATGTGACCCAACAATTATCAAAACTCGTATCTTGGAATATACCTGTACACCCCTCTGTATTACTATTGAATGATGTTTTTGAGTTTGCAGTAAATCCACAGCTAAAGAGATTGGTTTTATCGGGTATCACAGTAGCTAAAAAGCTGATCGCATCACGCTGGTTTCAACCGGAAATGTTTCTTACATATCTCGATGTGATTTATCAAGAAATATCTACAGCAAGAATTCTGGGTCTCAATGAATCCAAAATGTCAATGTGGTTAGAAGTGGTGGAGAGAATAAAAGCTAGCTTATAATGGTAGTGTCTGGTTAGGAGCGAGGGATAATGGAGGTACTATCCAAAGAGGGGTCTGGGAGGGGGGGTTCGAGCTGGAGCATATGTGTGTAGGGTTTTAGATAACAGGTATTAGGGGTATATCCTGTATAAGACATTGGTATAATTGGTAATTTCGTTGGATATACACTGTATACTGTAAAGTATTATTATATATTTTTTTTGCTTTCTGTTTCTGTGCTTGCATGTCATTTTAGCCATCTTAATTGTCAGTTTCATTATGCATTGTGTGTTGAGTACTCACTTTTAATAATTTTGTTTTGCAATAATAAAAAAATAAAAATAAAAAAAAAGGTTGTAGCCAACCAGCTCACCACCCACATGTCGCAAAATAACATCTGTGACAAATTCCAATCTGGCTTCCGCAAACTCCACTCCACTGAATCTGCCCTTCTCAGAGTATCCAATGATCTCCTGATGTCTGCTGACTCTGGTGAATGCTCTGTTCTGGTCCTGTTAGACCTGAGCGCAGCGTTTGATACGGTCAACCACAACATCCTTTTGGACAGGCTCAGGGAGTGGGTGGGCATCTCTGGGAGCGCTCTAAACTGGTTTGCCTCTTATCTAAGGGAGAGAACGTTCTCGGTGGCTGTGGGTCCTTTTAAATCTGACCCCACCCCCCTCTCATGTGGGGTACCACAGGGATCGGTGCTAGGACCACTCCTCTTTGCCATTTACATGCTTCCCCTAGGCCTCCTCATCAATAAATTCACCGGCATTAAATACCACTGCTACGCAGACGACATACAACTACTCTGCTCTTTTAAACCCGACAACTTGGAGAAACTCAGCCTTCTCCAGGAGTGCCTGCTCGGCATTGAAAGCTGGATGGGGAGTAACTTCCTCCAGTTAAATGCAAAAAAACGGAGGTGCTGATCGTAGCAGCTGAAAAGACTGCAGCTAGAGTGGCCACTCACTTGGGGTCCCTTAAAGACAACATACGTCCCCACCTGAGAAACCTGGGTGTTGTCTTCGACCAGGCCATGAACCTAGACAAACATGTCAAAACACTCACACGCACCTGCTTTTTTCACCTCAGAAACATTGCAAAACTACGCACCATCATATCTCACTCTGAACTAGAACTGTCCGTGCATGCTTTTATTTCCTCTAGGCTTGACTACTGCAACTCACTTTTCACCTGTCTCACCAAATCATCCACAGACAAACTACAAATGGTCCAAAATGCTGCAGCCAGGCTACTCACAAGGTCAAAAAAATCATGTCACATCACTCCCATTCTGGTATCCCTGCACTGGCTCCCGGTACACTATAGAATTCACTTCAAAGTCCTCACTTTCACTTTCAGAGCACTTCACGGTCAGGCCCCTATCTACATCACTGAACTCATCCATCCCTACACCAACACCCGCTCACTCAGATCTGCCGATCAGCACTTCCTGGTGGTCACCAGGTCCAGGCTGAAAACAAGGGGTGATCGAGCCTTCGACGTGACAGCACCAAGGCTCTGGAACGCTCTCCCCCTGGACCTGCGAACTGCCCCCTCTGAAAACTCTTTTAAAAAACAACTAAAAACACATTTGTTGAGACAGGCCTTTGGGCATACATAAGCACTTCTTCTTGTCCTCACTGTTCTATAGTTTTGTTTTAATTAGTGACTCATGATTTTATCCAAATTCTTTTATTCTACTTTTTCTATCTGGTTTCACTGTTTTTAACTGCTGTTTGTTGTTGTTGTCATTTATTTCTGATTTTGTTTTATTGTGTTTTTATATTAAGCTGTGGTGTAAAGCACCCTGTGCATTTGTGCTGTGAAGGGTGCTATATAAATAAAGGTCATTCATTCATTCAAGATCTCTCCGTGGGAGGACTAGCGAGATGAAGAAGTCTCCGTCTTATCAGCTAAACACAAAGGACTATGTCGGCCACTGAAGGCGAGGATATTTATGAAAGACGAGGATATTTCATAAAGACCCCGGTTGTGAAGTGACCAGCAAAAGACAACAAGGCCCACCATCACCAGCTAAGTACCTAGCTTAGCTTCAGTTTAGCCTAACCTGAAAAGACAGGAAATAAGGGAAGATGCCGGGACTCAGCTCTCCCACAGAATTACTAGCTGCCTGAGGATGAGTATGAGGATTGTAGAGCTGGAAGCTCGGGTTTCTATCCTGCACCAAATTCAACAGGATGAGCGACTCATTGACTCTATTTTTGAAGCTACTACAAATATAGCCAACGATACCATGATTGAGACCTGGCCTAGGCTAGTAGCTACAGAACAGCACCACCGAAAAGACAGTCCTTGGCACAACCTAGGAGCTAAACCAAAGCAGTGGATCACCGTCAAGGATAAAAGGAGAAATAAACTAACCAGGAACACGACTATTACCTCACCCCCGGTACCGCCAGGAAATAGTTTCAACCTACTCTCGGAAACATACATATCAACACCCAAAGCAAAGAGACTTAGAAGCGTGGCTAATGACGCTAGCGAAGCTAGCAGCCGGCACATCGGAGCTCACGCTAACGATGCTAATAGCAGGCATACCGGAGCTCACGCTAACACTAGCGAAGCAAACAGCTGGCATGCCGGAGCTCACGCTAATGCTAGCGAAGCTAACAGCCGGCACATCGGAGCACACGCTAACTGCCCACTGAACATAAGTAAATTGAATAGTAAAGTGTCTTTCAAATACCACCTGATAATGCACTACTTAAATATGTGACAAAATATTCTGATGTTGATAATGATGTCTACAATGTTTCACTGTTTTTAGATTATCATTGTTAATTGTGATTGTCATATGTATCTCAGGTTGTTATGTTTTGTGTTTTCTGTTGTCTTTCTGTGTGGACCCCAGGAAGACTAGCTCGCCACTTAGGTGACAGCTAATGGGGATCCCTTTAAACAATAAACAATAAACGACGAGACGACGAGGAAAACAGAGCCACGAGCGACGCGGCTAGCAAACACGACCCAGATTGAGCTAACGGCTAACAGCGAAGAGACTACCATGCGCCGAGGAGCGCTACAGGAACGTCACGGTAGCCGACGCCGAAGGTACGAGACTAGTGTTAACATGCCGGCTATTGAGAAAGCTAGTGGTACAGCTAGCGAGGCTATTTCACCAAGGCCACAGGACTGTGGTAAGAACCGGCAGACTAGGCCTAATCCAAAAACAAACGGCCCCAGAACTGTTGGAAAGAAAAATGCTAACCTCACACAAAAAACATACTGCATACTGATTGGAGATTCCACAACAAGGTATGTGAAAATGGCAAACACAGAAAATATATCTCTAGACAACACATCTGTGAAAGAACTGTCCGAAATACTTCCAACACTCATCAGACCAGGCATAACAAAAATTGTCATTCACTCTGGATCGTTTGACATCCTGCGAAAGAAAACAGGCACAGATTTCACACGTTAAATTTCACACGTTTAATGAACACACTAGACAAACATCAGTCTGTGTACATGGACACTGATGTGTCCATCAGTGGACCAATTGCATGCTTTCGCAGAGGACAAGAAGCCTTTAGTCGACTCCTAAATTTGTATTCATGGTTAGGGTCTGCCTGTCTTATACACGGCCTGAAATTCATTGACAATTTCAATGTTTTCTGGAATAATCCAGAACGCTTTCAAAGAAATGGCTTCTTCCCAAATTGCTTAGGATCGAGGCTTCTTGCAGCAAACTTACGTCATGCCTTAGTGGCCTCCAAGGACATCAAACTCATACCAGCACGAGAGATAATCACGAAGGACACAATCTCACCACAAGGTGCAGCAGCAGCACAAGGCGTCCTCCCCCCCCCCCATATCACACAAGGCCATCTCGCCTGATCAAATGTCCCCGAAAGAGCTAATCAAATCAACCCATCCTGCACTAGAGTACAGTACACTACAGTATAGTACAACCACCATGCCATCTCTCAAAACATACCGGTAATCATAACCAGCCAATGGCATGGTAAAAACTATACACAATCAATGCACACACCTGCTATTAACCTCAAGGCCATCAAGATCAAACCAAAGCAGATCCCCTCTCAAGAAGCCCAACAAATAAAATTAGCCCTCCTAAATGTCAGATCGCTGACTAACAAAACATTTTTAGTAAATTGGGACAGTAAAGAAAATAACTTAGACTGCATCTGCTTAGTGGAGACATGGCTCAATAATGACACAGCTACATCAATAATGATAGAGGCCTGCGCACCAGACTATAGTTTTCATCAAATACCGAGAAAAAACAGAAGAGGAGGAGGTGTTGCTGTAATTTTCTCTTCAAAGCTCTTGTTTAGAATCATAGAACTAGGTGAGTTCATGTCGATGGAGTACCTTGCCATTGAACTCAAAACAGAATCAACCATTATCGTCACAATATATCGCCCGCCTAGACACTCACCAATATTTATACAGGAACTCTCTGAACTGATTCCATTATGTGTTACCGGATACGATAAGGTGATCCTAAATGGAGACCTGAACATCCACTTTAATAAGAAAACAGACTCCCGAACCATAGAACTCAGAAATCTGCTGGATAGCTTTGATCTAACACAGCATATAACAAATGCAACTCACAGGCTTGGAAATACACTATACCTAGTTATAACAACAACTGGGCTAAGCATAAAAAATTTCTCAATAACTGAATTACCTCTCTCTGACCATCACTGTATATTCTTTGATACACAAATAACCCTTTCTAAAACAAAAAAATAAATCACAGTTCAAAAAAGGCTCCTAAATGACAAGGCTGAATCAAAGTTCATTAATCTTATCAGACTACATGAACCACATAATCATGACAGCTCTTTAAATAAAATGGTAGAAAATCTCAATGATGCACTGTCATCTGTATTAAATTCTGTCGCCCCACTAAAAACTAAAAAGAAGAAAACCAGAGCCTCGCCCTGGTTGAACTATAATGCGGTCAACAAAGAAAAAAGGAAATGCCGTGCGGCAGAGCGAAAATGGAGAAAAACAAAAACCACCATCTGCTGTGATATATACAAAGATGCTTTAACTGCCTACAACAAAACCATCCGCTTAGCAAGGACAGACTACTTCTCTAAAATCATTACAGAAAACGCTGGAAACTCTAGAATCCTTTTTTCCACAATTAATCTACTACTAAACACTGCCCCTACACCTCCTCAGTCATCAACGGTTAAGTGTGAAGAACTTGCACTATTCTTTAATAACAAAATAACCTTGATCAGGGCCAGCATTACTCATTGTTAGATCCAGATCAAACTGGCCAGTATCACGTCTTCGTCTGTTTGGCTCTCCATCCAATTCCTCTGCGTTGTGTCATTTTAATGGTCCTGACGTCTCCGACACTGGCTGATATAATCCTTATCTTTCCCCGTTAGTACTATCCGCAAACCATAATAATTCTCCACCTCCGTAAGAAGTCGACACTCCGACACAGTGTAATACCTTATGAGGAAAAGCGTTGTTTATTTGATAAACAGAAACCTCAGCTCAGATGTTAACAGATTGTATTGTCCTTGAAGAGTCTATTCTAATGATCTTTCGGTGTGTTCAGTCTATCTAATGATCTTTCAGTCCAGTCTATTGTCCCTCTGTCTCTCAGTCCAACAGTGGTCAGGCCTGTTCGTTAGCCAAGACCATCCTCGTGGTAGCCGAAGCTAATGATGATGTGGCATTCTCCCCCCCCCCCCCCTCTGTGATAAGAGGAGAGAGTCTCTTGGTCCCTTCCCTCCTGTGGGATTTGTTTCTTTGGTCTGCCAGATTTTTAGTCTGCCCTACACCCGGAAACACCGTTCGACTTATAGATCTTCGTCGTAGCAACGACGGCCCCCCGCCCCTCTCCTGGTTGTCATGCGACGCTCATGACAACTGCTAATAACCTTTCACACATTTCAAAACGTTTCTCTACTGTTTCATCAAAGATGTCACCCCTCCCCCTCGCTCTTATCAATTTGTTCTTACAAGGAATGTCAACATTCGGCTGGCTGCTAAACATTCTGCTGGCTACTGGACCACTGTTCTATCACCCTCTTCTAAGGCAAACCATGCACATTTCGATCTCTCTGACCCGGCACCGTTTTAGCTGTGGTCATCTCCCCCCAATCTATACATCACATACATTGAATAAACCCCGTTTTCTCTCATTCCCCCCTTTGATTCTTAATCAACCTTCAGACTCCTTGGTTTTTCAATTAATTATACCCAAAAATAGCAATAACAATGAGGGCCCCGCCATCTGCTGTTTGCCTTATTGTTTTCCATTACCCGCATCACACCCAAACCAGAAAGGATAAACAACGGTCAGGGAGGAGAGAGAGAGAGAGAGAGACAGAGAAAAACACAGATTGCAACTGTAGTATATTCCTACAGAATCCTACAATAATCTAAGGTTATTGTAGTACAGTACAATGGGATTGCTTATCTGGAAGGAGGAGAAAGGGATCATACATGATAGAATTGTTGGTCTCCTCATCTGACTTAAAGCAGATGAAGAATAAACGTGTAGCCAGACAAACCAGAACTATAGTTCAACTCAACATTTATTTGAGCCAGGGCCAAGAGTGAATAAGAAGTTGCCTTTTACATACAAAAGATTATCAGACAACATTAACATGGCTGCTGTGTACAGGAATCAACAAGGTCTTGCATCTTCAAACCCCAATATGTACAGAAAACAGTCACTCGTTAACATAATTTGAACATACATTGACAACACTGTAAGCCCTTTTTGTATATAAGTAAGCCTGGTTTCTAAGCTAAGTTTACATTCTATTCTAACCAAACATGGTGGTTCCATTCGGCTTACTTACATTAAAACAGCTCAGCAGTAGTCTCTCGGTGGGGAGCGGTTGGAGCACGCAGACCTGGGTGGGGTCTGGGCTCCAGAATAACACTTTGTCGGCCCTTATATCCTATAATTTCTAGCCAATAATAGCACATTTTACTAATATGGTCGTCCATCCCAGCGTCTTCTTGTGGGGGGGGGTTGGTTCTTGTCTTCAGGTGGGGTGGTGTGAATAGCCCCCTCCTTTGGGCCATGGCTTCTCATGTTTGGACAGAGAGGGGGGCCTGCCTATGGCCCCCGTCGTTGTCATCCTCCCGTGAACAGAAGGGGCCTATTACCATACAGTACTAACCAGAATTCTATAACAAGAGTGTAATCACCCTTCCTTTCATGTGACATTCTAAATGGTAGTATTCTTTGTAAGTTACCTACACCAACCTTTATTTACCAGATAATATAACAGTGATAAATATACCAGGATTTAGAGTGAGTCCCCATTTCGTCTGTGGGGTGCAACTTATTTACATAGTCTTTGTTGTCTCCTGATTACATTAGCTTGAGGGGGGTTTTATGACCTGTAACTGTTCTCCTACATACCGTTTGGGTAAGCAGTCTTCTTATGAGAGGGGGTTGGTGTAGAATGTCTGTTTCTCCTACATTATGACTCTCTAATTATTCACACCTATTAATTATGAAATTCAACGTCAATATTTACCACATTTCCCCACTTTGACAATTCTCATTGTCACATACGGTATATTGACTTGATACATACTAACCATACAATTTAATAATAAAAATCTTTTTTTTCAAAATTCTCAATTTTTCCTTTTTTCTCACATTTCTTTTTCCATTATTCTTTGGTACATATCATCAATTAGCTTTTGCTCCTCAAGGCTCATAGCCAAAGGCCTACTTTTTTAAACAACAACTTTTGGGTTTGTTGAAAACAATAAAACAATTTAATCTAATCATTATACCTTAAAATAAAACACAATTTTTAAAAACCCATTTTTCTTAAGTTACAGCATCCTTTTACATGATCTGGGGGAGACAACGTCATTAGTATCATAATATTTTCATTTTACATTCATTCTCTGAAATAATCACTTCTTTCTGCTAATTCTTTTCTTAAGATAGTACAATCACATTTGCATAATCAATCAATTGCTTCCCACCTATCCTCCCCCCTTATGACCCATATAATGGTCATAACCTACCACCTTGTTTCCACAGCCCAGTCCGGCAGAGGAAAGCAGATTTTCAACGAAAATTTCTCACCTACTCTGGCCATAACCTCACTATGTGAATGCACCATTACCTGACCCTGCGTTGTGTAATTTATCCGCCCTTTGTTTGCGTGTTCTACCAAATCAATGTGCACAAAACAAAGCCCATCAGTATCTATTCAGTCTTGTCCCTGTCCCCTACAGTCCAATCACAACTTCATAACTCCCCAGAGAACCTTGTTCACACACTTCCAGCTCAGCCCTCAGACCGGCCTCGCCCCCCGCAGGCCAGGTCACATGCCCCAGGTCTAGTCATCTTTTAACCCATGACAACCCGTCGTCAGACGACTCTTTTAGCGTGGAAGCTCCTCCAAACTACGTCTGTTCAGTTTCCACAACCTGGCCCCCCCTGTCTGGGGCCTGTATTGACGGGGGTCCCCGTGCACAAGAATTCTCTCACCACAATTTGTAATTGACCACCATTGGACTGCAGAGTAACAGGGAAAACGAAATCCTACGTTACCGCTCTAATGTAATGTATTCATGTGTCTCCCACCGCTGATTTGCAATTCCCCTCCTTGACTGAGCTGTCGAAGAAACAAGCACAAAGCAAATCTTTTTACACAATATGTCAACATACTTAATAAGGGAAGCCATCAATTCCATATGCAAATCGTGGTGGCACTACTCAACTTTCATCGATCCGTTCTAATGCATCCCAGCCTTCAACAGTCCTCTCCCGCCAAATCATGTAAAACAGTTTGGGAAAAACAAAAAACAAACAATTAACCAAATTATTTAAATATATCACATCCTTCTACCACATGTCTTGCAACTCCATTCATACCTAAAACAGTAAATCAATAAAACCAACAAGCTCCAAACTTAGACCACCTCAATGGTTATTAGAAAGAAAAGAAAAGAAATCCAAAAATTCACATTCAATATCTCATCACCCAACCGTTCCATTCACACATGTCATTGTGACTTTGACACCTCTCAAGTCAGCACAGTCACCCCCACAGGTTCCATTCAAACACCTTTCAGTCCACACAATCAAAGATTAAAATAAAAAAGAAATAACAACCAAACCATTACAACTACCACCTGTAAATTAAGTTCCCAGGCATTGATTTTAACAGTCAAACATATTTGAGAGAAACCAAATCAAAATCTTTGATCCTTTAAAGAAAACGAAATCAACACTTCCATTCTACTTTCACCGCCTCAACCACTCACTGAAATTAAACCACAGACAAAAAACAGACCACGCCAATCATCCACAGTCACTCTGATCAATTGATCCTAAACAAATACTTTCAAACTCTCTCTCATACAACTCGTTAATCAACCACAGACCGACAAACAATGGTTATTTGTTTCTCCCTCTCCTACTCCTAACTCAGTCTACACTCATTTCCGGCTAACACAATCCACACTTAACTTCTACACTCCTACCTACTGCCAGAAAGAGTCTAGGAACTCTCCCTCAACGACAGAACCTCAAAGCATTCCTAGTACCTTGAGAGTCTACCGCTATTCCCCCTAACCAAAAAGCTAGCCATCCAAAAGTCATAATCCCATTGAACGACTACCTCCCTGATTTTCTCACTCACTCACCCAGCTGTGATCTGTATTAGCGCGCTTCCTGTCTCACCTTCTGTCACTATCTGGCCCCCAGCCCCTTACAACCACTTCCTGTCCCCTGTTGTAAAAATAACCGGTCATCTGTTATCACACTTCACCAACTGTCTTCTGCAATCTTCACCTCTGACCTCTACTTCCCCTGCATCTAATCTTCCAGGCCTGCCTCGTCATCCTGTCATAAAAAACAGCCATTGTAAGCAACAGCTGTCCCGCTTGCCCCCGCCTGGGCATACAACGTTATCACTTCCTGCTGTGAAGATATTCTAGGTCCCTCTCATGAGTTGTAACAGCGATCATAAACAACAGGCGCTACCACCATATGCAGGCCCCCTGCAACTTCATCAAAAGGTTAATCATTTCATACACCTCACCCTGGGGGCAAGCCGCCCCCCAGGCTTGAATTAAACACACATTCCTACTGCCTCCAGGGGAGGCTAAATCCCTTCCCCCCAGAGGTTAAGTAGCACATATTTGCAATTTCACCTAGTATTATCTCAACTACTGTCAACACAATCATATCATTAAAGTTACAGCACTCAAACAAGTCCCCCGCCACTAAGTTATCCTATTGTGACCCCCGGACTTGCAATCAATATCAATATAATACATCAGCCTATGTAATCCAATGGCATTAAAGAAAAACAATCTCTAAACATTCTGTACTCACAATTATCACCATTAAATCGCCATTGCATTAATAAAACTGTTCTCTAACACAGACAGCAAGCCTCTATCAATAAATTATAATCTCCTACAAGTCGGAGGCTTGTGTCAACATATTAACAGTGTATAATACAAGCATCTCAAAATAATTACCATTCTACACAGACTTTTCCTATACAGATCTTAAAATCACATTTGTACATGCACAACACACACATAAGCATTTCTATCAACCACCACCTATTAGAAATTAAACATTATTATCAGTTAAGTTCCAATCATGCTAAGACTCAAAACTGTAAACAGGATATTCTGGGAACGCTTAGCCCTGTATATAGGTGACATGTGATTATAATGTAGATGTATTAATCAAAATATGACGCAAGCGATATGCCTTTCCCCACTTGGTCAAGACTCCCCTTGTGTAACATATTTATTGCCCATTATTACAAGTACAATGTGTATCTGGTTTATGAATCCCAGTTTAGTCAAGGGCATGTACATTAAATCATCTACTCCTTGTTTATCTTCCCCTGTCTCATCACATGCTGCACCTAAAACACCCTATTTTTCCACACAAACTTGTAGTAGTACAACCAAAACCACTCCCAGAACACTGTTCACAACCCACAGAATGCACAATATACAAACACAACCATTTTACATAATGCAAAACATTCCCTTACCCGTTATCTATTCCCTGAGCGAAACGAACAAATGAATGCATTGCTCCGTGTGGTACGGCGCATGCGCAGTAGCGCAAACGGCGCACACAGAACGATGTATCGCGACAAAGCATAATTAATATCATAAAACACTCCGTTTCAACTCAACACACCGCTACGACCACCACCGCGTCCTTTAACCCTTCCTAAACATCATTTTCAAAACTCGAATCGTAACATATGTCGCCCGCAAACTCACAAAACAACCGCACGCAAGCTAACTAGCCTAGCCAGCCCCAATGCGAGGTTCCATGCGTTCCCGGAAGCCCCAAGTTATGCCACGTTCGAGATCCGTACATTCATCCAATCCGCCCAGTACCAACCTAACAATAAACAACTCACACATGCTTAAAATAACAAACTACTTTAAAAGAAAAGAATTTTTTAAAACATTCTCACCTACCAACGCCGCATACACAGTCCAACACGAATCATAAACCAATTCTCCTACCCTTCTCTTCGTCCGGCTCCACGCACCGTGAACGTTACACACTCTCCATTCAACACCATGACGTCATCAAGCAGCGACTTCTTAATATCGTACACAATCGTTACCGCATCAATTATAACCCTCAAAACGGCCACAATCTCCCCAACTTATGCCTTGATTCGCTTCTTAACAACAATTGCCGCCACAGTGTTTCGTCAATTCCTCTCACATTTTTGCCGTAACGTCCCTAGTTTCACCGCGGCTCTTCCACAGAGCTAAGCTAGTTAGCCCCAATCTCCAATATGATTCGCTCCAGATCCATGGTTGTTGGTCATTAAAATATTATAATAATGCAACAATAAGCTCTTACGTTTCATCAATCATTCCTAACCATAACCATTATTCACACATACCTCGCGCTACTATTAAAAACGAGATTAAGTGCAACCGTTCGCTTTAATTTTACTGAATGTTCAAGTTCACAACCAGATGTTTTGAACCGAATTGTTCTTAAGTACTAAATCAGTCTTTCAACCGAATTGTTATCAAGCACCGTTGTTCGCCCTTTATTACAGCGCACGAGTCAATTAATATGCCTGGTGTGTATACGTATTAAATAGGACAGCTTATGACTGTCTGGTTATTTTAATCCGCATCTCAACTTGCCGACAACCCCCTCGCCATCTTGATCCATTTGAAAATGCCCTGAAAAGCGAGCATAATCTTCATTTAATTCGGCCGATATTTCAATGCAGATACCACGTTCCGTCGATTTGACGTTCTCCACGTTTATCCCAAAAAAAAACATTTTACAACCTCGTCTCTACCAGCTAGCCCTCGCTCATATTAATCGTGTCGTTTCCTGCCTGTAATCGCATAACAGGTCCCCCATTTATCACTGATCTATTTCGCTCTTAATCATTCTGATCCACATGATCCAAATGATGTTGAATTTGTGTGTTTAACGACCCCACACTTCGTCCGATGGTTCAGACTCCACGCCGGCGCCGTTTTGAGTCACGGTTACAGCCCAGAACCTGTCCCACCAAACTAGTATAGACACATAATCCACACATCGCCGCGATCATGCAAAAAAATAGCCAACCTTATCTGCGCCCGTTCTAGGTCATTATGAAATAGGTGTTTTCACTACCCAAATGCGCCCAGTTAAATTGCCACCCTAGACCTACCGCAATCACGATTCAATGAATGTTCCAATCTATTGCAATTCAACGCTTTGATCATGCTGTTAAACAGTCGTTATGCCTCCCCTCCTCCGTATAGTTCGTATAGTTTATTCTATACGAGGCTCAACCCCCTTGGTCCGTATAGGCCGGGAACGGCCTCCTGTGTCTGAACAAACATACAAACATCAAAAGCCCATGTTTGCATGTTTACTGCACAACAAGCGCGATCCCTATACCTCCGGATATCCTAACCTAAACTAACCTAACCACCGCTCCCCCCATTCCTGTACGCAAAAGGCCATATTCACCGTGGGTCCCAACTAGTGGCGTACACAACCAGCCTTCATCCTGTCCTTCTGTCCTCCATCCAGACAACAAACCCCTGCCCTGTAACTACCCTTATTCAAACGCAGCAACCCCCAGCTCTTTTCCCTGCACGTCCCCAACATACACGTGACGCAAGGTCCCGGCACTGAGAAGCCGGCCACAGAGACCTTACCGCACATCTTCAGGGGGGCACAACAGGGTGGGTAAGAACGGCACCATTTCTGTAGTATATTCCTACAGAATCCTACAATAATCTAAGGTTATTGTAGTACAGTACAATGGGATTGCTTATCTGGAAGGAGGAGAAAGGGATCATACATGATAGAATTGTTGGTCTCCTCATCTGACTTAAAGCAGATGAAGAATAAACGTGTAGCCAGACAAACCAGAACTATAGTTCAACTCAACATTTATTTGAGCCAGGGCCAAGAGTGAATAAGAAGTTGCCTTTTACATACAAAAGATTATCAGACAACATTAACATGGCTGCTGTGTACAGGAATCAACAAGGTCTTGCATCTTCAAACCCCAATATGTACAGAAAACAGTCACTCGTTAACATAATTTGAACATACATTGACAACACTGTAAGCCCTTTTTGTATATAAGTAAGCCTGGTTTCTAAGCTAAGTTTACATTCTATTCTAACCAAACATAGTGGTTCCATTCGGCTTACTTACATTAAAACAGCTCAGCAGTAGTCTCTCGGTGGGGAGCGGTTGGAGCACGCAGACCTGGGTGGGGTCTGGGCTCCAGAATAACACTTTGTCGGCCCTTATATCCTATAATTTCTAGCCAATAATAGCACATTTTACTAATATGGTCGTCCAATCCAGCGTCTTCTTGTGGGGGGGGGTTGGTTCTTGTCTTCAGGTGGGGTGGTGTGAATAGCCCCCTCCTTTGGGCCATGGCTTCTCATGTTTGGACAGAGAGGGGGGCCTGCCTATGGCCCCCGTCGTTGTCGTCCTCCCGTGAACAGAAGGGACCTATTACCATACAGTACTAACCAGAATTCTATAACAAGAGTGTAATCACCCTTCCTTTCATGTGACATTCTAAATGGTAGTATTCTTTGTAAGTTACCTACACCAACCTTTATTTACCAGATAATATAACAGTGATAAATATACCAGGATTTAGAGTGAGTCCCCATTTCGTCTGTGGGGTGCAACTTATTTACATAGTCTTTGTTGTCTCCTGATTACATTAGCTTGAGGGGGGTTTTATGACCTGTAACTGTTCTCCTACATACCGTTTGGGTAAGCAGTCTTCTTATGAGAGGGGGTTGGTGTAGAATGTCTGTTTCTCCTACATTATGACTCTCTAATTATTCACACCTATTAATTATGAAATTCAACGTCAATATTTACCACACAACTTTTCAGAAAAGTGCAGGCCAAAAAAAAAGTGCAGGCCAAAAAGTGCAGGCCAAAAATATGTAAAACTTCTGTAGGCTAACACCCAACCCAGTTGTGGACTCAATGCCACGTTTACTTAAACGTAAACACGATACACACAACCCTCTTTACACAATAAAAAAGGCAAAAGTTCACTCTCACTACTGCAAGAGGAACGCTGTCTTTTATGACGAGAGAAGACATAAGTCCTTGACCAAGTGCTAGCTACAGGCCTTGCTAAGTCATACATAATAGCGACCAAAAAAATGTAACTGCACCACTCCCTAAGCAAGAGTGCAACCCCAGCAGTAGCTGAGGGTTTACACCGTATCCCCAAAAAATATAGTGAATCAACACCGGTTTTGTAAACAAAATCATATTTGGGGGGGGGGGGGGGGGGGGGGGGGGGCAGGGGCAAACCGGGGAATAATTTCACCCACCCCCTCACCACCTCACCCCTGATACGACGCCAAAAGAAAAACCAGAGCCGTGACACCAGGCGCATGGCGCGCCAGATGAAGCACATAACCCGTAGAGTAAAGCTGTACATCATGCACGCCAGCCACATCCGATAACCTCGTTTTGAAAAAAGGTTTTATCCACGGCTCTGCTTATGTGTGAAAACTTGCCACTCGTTATTTTTACCAGTGATGGGCAAGCTACTTGGAAAATGTAGCAAGCTACACTCAACTACAATGGAAACTATCCCCAGATAAATGTAGCAAGCTACACTACAAGAACATGGCAAAAATAGCTAGCTACATCGGCACTACTTTTTTTTTTTTTTTTTTTTTACTTCGTGATCAAGTTTCCACCAAACAAATAGGCAGGAAAAAAATTCTCAGTTTGATTGTTTATTATAAAACTGAAACAAGCCCTCGGTCTGGCTTTTTGTGTCATCCTTTTAACATGAACTTGTATTATGTACAAAATCCAGGAAGGCAAGTTTAGCTGGGTGCAGCCTCTACAAAAGAAAAGAAAGAGACCATTTGGTTTTATCAGTTTTTATAGTATAGTTTGTTGATTACTTTTGATGCAGTAATGGTCTTTTTCTTTTCTATTCTATCTTTATGTATTATTTATCCCTAAACTCTGCATCTTCTGAAACCTGCCCACTTTATCAACCAAAAACACACTTCTTCAATATCTGAATTGTAACTGTTTTACTTCATTTTACTAGTATTATGCTACCATGTATATACTACTACCAACTATGCTAATATGTCTATACTACTACAGTATGTACACTCAAGCTTGACACTGACAAACAATACTACTTATCCTTGGCTGCTAGATATGTACCACTCCTGCTGACTTGTTGTACACAATTTGTAAGTTGCTTTGAATGAAAGTGTCAGCTAAATGACCAAATGTATTTAAATATGTAACTCACAAAACATTCCATGGCCCCAAAATCATGTGGGGACCCCCCCTGGGGGTCCTGTCCCACAGGTTGAGAACCACTGCTTTTCCCTCTTTTTTTCTTTTCTCCACCCCCATAATATTGTTCATTTTCTGCCTACAGTGAAACATCATCATGATAGCAGCTATCCAACGGGAGATGAGAGACATCAACATCATGTGTTTCACGGAAACATGGCTCAAGTCAGCGACTCCGGACAACAGCGTCTCTCCCTCGGACGCCTTTACCGTAGTACGTGCGGACCGAACGGCAGCCTCTGGAAAGAGCGTCGGAGGTGGGGTCTGCCTCTTCACGAACAATGTCTGGGTTAACCCCAAAGAAGTGCATGTTCTCTCGAGCTCATGCTCCCCAGACATGGAACATCTGTCAATCCTGTGCCGCCCGTTCCACCTCCCCCGGGAGTTTACCGCGGTCATCATGACCGCCGTATACATACCCCCACAGGCGAATACTGGCAAAGCGCTGGGCGAACTACATGATCACCTGAACAGACACCAAATAAAACACCCGGACGCTGCGATGATAGTGACTGGCGATTTCAACTAGGCGAACCTGAAGAAAGTGATGCTGTCCTTTTTTTCCATTTTTCAGCACATTCCCCGTTCAGAGCCGGCTACAAGGCGGTGGCAGCTCCGCCATTAACGGGGTCTTCAAGCTCGAGCGATCACGACTCCATCTTGCTATTCCCGCCTACAAACAAAGATCACGTGACGCCGTCGTGTCACGTGAGACAAAGAAGTGGACTGACGAATCAGAGGCCACGCTCCAGGACGTGTTAGCAGACACGGATTGGGATATGTTCCAAGGCAGCGCCAGTGACGTCAGCGAGCTCGCAGACACAGTGGTGAGCTATATAACAACAATAGCTGATGGTATTGTCCCCACGAAAAAGGTGCGGGTTTTCCCAAACCAGAAACTGTGGGTGGACAGTACTATCAGAGCAGCTCTGAACTCTCGCACCACCGCTTACAACCTGGGCAGAGAGTCAGGAAACATGGAGGAGTATAAGGCTTCAGTCTATACTCTACGCAAGGCTGTTAAACTTGCTAAGAGGACATATGCTGACAAACTGGAGACACAAATGGCACAAAACGACACAAGAGGCTTATGGCGGGGACTGAAGACAATAACTGACTACAAAGTCAGCGCCCCCTCAATGGGGAGCGACGACGCCTCCCTCGCGGACAAGCTCAACTCTTTCTATGCTCGGTTTGGTGTAGACAGTGGCGCTGCTAACTCTCCGGCTAGTGACGTCACTGGCGCGCCGGCTGTTGTGGAGGGGGGGGGGCAACCGCGGGGGGGCGGGGACGCTCTCTCGTTGTCGGAACACAGTGTGAGAAGAGCATTTATGCAGGTGAACACCAGGAAGGCTGCTGGCCCAGATGGTATAACAGGACGCATACTTAAGTCCTGTGCCAACCAGCTAGCCCCAGTGTTCACCGCCATATTTAATCAATCCCTGGCGGAGTCAGTGGTCCCTGCCTGCTTCAAGATGTCTACCATCATCCCTGTACCGAAGAAACCCTCCCCAACATGTCCAAATGACTACAGACCGGTGGCACTCACCTCTGTGGTCATGAAATGTTTCGAGAGGCTGGTCAAGGACCACATTTGTGCCTCCCTCCCCAGTGATATGGACCCTATGCAATTTGCATACAGGACAAACAGGTCCACTGACGACGTGGTCTCCCAGGTACTGCACAGCACCCTCTCTCACCTTGACCGTCAGAAGGGGGGCTATGTGAGACTACAGCTCAGCGTTCAACACCATAGTCCCCACCAGACTGGTGGACAAGCTGATCGAGCTGGGTCTGAGCTCCGCCCTGAGCGCCTGGGTACTGGACTTTCTGAGCGAAAGACCCCAGGCGGTCAGGGTGGGGGGTCAGACCTCCAACACCATCACCCTGAGCATCGGGTCCCCCCAGGGCTGTGTTCTGAGCCCCCTGCTGTACTCACTCTACACACACGATTGTGTGGCCAAGTTCAGCTCCAACTCCATAGTGAAGTTCGCAGACGACACGGTGGTGGTGGGGCTGATCTCGGACAACGACGAGAAGGCCTACCGGGAGGAGGTTGAGGTACTGGAACGCTGGTGTCAGGACAACAGCCTGCTCCTGAACATTGGTAAAACCAAGGAGCTGATCGTGGATTATAGGAGAGGACAGCAGGAGACACACACACCACTGAGGATTAACGGGGCTACCGTGGACAGGGTGAGCAGCTTTAAGTACCTGGGGGTCCACATCTCAGAGGATCTGACATGGTCAACACACATAGACACAGTAGTAAAGAAGGCAAAGCAGCGCCTCTACCACCTGAGACAGTTAAGGAAGTTCAGAGTATCAGGGAAGATACTCCAGTCCTTCTACTCAGGAGCTGTAGAGAGCATCTTGACCGGAAACATCACTGCCTGGTATGGAAACAGCACGGCACAGGACAAGAAGGCCCTACAGAGAGTGGTGCGCTCAGCCGAGCGTACCACGGGTATTGCACTACCTCCCCTGCAGGTTCTATACAACAAGAGGTGCAAATCCAGAGCCTGCAGAATAATGAAAGACCCCCACCACCCCAATAACAGCCTGTTCCAGCTGCTGAGGTCAGGCAGACGCCTGCGAACCCCAGCTACTAGGACAGAGAGGCTTAGGCTCAGCTTCTTCCCCCAGGCCATCAGAGCCTTGAACAATGAACATTGAGTGCCACAGAACACTGAACTATCCACACACAAGCTCACATGAGCACACACACGACACGCACACTGTGCACTAGCAGCCACTTTAACACTTTAATATGAGCGGGCACACACTCATGCCGCACTCACCCACACTTATTGCCAAAAGGAAAGGCCACTTTAAATTAGTATAGCAACAGTAACAGTGTATTGCACTACCAAAGCTACCTAGCATGTCCTATATGCTCTGTAAATAACTATGTACAGATACCGAGATGTCACACCATGTTACCTGTTACCTGTTATTGCACAATGTTGTTTTTATTGGATTCTATTATATGTTGTACCACTGTATTGCACATCGTTGCGGGCAAGACCACCCGCATTTCATTGTATACTTGTATGCCGTGACAAATAAAACTCTTGACTTGACTTGAGCTATCTGTTAGTTAAAGCTGTTGACAAAAAGTGTACTGACTTGTGTGCTGTTTGGGAACAGTTGATTTTCATCAGCTCACCTGAATGTGTTCTCAAGTTAGTGCTGGACGTGTTGAGAGCAGCATATGTTTTAGCCGTTTTTTCAGTCAAACTCATAAATGTGTCCCAGATAGGGCCATGGAGAGGCATTGTTGTTATTGACATCATCATCTTCATCAATGCCATCGAACCCCTCTGCCATTTCGCACGGACTGGTTCATGTAATCCGTTAAATTGCATTCATTCAGTACGTCTGTTTTGATTTTCACTTCCTGCTTTACAGATGGAGTCCCGCCCTCTCCTGCCTCTGATTGGCCTACCCGTAATGTTTTGGCCTACCATACCCAATCGTGAGTCGTCATACTCATATCTAAACCAACCAACCAATCATAGTGGGTTTTTTACAGGGATTTTTTTTCTCCTCCTCACAAATCTTCTAGTCTAGACTGTTTCTCCCGACAGTAACGGTGTAGCGTTTCCTCGTCGCTACGTCACTACTTCGTTCTATAAATAGCTCCGCTACAGAGACCGCTACCCTGGTTAAAAAGTAGTGTTGCGGCAGTAGACTGTCATAGACAGATAGTGCCGAGGGGCTGAGCGATGGAGTTCAAACAATTGACGCGCGACATGAAATAACTCCGTTCCACGTCCAGGAAATACTTTTAAGGCATTTATTCTTTCACTTCATCATGAGACAAACAAAATACGATTTGCACTTTGCGGTATTGCGTTATTGCGTTCAAAAGAAAATATGCTCTCCTAACTCTCACCCCCTCTCCCCGAGAACTGTCAACCTCTGTGAACTGTCAACGTGAAAAGGTGAATGAAATTCCATAAGACGCTCCCATTAGCGCCACACCCCCGTGAGCACGCCCACCACCTAAAGTGACAGTACAACTAATAATACAACAAAACTAGAATACTGAATCATAATAAAGAGACCTCCATTACGGCGCCTACTTGCCGGCCCCTAATTATTCAAATATAATAATTACACAATTGTAAAATATGTAGGTGCCTACAAGAAAAAACATAAAATTATTCAAACAATAGTTCTTTTTCGTTACCGGCCCCTAATTACTCAAACAATAGCTTCTTTGGTTACCGGCCCCTAATTATTCACATGTAATAACTACACAATTGTAAATTATGTAGGAGCATACAAGAAAAACATTAAATATAAGGCACAATTATTGACAAGTTTTTCGATTTTTTTTTAATAATTTTCTCGCAAATGTCCTTTTCTTCTTTCTTAATCGTATCCTAGGGCCAGAGGTTACTAGCACATAGCCTTAAGGAGGGATCAGTGGCAAAGTCAGTTTATGAGTGTATATCTCCATGTATCAGTCTATGGGTGCACGTCTCCATGTATCAGTCTATGGGTATATATCTATGCATCAGTCTATGGGTGTATGTCTATGTATCAGTCTATGGGTGTATATCTATGTATCAGTCTATGGGTGTATGTCTATGTGTCAGTCTATGGGGTTCAATGAGTATGAACATCTGATGTCCTCATGGCTCTTCCGCTTCCTGTAGAAGGCAAACCTTGGTGATAGGCCTGTCCAGATAGCTGGTCTTCGTCTTTATCTGTACTTGACGGACAAGTCCTCTTCTATCTGGGATAGCTTTCACAATCCTTCCTGTAAGCCATGAGTTGCGAGGTGCCGAGTCATCAATTATGAGCACAATATCGCCAACAATGAAGTTGCGCTCGACACTTGACCACTTCTGACGTTCCTGCAGTAGAGGTAGGTATTCCTTGACCCATCTTTTCCAGAATAAGTTAGAAATATACTGCACTTGTTTCCATCTGCGACGAGCATATATATCCTCCTTCTGAAACTGTCCTGGTGGCAAAGATGGCATGGTTTTAAGCAGCAGAAGGTGGTTAGGAGTAAGGGCTTCCAAATCGTTTGGGTCAGTAGATGCTTTAGTGATGGGACGGCTGTTGATGATAGCTTCTGTTTCGCAAAGGACTGTGTGAAGACCTTCTTCATCGAGGTTTTGCACCTTCAGGCAAGAGTTCAGGACCTTCCTCACAGACCTTATCAGTCTCTCCCATACTCCTCCATGATGTGATCCAGTAGGGGGATTGAAAACCCACTTGATGCCTTTCTGAAGGAGAGTGTTGTTAATTTGAGCAAGATTCCAATGTTCCATTGCCTCCTTCAACTGACGCTCAGCTCCAACAAAGTTGGTTCCGTTGTCTGAGCGTAATTCCAGGACTTGTCCACGTCTTGCTATGAAGCGTCGAAGAGCATTGATAAAGGAGTCTGTATCCAATGATGATGCCACTTCAATGTGGATGGCTCTTATGGATAAACATGTGAAGAGAACTCCATACTTCTTCACTACACTCCTTCCTCGCTTAACTTCGAAGGGTCCAAAATAATCAACTCCTACACGAGTGAATGGAGGTTCATCTGGAGAAACTCTGTCCAGCGGTAAGTCTGCCATCTGCTGGCGCCCTGGAGCTGCATGCAGTCGCCGACAAGCAACACACTTGGACAGGACTTTCCTTATAGCTGCGCTAGCACCAGGGATCCAATATCTTTGGCGCAGGTTAGATAACATGTGGTTACGACCACCATGTCCCACTTCTTGATGTATGTGCCGAAGAATGAGATCCGAAATATGAAGATCTTTTGCCAATATGGCAGGATGCTTAGACTCTTCAGGCATACATGATCTACTAAGTCGTCCTCCAACTCTCAGAACACTGTCTTCAAGAAATGGATTGAGCTTGTAGATGTGGCTTGTCCTTCTCACAGTGTCTCCTCTTCGTAAGCTGTTGAACTCATCTGGAAACCTCTTCCTTTGACAGAAGCGGATAATCTCCATCTCTGCTCCCCTGAGTTCCTCAATTGAGAGAGATTCACTGACGGCATGAGTCTTGATACTCTGCATTTCTTTCTTCATCTCTCTTTCCTGTTGGACTTTATCCAAGCCAGACTGGGCAAGAGTCTCGTTTAATTGCTTCCTCTTCCTACTAAGACACAGTAGCAGGCTCTTAAACTTAAGGAGCCAACCAACAATCTTCTTCAGATGAATCCAAGAGGAGAAGTGATTAATCAAGCGGGTTACTGAATCAATCTCCTCTTCGGCCTGCACGGCATTCACCATCAAACTTATCTTGACCTCAGGGTCATCTGAGGAGATACTTCCAGAGTCATCTGGGCTTACAGGCCAGTCCTCTTCAGGCCCAATGAGAAACGGAGGCCCAGACAACCAGGTGTCATCTTTCAGAAACGACTCCACTTTGAGTCCCCTGGAGGCTGAATCTGCGGGATTGCTTGAGGTGTTCACATAGTTCCATTGAGACGGTTTTGATACATTGAGTATCTCTGAAACCCTGTTGGCTACGAAAGTTCGAAACCTGGAGGTCTCATTCCTGATGTACTTCAGTACAGAAGTACTATCTGTCCAAAAGATTGAGTCCTGAAGTGGCATTTGCAGCTCCTTCCTCCACATCTTGTCCATACGACCTGCAACCGTGGCTGCAGTCAGCTCCATGCAAGGAATAGTGATCGTTTTCAGTGGGGCCACTCTGGCTTTCCCCATTATGAAAGCACAGTGTGTTTGTCTGCGGCCGTTATGCAGTAACAGGTAAGTCACTGTTCCATAGCCATTTTCGCTTGCATCTGCAAAGTGGTGTAACTGAGCAGAGGTCACTTCCCTGAAATCCAGCGGTTTCAGGCATCTGTCAACTTTAAAATCCTCAAGCAGATGGAGATCCTTCAGCCAACATGTCCACTCCTGTGCGGCTGAAGCTGGTATAGCATCATCCCAGCCAAGTTCTTTTCTGCACAACTCCTGAAGGATCTTTTTGGCGGATAAGACCACGGGTGCCAAGATTCCTAAGGGGTCATAAATTGAACGGACTGTGGAGAGGATCCCTCTTCTGGTTAAGGGTCTGTCTTTGATCATGATCTTGAACTTAAAGGTGTCAGACTGAACGCACCACTGCACGCCAAGTGCTCTCTCCATGGGGAGTGCGTCTGTGTCCAAGTCCAGATCTTTCACTTCCTTCCCTCTATCTTGGGTGGGTATAGCAGCCAACACTGTCCGTCTGTTGCTGATCCATTTTGTGAGCTGAAAGCCCCCTTTAGCACAAAGGGCACGAAGGTTTTGATAGAGTGCTACTGCTTCCTCATCAGAAGCCACTGATACAAGGCAATCATCAACATAGAAGTTGTGCAGAACAGTGTCAATTACTTCAGGGCTGAATTGCTCCCGTTGATCTTCTGCACACTTCCTGAGGGCGAAGTTTGCACAGCTTGGCGAGGATGTAGCTCCGAATAAATGTGCGACCATTCTGTGCTCTACAAGGTTCTGATTGTGGTCTCCATTTGGCCACCAGAGGAACCTCAATAGATCTGCATCCTCAGCTGGCACTTTGACCTGGTGAAACATGGCCTCAATGTCTGCCATGAGTACAACAGGCTCCTTTCTGAATCGGGTCATGACTCCAATCAGTGTGCTGGTAAGATCTGGTCCCTGTAGGAGCTGTGCATTCAACGTTGTTCCCTGGAATGTTGCTCCACAGTCGAATACGACCCTGATCCTTTTCTTTTTTGGGTGGTATACACCATGGTGTGGTATATACCATACCTTGGAGTCGCTGCGTTCCAGATCCTCAGCCGGCACCTCCTCTGCGTAGCCCTTGGAAATGATGTCATTCATGAAGGCAGTGTAATCGGCATGAAATAAAGCATCTTTATCAAACCTCCTTTTGAGGCTTAGGGTACGCTGTTCTGCCACTTTCCTGTTGTTTGGCATCTTTACATCCTTTTCCCTCAAAGGTAAGCCAATACTGTAATGGCCGTTCATCAATTTAGCAGACTTTGTAACACACTCCATGAAGTGACAGTCTTCTCTTGACAACCCTGTCTGCTCATCCTGACTGCATTCGGGGAAGTCAACCGTTAGCTGCCGCCTCCATAGTTCATCAAGGCTCGCAACTGAGATCCTGTTGACTGTGATATCTGGCTGTCCACAAGTTGTTTCATTATTTCCACTTCCTCTGAGGGGTTCGTTCACAGTCCAACCTAACACAGTCTTGACTGCGTATGGACCCTTGTCCACACTCCGAACAACTTGCCATGGCTCCAATGCCTTGGGAACGTTGGTTCCTATCAACAGGTCTATCCCAGAGTCAATCTCAGGAATGTAAACATGTTCCAAGTGAGGCCATCTCTGAAGGTCTTTCTGTCTTGGAATGTTGCCTCTGTGGACTGGCATGCTTTCCTGTGTGTAAATGTCAGGCAGCTCACAAAACAAGTCACTGTCTAGTGCAGCCACTTCCAGATCAGAAACAACGTGGCTTCTAACCACTTTCTCCTGGCCCATAGTCCGAAGGAGAATGCTTGTTCTTCTTCCGGTGACGTTCAGCTTGTTCATCAGCCGCTCAGTGCAGAAAGATGCTGAGCTACCGGGATCCAGGAAGGCATAGGTAATCATTGTAACATGTCCCTTTTTAGATTTGACCTGTACTGGTACTATAGAGAGTGTACAGTCCTGCTCACCGGCCCCTGTAAGACCACTGGATTGTACAGAGATCGGAGCACTGCCCATTGCTGTCTCCGATTCTCTTTTGGCTGGCCTTTGATCTGTTCCTTTCTCTCTTTGGTAGATATGAAGTATGCTAGGGTGTCTGAGATTGCATATTTTGCAATAGAGGCGTTGCCTACATTCTTTACTTATGTGCCCAATGCACAAACAGCCAAAACACAAATTATGATCCCTCAAGAAGTCAATCTTCTCGCTATGCGCCTTCCTTTCCAATAGAAAGCACATATCCAATGTGTGTCCACCTCCACAGAACCAACAAGACCTTGTACCAGATGAACTTCTCTCCATCTTTGTTCCAGGTTCCTCTTTCCTTTCAATTGTTGCAATGGTGGTAGCATAGCTACTTTCCTTTGCCCTTGTATATGGTTGATTGCTGGACTTCCTCACATCCTTAGGTGCTGCTGCTGATGGTGTGTCCTGTATATTGCCAAACACTGGATCACTTGCAATTTTCACCTGTCATTCAACGAAGTCAACAATGTCAGGAAATCTAGCTCTATGGCCACGCCTTTCCTGCAGGTCACAGGCCACAGTTCTCCATATGTCTCTGTGCTTGTAAGGTAATTTTCTAATGATGGCTAGCATGTTGGCAGACATGTCCAACTCGTACATCATTTCCACTTCTTTCATGGCGTTGCAGCATCCTCTCAAAAAGAGACTGTATGCTTGCAGAGCTCTGACATCTTCTGATTTTATTGGTGGCCATGAAAGAGCCTTTCCCATGTAGGCAGAAGCAATTCTATGTCCATTCCCAAAGTGCTCATGTAACAAAGCCTTAGCTTTCACATACCCTCGGTCATGAGCCATATGCTGACAGCTTCTGACAAGCTCACGAGACTGCCCCCTAGTGAACTGTTCAAGGAAGTACAGGCAGTCCATATGGTTGTCAGTCTTCTGTTCAATGCTGTGCTCGAATGACTTTATGAAGGTGTGAAAATGTAAAGGGTCACCATCGTAAATTTGAATGTCTCTTTTAGGCAAGAATGAAAGAGACTGTTGTTGGACTAGCAAAGCTGTTATTTCATTCTGTTTCTCTAAAACAGTGATTATGTTGCTGCTGCTGATTGCTTGTTGTGGTGCAGGGTGAACGCTTTGGTGCTGAATCCGTGGCTGTGCTTGAGGGCACTGTAACGTCCTTTGTCCCTTGACCCCTGTGTGTCTTGACAATTCGGGTTGTGGTTGTAGATCCTGATCTGTGGTTGTAGCGGTTTGTGCTTCAGTACTGAGTGTCTGAACATTCCTTTGTCCTCTTCGGAAATAAGAACTCATGCCATCAGATACAACAGACATATTAGTTGAAATACGAGATCCTACAGAGCCTCTTAGCACATTGACTTTAGCCGCTGCTGAAGCTATTTCCATGTCAAGTTCAAGTTGCTCCTTCTTCTTTCTTAGTTCCTCCTTTTTCTTCCTTAGCTGTTCCTCTTGCTCTTCTTCCTCTTTCCTTCTTTGCTCCTTTTGCTTCCTTAGCTGCTCCTCTTGCTCTTCTTCCTGCGTTCTTAATTGTACCCTTTTCCTTAGCAGCTCCTCTTCTTCTTCTTCCTCTTGCTCTATTGCATGCTTATCTTTTAATAGCCTTTGTTTTGCAATTAGAGCGGCCATGTCAGATTCAGCTTTGCGTGCGGAAGACGTGGTTGAGATGTTAGACCTAGGCCCAACAGAGCTTCGATAGGCTGAACCTCTGCTTCCAGAATTTGACACACTGTCACTTGGTTTGATTTCATCATCATCATCTTTAATTACATCACAGTGTTCATCAGGTATTTCAACAGGAGTTACTTGCTGTGTTACAGGTATGGGGAAATCATGTACACAAACATTGGCACTTGTACTGTATTTTTGTCTCCCAGTTTCAGAAAGCCACTGCCTTACATCATCCATGAATCCCTTTTTGCATTTTAATATTGTTTCAAACCATTCGTTTTGTTTTTCATGTTCCTCTTCAGAAATTAAAGAGATTACGGATTTGTGTAACAGAGTGGTATCTTCAACCATTTGGTTCAAATTGTCCAATTCAGACTGCACCTGTGAAGCATTGTCATTATCGTCCATAAGCTGCTTTAATACCTTCATAAGACCTTTCATTTTGCGAACATTTGCGTGACGTTCACTATGAAGTGTCTCCAATTTATAGGCCATGCCTTTGGCAGTGAGTTTAATTTCTCTTTTCTTCCCATCCGTTTTTGATGAGCCATTAGTATCAACAGTTGATCCTCCCGATGCCATTTTTCAATGTGCTCAGGTGCAATTATTCAATAATCCACAGTCCTCTTTAATGAACAATCAATCCATCAATCAATTAGCTGCCGCTTAGGCCGCGCAACGTCCATGAGCGCAAGACGACGCAGCCAGTCAACAAACCGATCCCCAATGGACAAGCAAAGTAACTAATTCACACTGTGTTCTTTAACACGAAAGGCTTCACAGTTGAATAAAACAATTTACTTAGCTTCTTATTGCTGGTCTGCGTGTCAGGCCTTCAGAAGTGATGGCGCGCTCCTCCAATGCAGCGATGATCCAAGCGTCTCAGTGATGCCCTCAAGATCAGCGCCCCGAGGCAACTCGAGGAATCCGTAATGTCAATATTGTTGATTTCCTTCTTATCAACGCTTTTGTTTGCTTGCTTAATTTCTTTTGACTATGTTGCGGCAGTAGACTGTCATAGACAGATAGTGCCGAGGGGCTGAGCGATGGAGTTCAAACAATTGACGCGCGACATGAAATAACTCCGTTCCACGTCCAGGAAATACTTTTAAGGCATTTATTCTTTCGCTTCATCATGAGACAAACAAAATACGATTTGCACTTTGCGGTATTGCGTTATTGCGGTCAAAAGAAAATATGCTCTCCTAACTCTCACCCCCTCTCCCCGAGAACTGTCAACCTCTGTGAACTGTCAACGTGAAAAGGTGAATGAAATTCCATAAGACGCTCCCATTAGCGCCACACCCCCGTGAGCACGCCCACCACCTAAAGTGACAGTACAACTAATAATACAACAAAACTAGAATACTGAATCATAATAAAGAGACCTCCATTACGGCGCCTACAAGTAGCGACGCTACCAGCACGCTACTGAGAATTGTAGTTAAGCTATGTAGCATCGTTACTTGTAGCTAGCTACTGCCCATCACTGATTTTTACCATTACCTTTAAGCAAAGAAAAATAACAAGCTAAGAGAGGGACTCAAGCCCTTGATCACATGCCACTATGTACAGCGCTGTAGGTTAACACCCAGCCAGTTGTGGACTCAGCCACATTGTCTAAACGTTACATGAACACACACACAACTTCTCATCATACAACAAAAAAACCCAGTACATTTTTACTCACATAAAAAATAACGCTGTTTTTAGGTAGAGAGAAAGACATAAGCCTTGGCCAAATGCTAGAACCTAAGCTATACAAAATAGCGACCAAGACAATTTTCACACAGCACACGTCGTATCTCCAAATGCAGTGAAGTAACATATATTTTGTTAAACAAAGACATCGTTATTAACCAGGGGGCAATGTTATTAACCAGAGGGGCAATGTCCTTCGGACACCTACCTGCACCTCATACGCAGGACGAAATGGCTGCAAACACAGGTTGGTCTACCACCAGAAGCGGCGACCGGCGCGACGCCCCCCTCCTGCGGCCGGTCACGGCGCAGGCCCGACGGCATCTTCTGCCAGAGATGACGCCGTAGTCAGAGTGCCAGGGCCCGCTACCTCCTCACGGCTAGCGCCAATGGTTGTAGCACAAGCTAACAGCTAACTCCAGGCTAACTGATAGCATCAAGCTAACGTTTCTAGCCGAGCGTAGCCTAACAGCTAACTGGCTAACAGTTAGCTTCTACCGGCTATCGATAGCCACCAGCTAACGCAGTAGCAAGCTAAGCGGCTACTACTGAAGCTGTATAACCTGAGAAATAGCGATACAGGCCAACACTTCTGACAGCCGCTGTCTCTTGCTCTTTTTATCCAAAAGAAAAAGGGAAAAAGGCAACACACATCCCTCTCACAGAACGGTGTTTACCAGACACAGCGGCATCGGCAGTAAGCCTTGTTGTACGTGGGCTGCAGCCGACTTGAGCTCGGAGATATTCTCATAATGAAACACCAAGCTTGCATCCTTCGTGCCGGGTGTTTTCGTCTTGAAAAGCGGGGCCAGCGCGGTGGCAGAGGGTATCCGTTTCTCAGAGACCCGGGGAATTGAACCGCAGACTCGGAATCACGGCCCCAGGAAAACAAAGCTACGACTTCACTGAGGAGGAGCACTGTGTTATCGTGGGGCATCAAACTAGAACCCCCTCCACGCCGCTATGAGGGGCAACTAAGGGATTCTAGCCTGGAGCCGACCTTACGCAAGCTGCACAGTTGTCCCCTCACAACTGACACACCTGAGGCTCACGTTGCAAAAACATCACCCGCCCAGGGAGACCGTCAGCTCTCACACAGCCGACCGCCTCCCGAGGCATAGTATCCAGCTGCAGAGCCGGAGACAATGCCGGCGGGGATTGCTCAGCGACGCGCGCCCCAATGCGAAGTGCCGGTGGAGGTCAGAATGATCATCATCTTCTAGACTCTCCGGTGGTGAAGACATTATCGCTTTATCTTCTCGAAAAATAGTGCGAGAGAAAAAACAAAGATACAATGTCAACGCAGCTCCTTTACTAACTAACTACTTTTAGAACTAAACTAAAGTGGTGTATACACAAAACTTCTCGTGGTGAAAGTAGGGAAGGAGCTGATTGTGTGGCCACGTCCCCGCTTATAGGAGCGGATGTGGGTGTGGCCAAGCAAGTGGGTGTATGCATGTGAACCTTTTTTCATTATTAGAATGGATTAAAGCAGACCTGGGCATTGTACGGCCCGCGGGCCGGATACGGCCCACAGGATGATTCTGACCGGCCCGCGAAAGATTACATGATAATAAAAAAATATATATATATATTTTTCATTTTTTTTTACTTTTTTCTTTTCATGTCAACGTTCACACGCACAATATACGCTTACCTAGGATTTGACTTGATTCAACAACAAAGCAGTCGGGGCAAGCCGAAAATGGTCGAAAGTGTGGTTATTTGAAGTTTGGATTTCTTTTTTCACAACTGAGGTAGGTAGATTACATTTTTAGAGACTAAAGTACAGAAAAAAAGGTACCGTTGGGTACCGGTATCGATTCACAGGTACCGGTACCGTATCGGTTCAAATGTGAACGGTACCCATCCCTACTGAGCACACAACTGCAGGGCAAGGGCATTTTTGCTCATGAAATGCATAGCCATGTGAAAGCCTTCATGATAAAGTTGCAATTAATTTCAAGGCAACTAGGCAGCAACAATCTCAAACACATGAAAACCCTGAAAGAAGTCAAACTATCAGCTGATCACCGGCACAGGTACTCATCCATGTTGGGAGCACTGCATGATGAATTTTCAAGGCGTTTTCAAGATTTCAAAAAGGTTGAGGATGAAATGTAGCTGGTTTCCTCTCCCTTTACCTGCAGTGTTGATAGTGCACCCACTGACCTGCAGTCTGATTCACTACTGAAAGAGCACTTTAAGTCAGCATCACTGCTAGAGTTCTACTCTGCTCTCAAGGAGGAGAACTTTCCAAACATGAGGAGACATGCTCAGAAGATGTTGGTTCTCTTTGGATCCACCTATATGTGAACAGACATTCTCAGTCATGACGTTTACCAAGTCCAGGTACAGATCCTCTCTCACTGATGAACATCTGGCAGCTGTGCTTCGCATCTCCACCTCAGACATGCAACCTGACTTTGATGGACTTGTTAAAGCTCAACAGAGACTGGATTTATCACACTGAATGAAAAAAAAAAGAGCTGAAGAACACTAAAATGTGGAAATATAACAAGTGAAATGGGACACTTGATCTTTTCTTTTTTTTGCACAGTTCTGAAAACATTAAAGGTTTAATATAGGCATGTAGAGTAAAAAAGGCTACTGGGACACTTTTCATTGGAATCCTTGTTTCAATAGTATATTAAACTCAAAATAATAACTTTATTTGTATAGCACTTTTTCATACATGCCCTTTGTTATTAATGTTTCACATTTTATTTATCATTTTGGAAATAAATTCTATTTGAATAAATTATATTTTTGAAAGCTAACCTCACCTTTTAATTGCCAAATAATAACATACACTCTTACCAGGGGTCAAAACAATGCCATTTACTGCTTTTTATATAGAAATAAAATGTATATTATGCATAATTGAGTTTGGAATTTTGGCCCGGCCCTCCAACATATTTTCAGTTGCTCATTCGGCCCCCCGGGAAAAATAATTGCCCACCCATGGATTAAAGGGATAGTTCCAATAGAGCAGAGCATAAAGCTATACGATTTATAACTGTGTGCCTTTCCCGTTCTACCCCTCACCCAGGTGATTACCATCTGGATAATTTATGCCCTCAGCTGCGCAGTGCCTGGTCCGCCTAGACAGTGCCGTTCAGGCAAGTCAGGTGAACCACCCACAATACAACCGAGGCCAATCAATTTTCCCCAGAATAGGCAAACACTGGGCAAGCATTCCCTTTTTGGCTACACAGATAAATCATAACATTCACATATCCTTCTATTTGATATAATAATAATGATAATAATAATAATAATAATAATAATAATAATAATAATAATAATAATAATAATAATAATAATAATAATAATAATAATAATAATAATAATAATAATAATAATAATAATAATAATAATAATAATAATAATAATAATAATAATAATAATAATAATAATAATAATAATAATAATAATAATAATAATAATAATAATAATAATAATAATAATAATAATAATAATAATAATAATCCATAACTAAAACACTCATATGGCTCTTACACTAACGTTACACGCAAATTAAGTGCTGCCTCTCTCTACCGTTCCCGCTACACTCGGATTACGTTAACGTTTCCCTACTCTCACTTCGTTAACGTTAGCTAATGTTATCATTCATAGCTATTATGGTCTGTAATGTCAACTGGATAATGTTAGCTTTGTTTGCAAACGTTACCTCTTAGCCTGCAAGCCTTTTAGGACGATTTGCCCACCGGCACTTTGGCGACCCCTAGTGGCTCGGGTGTGCATATTTTGTAATACAATATATATATATCAAATTGAAGGCTTATTTGTTGTCGATAGCAACAGAATCCGACCAAATCCGTTCAGCGCTTCTCGATTTACATGCCCGTATTTGAGGCTTATGCAAAGTACACGGTATTGCGCAAAATACCACTCCAGACTCTTGGGGCTCTAGTTCCGTCAATCTAGATCCGATCTCGATGTAGCCAATGAGTGTGGCTTTCCAATGATAACCCATGTGGGGATGTATGAATCAGGGATCTAGGTGAAAAACTAACGAGCGAAAACAGGAAGAGAAAAACAGCCGAATGATTGAAGTCTATGAGAAAACTGAGTTTTTCATTGTACACAGTTTACCAAAATCACTCCTAATCACTAATTTCTGAATGGATCTTTATGAAATTTGGACATGTACTACATAAGGCTTCAGGCTATGGATCATGATATAAATAAATATACCCGTGCTGGGTTTTAACGAGACCTGTCTACCTTTCTGTGTCCGCATATTGGGTTCAATACGTCTAGCCGTGAAACTCTAGGCAGCTTTTAGTTAACACAGCAGCAGTATGAACTATGAAATGAAGTCAAAGTTAAAATCAAGATTAGGTTATGATTAAGGTAAGGACTAAGATGAGGCATGTAGTGGTGATATTTAAGCTAAGGGTAAGGGACTACTAGTGGTGATATTTAAGCTACGGGTAAGGGACTACTAGTGGTGATATTTAAGCTAAGTGTACGGGACTACTAGTGGTGATATTTAAGCTAAGGGTAAGGGACTAGGGAATTAATAAACAGTAGTGCATGGAATGTATTTATAGTCCTTACAAGTATTGTTATACAAGTATGTGTGCATGCATGCATCAGAGAACTCTTCCATATTATAACGTAATATGTATAACAAGTTATTGAATAATGACCAGTGTATTTAGCCCTAGAGGCCTTAACTTGTCTTCAACCTCGAACTATCCCCACCCAGCAGGAAGGGACGCTCAAACCACTGAGCCGCCTTTTCCTGTGAGGCCTATCCCGATTGGACCATGACTATGTGTACTAGGCTCTGATTGGGCATGGCAGTATCTCACGTGGAAGCTGCTGCCCCATTGGCATATTCATCAGATAAATCATGAATATTAATGAGGCTGACTGCGGGTGCAGTAGGTGCCCAGATGCCGCGGGGCATTGTGGGAAATTAGCCGCATCACTAATTGTGATCCACTGCCCCTCGAGTCTGTCAATCAAATCAGAGAGGATGAGACTTGGGAGCACCTGTAGCTCAGAATATGTATGCGTTCATGTGAGTGAGGAGAGAGGGGGGGGGGAATATATATATATATATATATATAGAGAGAGAGAGAGAGAGAGAGAGAGAGAGAGAGAGAGAGAGAGAGAGAGAGAGAGAGAGAGAGAGAGAGAGAGAGAGAGAGAGAGAGAGAGAGAGGGAGATAGTAAATTAGCCTGTGGATATGTGTGCATCCTGGGCCACAAGGCCACTCAGTTACCATGGTAACCTGTACATCAGAACACACAAGGCTAAGGCCCGGGATCTTTAGTAAGATAGAGAGAGGCTGAGCAATAAATGAGGTAGAGACAGACAGACATGTAGAGAGAGTAAGAGAAGGATGATGACTGGGAGAGGTCATTCAGAAAACAAATGAGTGGTGTGTGTGTAAAATCTGTTCTTTCTTCTATGACGCCGGAGTGGCTATGGTGGATGTTGCTCACTGACTGATAATAGACAACTACACTGACTGTTCAATCTCTAATGAGGACATTATTGATAGCGTGTAGGGTTTGCCCCCGTGTGTACATTCTTGCTCCCATCATGACATAAGGTATAACCACACAGTATATATATCATTAGGCATCATCAGATCCACATATCCCAATCTGTACATTGATGTAATGCAGGCTTTGTGCTGCAAGTGCAAGACATACAGTGGAATCATTCATATTTCCTCTATCAATATAACCAGTAGAATAGTGTGTGTGTGTGTGTGTGTGTGTGTGTGTGTGTGTGTGTGTGTGTGTGTGTGTGTGTGTGTGTGTGTGTGTGTGTGTGTGTGTGCGTGCGTGTATGTAAGTGTTATGTGTGTGAGCGGATGTGGGTCAGGGCCGGAGTAGATCTCGGGCGGAGTGCTGGCCCCCTCTCACTTTAACTGGGAGAGGAGTGGAGGAGATAACCCTCAGCCTGTCCCCTGGTACTGAAGGAGAGGAGGAGGAGGAGGAAGGGAGATAACAGCCCTGTTTCTCATGCTACTGCTTAGGCAGGAGCAAGATGGGAGCAGGCTTTGAAACTGTTGCCCTGCTCTGCCTGGGAAAGTTCAGTCCAGGGCCAGAGAAACAGGACTGACTGAAGGCCTCCACACCTTCCTCTCAGGGCTACAACCACCCTGCTACCCTGTCCTCTCAGGGCTACAACCACCCTGCTACCCTGTCCTCTCAGGGCTACAACCACCCTGCTACCCTGTCCTCTCAGGGCTACAACCACCCTGCTACCCTGTCCTCTCAGGGCTACAACCACCCTGCTACCCTGTCCTCTCAGGGCTACAACCACCCTGCTACCCTGTCCTCTCAGGGCTACAACCACTCTGCTACCCTGTCCTCTCATGGCTACAACCACCCTGCTACCCTGTCCTCTCAGGGCTACAACCACCCTGCTACCCTGTCCTCTCAGGGCTACAACCACTCTGCTACCCTGTCCTCTCATGGCTACAATCACCCTGCTACCCTGTCCTCTCAGGGCTACAACCACTCTGCTACCCTGTCCTCTCAGGGCTACAACCACCCTGCTACCCTGTCCTCTCAGGGCTACAACCACTCTGCTACCCTGTCCTCTCAGGGCTACAACCACCCTGCTACCCTGTCCTCTCAGGGCTACAACCACACCTGCTACCCTGTCCTCTCAGGGCTACAACCACCCTGCTACCCTGTCCTCTCAGGGCTACAACCACCCTGCTACCCTGTCCTCTATGGGTTGAATCATGCCACTAGTCTGTCCTCTCTGTTACTGTTTCATCCAATTGGACAGCACCTTGCCTCCTTATTATTATTATTTTTCTTTAATTTGTTAAATCCCCCCCCCCCCCTGTATTTTTACCCCCTCTTTTATATAGCTTCTCTCTCTCTTGTAAAGTGTCATTGAGTCTGAGAAAGGCGCTTCTCTCTATACATTTAATTTATTATTATTATTATTATTATTATTACGACAACCACCCTGCTACCCTGCTCTCTCAGGGGTACAATCATCCTCAGGGGTACAATCATCCGAACAATATTTTCTAAATGACCACTATAACTAGGGATGCCCCGATCACGTTTTTTGCCACCGATACCGATCACCGATCGTCGTGAGCCATATCGGCCGATACCAATCCGATACCGATCGTTTTTGATTAAAAAGAAATTAAAAATTATTTTATATAAAAAGTTTTTTTTTTTTTTTTTTATAAAATATATATATTATATAATTAGACTTGTACTTGTATTATCTGCGAGACATCGCCACCACGCAACAAGTCAAAATGCTCGCTATCTCCACTGTCTGTGTGTACATACTCTGCTTTGATCAAATCACATTCGGCTCTGCAGATTTACCCTAGGCTCTGCAGATATACCCTACTCCCTCAGCTATCCCCGTTAATGACTGCGACGCAAGCCGGGCTTCGAATATGCATCGAATGAGTGTTATAAGACATTGATATCAGGAGCTGTCTGTAGCTACTGCTAGCCGGAAATATAACGTTAAGACAACGCCTCAGTGAACTATTTAGTTGAATGGGACATTTCGTTTTGAACAGTGAGCTAAGCTAACGTGAGCTAACAGAGGTATCATACACTAGTACTAGATAACTAGACTATTGCTGGAGCATTTGTTGATATCAGGAGCTATCAGTAGCTAGCCGGCTAGATACCGTTCAGTTAGACAATGCCTCATCATGTATTAAACTAAAAGTGAATAGTTGACTGGGTCATTTTGTAGCGGTAGCTAACGTTAGCTCATGGAGGTCCCGTCCCACTAGACTAGACTAGACCCGTGTTTACATGCGTGCGGGAGGAGCTGGAGGAGGAGCAGACGCGCAGCACTGTGTGCAGCTCCCGGTGTCTGAGACAGAACTCAGCGAGTGAGATCTGTTTTGACGATCGGCGAAAATAAAACAGTAACGATAGCTAGGTAGCTAACGTTAGCTCAGGTCGAATGCACTATCTAGACTCAGCGTGTTTTACAAACTCTACACGGGTACGGGCGGGGCTAGGGAGGAGGAGCAGTTTGCACTGTCCTGTGCGTCTGAGACAAGCGAGTGAGATATCCACTTGATCAGTTTCCGCGATCGGCGAATATGACGAATATTCCCCGATCGCATATTTATACTGATTATCGGCCGATAACGATCGATGGCCGATCGATCGGGGCATCCCTAACTATAACCGTGACATTCATCTTACATCTGGAATTCCTGATGTTGAATTAGCTTTAGATTATTATTATTATTATTTTTATTTTTTTTACAAAATGTTAATTTCCCTTTAAGAACAGTAAGGTGAAAAATAGATGTAGTCCGTGGTTTTCCCCTGAACTATAAACCTTATTCATGGCCAGAGACAAGCTTGGTCCCTCGCTAGACTCACTGAAGAGGCGTCCCGCTGGGTTTCATTTAGAAACCTTAGGAATAAATGTACGTCTCTTGTGAGAAAAGACAAATCTGATTATTATTTCCACTTGGTCTCCAGCTCTTATTCTAATGCTGCAAAATTCTGGAAGGTGCTCAAATATAATAAAAGCAATTCTGCTACAATTGCTTAGTATATGTTCATAGTGAGATCTGTTCTGCCTTCAATAGACACCTTTTTGAGGATGATAACATTATACCCCCCCTACTAACACTGACTATCTGTTTATTAATAATAAACCTGATTATTAGGGCTGACCTTCGAAGCTTTTTTTGGCAATCGAAGCTTCGGGGCCGAGCTTCGATTTTAATTCGAAGCTTCGAAAAAAAAATTTTTTTTTTAATTTTTTTTTTTTTTTTTTTTTATCTTATGTTGTGGGACTTGTACAGCACTTTCGTAAACGTTGTTGTTTTTAAATGTGCTCTATAAATAAAGTGGGTTGGATTAATTAATTAAGTAGCCCCTTTCGTGACTGACGCATCCAACAAGGTTTCACTCGGCTGTGTGATTTAATTCAAGGTGGATCGCTGTTGTCGTTTGAACAACTTCAGATTTCATGGGAACTACCAATCCCCCAAATCAAGAATGTTTAAAATGAATGAAGTAAGATTTTGATTATTTGAAATATGGCCTGTGTAGACTAAACTATGCACAGAATTATGTCAGTCTACAAGGTCCGGATTCTACATGGTCCGGCAATGTAGACCTTGTAGACTCCACTACAGACCAATTATCAGTGAATGTTCATGCATTTTTAAGAAGGGCAACTTCCACAAAAAAAACAAAGAACTCACCAAAACATCTCAGTAGCACCTTATCTAAATGTTATATTTCATATATGGAGATTCATATTTATTTATGTATTGCATGCATTTCTACATTTTATTTCCTATTTTGTTTATTCATCCCAGTATCTTTCTTTCTTATGTGTGGAATTCTACAAGGTGCGCGCACACACACACACACACACACACACACACACACTTACATTTAGTCATTTAGCTGACGCTTTTATCCAAAGCGACTTACAAGTTCTGTACGACAAGACAGCAAGAAGGGTACAACTCTATCAGCTGAGTAACAATGTTCATCAAAGTGTTGCGTGTTACAGTGTAGGTTAGTTTATTAGGACAAGTGCATGACAGTAAGGTTAGTCACGGTTAGATTTTTTTTTATTTTTTTTTTATCATTTCAGATAATGGTTGAAGAAGTGAGTCTTTAGTCGACGGCGAAAGATTGGACGGGATTCGGCTGTCCTAACTGGGATGGGTAGTTCTCTCTCTCTCTCTCTCACACACACACACACACACACACACACACACACACACACACACACACACACACACAAACAATAGAGCACATGAGAGCAAACACACACACAGACATTGTGTATGAATGAATACACATACACACAGTGTAGTTTAATACATTTTTTTACATTTAATATTTTACAAAGGAGTTAGAAAACTCACATACACACAAACAGAAACACACAGGTGGTTGGTACCTGTTTGAAGAGCTGGAGGTTGACAGCCATGGACAGGAAGCTTCTCATGGTGCTGGAGCGATGGCTGACAAAGCTCTCCTCACAGAATGCGATTGGCTCTCCCTGCAAACAGGAAGCACGTGGATATATTAGGGGGGTGTGCATGTGACCATACATGTATTTTCATATATCTATAGAGATTGGTTGATTAATTCAAGTTTATATGTTTTGCTTTTCTTATTTTCACTGACCTCACCTTATATTCATATGAGGTTCAAGCCCAATCACTTTAGGAATGGTTATTTTGACATATTGACATTTTGCCATGAGATGATTGTCCAATCAATTATATTAATAAATAATTACAAATTTATTCTCAAACATCAGCAGGAATATTTAAAAATATTTGCTATATAGGAATATTTATGGGAGCCCCTAAAAAAGGTTTGAAAACCACTGTTGTACATAACTATCACTACAGCCCTGTACATAATGTTATTTTAAACATCTAGAGATTAAAATACTTGTATC